>NC_073258.2:117641287-117944318 GCF_029289425.2 Pan paniscus
TCTTACATTTTAATTGGAGTGTTAGTATAAACTTGTTTCATTTTCCTCTCCATTAAAAATATATATTTCATAGCTCTGTCCCCTCCTCTAAGCAATAATAACCCAGTAGCACTAACGAGCATCCCTGAGGCCCAAATTCTGGTCTTTAAATGTTATTTTCCATTTAAAGAAACCAGAGTTGGCCGGGCACGGTGGCTCACGCCTGTAATCCCAGCGCTCTGGGAGGCTGAGACAAGTGGATCACTTGAGGCCAGGAGTTCAAGACCAGCTTGGCCAACATGGTGAAACCCCGTCTCAACTAAAAATACAAAAATTAGCTGGGCATGGTGGCGTGTGCCTGTAGTCCCAGCTACTCGGGAGGCTGAGGCAGGAGAATCACTTGAACCTGGGAGGCGGAGGCTGCAGTGAGCTGAGTTCACACCACTGCACTCCAGCCTGGGCAACAGAGTGAGACTCTATCTAGAGGGGAGGGGAGGGAAGGGGAGGGGAGGGGAAGGGAGAAGAGGGGAGAAGAGGGGAGAAGAGAGGAGAGGAGAGGAGAAGAGAAGGAGAGAAAAAGAAAAGGAAAAGGAAAAGAAGGGGAGGGGAGGGGACGGGAGGGGAGGGGAGGGGAGGGAAGGGGAGGGAACCAAACCAGAATTCCTAGGAGAAATGTTTGATTCCATGTCTGGTACAGGAAATGTTCAAGATAAGCATAGGACATCTTGCCTAAAAGCAACAAAAATATCAAAGACTATTGAGCTCACATCAAAAGGACACAGAAGTCAGCCTGAAGAGGCTCCAGGCTCCCACTGGCTAAGTGGAATAATTTCAGTTTCAAAAGAAGAATGACTTAATGGACTGAAGCACATAAAATATACTAAAACCCATAATTGCATAATTATGTTACAAAATAGAAAACCAACTTCCTTAGTCTCCACTGGAGATTGCAGAGAACCAATTCATTATTCTAAAAACTGATACATAAGGAAAAGAAAGAATCAAGCATTTATCTTGTCATTACTATAATTTCTAAGTAGTTTATAAGGCAAAGTTCTTTACAGAAGAAGAATAACTCATAAATGTTGAATGAATGAGAGAATTCAAATAATCACCATTTTGCAACTTCTTTTTTGTTTTGTTTTGTTTTTAAGACAAGTCTCACTCTGTCACCCAGGCTGTAGTGCCATGGCGCGGACTCAGCTCACTGCAACCTCCGCCCCCTGGGTTCAAGCAATTCTCCTGCCTCAGCCTCCCGAGTAGCTGGGATTACAGGTGTGCATCACCACGGCTGGCTAATTTTTGTATTTTCAATAGAGACAAGGTTTCACCATGTTGGTCAGGCTGGTCTGAAAATCCTGACCTCGTGATCCACCTGCCTCGGCCTCCCAAAGTGCTGGGATTACAGGTGTGAGCCACCAAGCCCGGCCTTGCAACTTCTAATGAAATAGCTAGGCAACTAAATGACAGGAGTAGATAAAACATTACGTAAAAGACTGATGGGAAACTTTATAAAGGATCAATTTGGTGAACAATAACTATACCTGCAGATTATTCTAAGTATCACTAAAAGTGGGAAAATCAGATATTATACAACTCTTGAAGTGATGCAATAAAAAACTATGGAGCACTCCTGCTTCCCCTCCAAAAACTGAACTAAGCAAATTCCTAAATATAACTTCCACTTTCCAAGAAACACTGAACTACGGGAACATGTTGAATGACACAATAAATATATGATCAGCCAAATTCCAAATGTAGGACATTTTTTAAGACAATCCAGTTTCTTACATAAATAGATAGCATAGAAAAAAAGTAAATGTTTGTAGGGAAGAGATGAGGTTGTCACAGATTATTTAAAAATTTAGATTATAAAAAATTTAAGACATTTTTCAACTCAATGGATGTATGCATTTGTTGCATCGTAATTTGTACAAACTATAAGAAGCTGTTTTGAAACATCTGCAGAAAGCTAAACATGCCCTGGCTATTACATGATAGTAAGGAATTACTGTCAATGCTGTTGTATGTAAGAATGGCATTGTAGACTTTGGTTTTGATTATGAAAGAACAACTGATATTGAATTTACTTTACCTAACTATAGAAGCTGGGCTGTTTGTAGACACTGGATAATAACAAACACAGGGTTATGATTTTCAGAGAAAGTAAATGTTAATGTAGGAGCCAGGCAAAAATATTCCTTTAATTTTTTTTTTTTTTTTTTTTTTTTTTTTTTTTTGAGACAGAGTCTCACTCTGTCACCCAGGCTGGAGTGCAGTGGTGCGATCTTGGCTCACTGCAACCTCTGCCTCCCATATTCAAGTGATTCTTGTACCTCAGCCTCCCGAGTAGGTGGGACTATAGGCGTGTGTCACCACGCCCAGCTAATTTTTGTATTTTTTAGTAAAGACGGGGTTTCAACATGTTGGCCAGGCTGGTCTTGAACTCCTGATCTCAAGTGATCCGCCCATCTCAGCCTCCCAAAGTGCTGGGATTACAGAAGTGAGCCACCATGCCTGGCCCTTTGGGATTTATATATACTCAATACAGCAAAAATAATTTGATTTGTTCTCTGGGGCTCTTATTTTTATGTCATGGTAGAAATGACTGGATGATCAGACTATAAATGAATGTTTTAGTGTAAAGTGAGGTCAAAGCACAGGTGGCTTCCTCATACATCTTGGCCAGTTACAATATAAATGCTGGTCACAGACCCGCCCCCGCCAGCTCCCCTCCTTCATCCATGCATCTCTCCACTTGCACACTCCTGGTGGGGGCATTAAAAAAAAAAAGGATAAATAAATAAAATAAATGTTAGTCATATCTGATATTAAGAAAACAGAACAAAAAATGAATAATAATAAATGGGAAATTAATTAGGGAAATAAATGCAAGTCAATTATTTTGATTCAGAGTGACTAAAGTTCAGTAGCATGGTTACTTGCTTGTTAGGAGAGCCTTAGAAAATAGCTAAGTTTTTGTTTGTTTGTTTGTTTGTTTTGTTTTGATTTTTTTGAGATGGAGCCTCGCTCTGTCCCCCAGGCTGGAGTGCAGTGGCGCAATCTCGGCTCACTGCAAGCTCGGCCTCCTGGGTTCAGGCCATTTTCCTGCCTCAGCCTCCCAAGTAGTTGGGACCACAGGTGCCCACCACCATGCTCGGCTAATTTTTTGTATTTTCGGTAGAGACGGGCTTTCACCATGTTAGCCAGGATGGTCTCAATCTCCTGACCTCGTGATCCGCCCGCCTCAGCCTCCCAAAGTGCTGGGATTACAGGCGTGAGCCACTGCGCCTGGCCGAAAATAGCTTTTTTAATAATCAAAGGAGTAAATAACCTAGTGGGAAAATGGTAGTTTAGTTGTGAAGACATAAAGGATGCTGCAGATTAAATAAAAACATGTAAAAAAAAAAAAAAAAAGCCACAACAAACCAGTACATAGTAGTGTTCAAACAAATGTGTTGTATTCTTGAACTTCCAGGCAGTCACAAGATAAAATAACCTATGTGAAACACTTAACACAGTATCTTGTACACAATGGTTATGCAAGTTAGTCTTTCTGATCCTCTGTCCTAATAGTTTTTGAGTGACCCATGGCATAAATGAATGGCTTTGTGAGAAGTTCAGGGTTCCATACATGTTGACACCATTAAGAAATGTTATTTTTAAGACACTGAGAATGTTCATAATAAATCATACACATTTCAACAGACTCCTCTTAAATTAGTAATTTGTTTTAAATGCCCATGAGTTCTGCCTGGTATTCAGGAAATTTTGCTTGATAAAGTGCTGGATTTATGACTTCATGGTCTCAAATAGGAAGTTTGGGGATATATATCTAAAGATATCAGAGTGTGGAAGTTTTAAATTATAAATTTAGTGGTTTACAAAACTAACCAGTTTCTCAATTCTGTTTGTAACATTAAACAAACCCACACTGTCATCACTGCTCCTTCATAATATAAGGCTGAATAGTATGCAAAAATAAACTGGATAAGTCAATTGAATGAGTAATAAATATTCATGAAATAACCATTTACTGAAGTCTATTTATTACACTGCTTAGAATTCATAATCTTCAATATGTCTTTCTCTACACAGTTACCCAAAAACGGTGCTTTCCCCATGTGAAAAACTCATTTAACTAAGATGTTATTAAGTAACATGCAAATTCCATGCTTGACTTGGTTATATTTCATTATGACACAATGAAATACATTTACTGAGTGCCTACTATATGTTAGACACTACATTAAACAAGGAAGACACAGATGAATAAAACTTAAACGCCATAATCAGCAATCCAGTGATGTCCTTTCATTCACTTAGTATTTTATTCAACTTATCAATAAATATTTATGGAACATGCATTCCCTGTAGGCACTATTTTGAGTATTGAAGATTTGGTAGGAAACAAAAATGACAAAGTCTTTAATGGCACGTAAATTTTATTGACTCAAGACAGTAAAAAAACAAATAAATATATGTCAGTTCATGATAAAAAACAAAAAGAAAAGTAAAGCAAGACAGAGACTACAGAGCAATGGGCCAGTAGGAAGAATGAGATTTTAGACAGCATGGTGAGCAAAGACCTCTCTAATGAGATAACATTTGATAAGAGACTGGCAAGAAACAGGAGAGACAGCCATGTGGATATGTAGGAAAAGAGTAATTCAGGAAGAAGAAATGGAATATATGGTCTTAAAGCGGGAGCACAGCGAAGGGTTTAATGAAAAAGAAAGATGCCGATGTGAGGAGGAGAGTGCTAGGAGCTGTGGTGAGAGACAGCTGGAGACCAAATTATATAATCTTATAGGCTATAGTAGGAATTATAAATTTATTCCAAATAGATGGGAAAGCCAACAGAAGTAGCTCAGTGGTAAGGTCCCACTTGAATTTTAAAAGAATCCTTCTAGCTATAATCGGGGGGGACGTCAGGGCAGATTCAGAGAGACTATTTAAAGGCTACTGCAGTGATCTTAGCAAGACATGATGGTGGCTTAGACCAGATTGGTAGTTATAGGGGTGGTGATAAGTGATTGAATTCAGCATATATAGTCTTCCCTCTCTATCTGTGGGCACCATATTCATGGATTCAATCAAGCCCCTTGGAAAATAGTCAAAGGAAAAACAAATGGACCAGAGTCTAAATTACCAGTAAAAGACAGACTTAGAAATGAAAAAAAAAAAATTACTTCAAAAAGTGCTATAGGAGAGGTATGTTCAAAGTGAAGAAAAAAAGGCAATTAGCTATTTGGCAAAATCAGAGCAGAGTTCACAGGGGGAATAACATTTGAGATGGGTCACAAAAGTTAAGGAGGGACAAAAAGGGCAAAGAAGGGCAGCAGGGCTTTCACATCGGGGCCGACACCTCCCATTGATAATCACTTTTCCAACCAACTCCTCTAAGACTAGCAATTCCTTTACAGGCCTCTTGAGGTAAAAAGGGACAATATTCCACCAGGGATTAGGAATTAATGTAACCTCTTCAAGGTCTCCACTAACAATACTACGCCATATGCTTGGGCAGCTGGTATACTCCCTTTCTGCCTCTCTTGCCTTCACATTCATCAAAGACACTCACCGAAACCTAGTTTGTAGTCTATTGCGCCCTCCACTCAAATTCTGCCATCACCTAGGGAATGCGAACATCAATGAGGATAACTTATTTGACAGTTTGCTTCATGGTTCCTTTAGCCTTCTTTCTCTCCAGTGACCTAGAACTCTACCAATGTATAGCAACTATTCCTATGGCCACATCTTGAACTTGTCTTTGCTTGACATTATTTTAACTCTGAAATTCTAAACTTCCCCCTCTCTTATCTTAACCTTCTAAATTAGCACTATCAAATAAAATACAATGTGTGCCATTTATATAATTTCAGATTTTCTTGTAATCACATTTAAAAGTAAAAAAAAAAAAGCACTCATTTTGAAAATCAGTAGCTTACTTTAACCAAATACATCAAAAGATCATTTCAGAATGTAATCAATAAAAATAATAGCAATGAGATAGGGTACCTTCTTTTTTCATACTACGTCTTCAAAATCCACTGTGTATTTTATACTTTATAAGCGTATCACAACTAAAATACTAAGCTGTCTATAGCCAAGGTGTAATGTAGTTTTATCAAAATAAGAGTTGTGTTTAATAGAAAAATATTTTAGACTCTGCAGAGTGAAGAACTTGGCCTTGCCCAAAGAGAAGGCCTGGCCTTGCCCAAAGAGAAGGCCTGGCCTTCCCTTGGCTTCTGGGAAGCAGTCTCTGGGTTCTTGGAATGTTATGTCTGCTCGGAGTGTCTCTGTCTGGGAGCCTTGGGTCATGCCAGAGAGTCTAATAACATGATTTAGGCTGGGATTCGCCACACCCATATAGTCTCAGGGTAGAGGCTGGATATACATTGTTGGCTGCACAACAGCGTGACTTGACGTGTGGGCTTTGGGTCACGAGCATCAGTTGACCGAGACACACAGATCAATCATGTGAGCAATCAATCAATCAATCAGGCTTATGTAAAATAAAAACACTGAACACAGAGGCTGGGCTGAGCTTCCCTGATGGGTACTGCTCTGTACACAATGTAACACATCAATACCAGGAGTGTAACATATCTTGTATCCACATGGAAAGGACAACAAAAGTTCTGCATTTCGTACTTCTCCTGGACTCTGCACTTCCTTCCCTGGCTGATTTTAATCTGTATCCTTTACCTGTATTAAACCAAACTGGGAGTATATTAGCTTTCAGTGAATTTTGTGAATCCTTCTAGCTATTTATCAAACTGAACCAGTTTTGGGAATTTCCTGAACTTGTAGGTGACAGCAGAGTGAGGGGTGATCTTGGAGACTGTGCTCTCTTAGTTTGTAGTTGGCTAACTCTCACAGCTGGCCTAAAACTTTTCATAATACCTCAGTTTTTAAATTTAAATGTAAATTAAATTCAAAACTCAGTTCCTCAGGGGCACTAGCTACATTTCTTTTTTCTTTTTTTTTTTTTTGAGACGGAGTCTCGCTCTGTCCCGTAGGCTGGAGTGCAGTGGCTCGATCTCGACTCACTGCAAGCTCCGCCTCCCAGGTTCACAACATTCTCCTGCCTCAGCCTCCTGAGTAGCTGGGACTACAGGCGTCCGCCACCACACCTGGCTCATTTTTTGTATTTTTAGTAGAGACAGGGTTTCACCATGTTAGCCAGGATGGTCTCAATCTCCTGACCTCGTGATCCGCCCGCCTCAGCCTCCCAAAGTGCTGGGATTACAGGCATGAGCACAATAGCAACATGTGGACAGCGGCTGTCGTGTTGGGCAGTGTAGTTTTAGACTTTCATCTCTCCAACCTTCATATGCCCAACACACTAACACACTTGCTTTTCAACTTCATCTAGACCTGTAGCTTCATGAATTTTATTTTATTTTATTTTATTTTAAATAACAGAGAATTTCTCCATGTTGCCCAGGCTGGTCTCAAACTCCTGGGCTCCAGTGATCCGCCTGCCTGGGCCTCCCAAAGTGCTGGGATTACAGGTATGATCCACCATGCCCAGCCAGCTTTAAAAATTCTTATTTAAGATCAGTCATCCTGGTCTCACTTGCCTTCCCAACCCACTTCAGCCTAAGCCCAAAAGCCCACACTTTAATTACATTATTGCTAGTGGCCTCAAAATGCTTGTCACCTGTTGCCTCTTCATTTGCACATGTCATGTAAACTCTAAATGGGATCAGTCCAATTGTCTGTCTTATTCAATTTACACACAGGTAATTGAGCATTGGTGGTAGGGGAAAAAAATCACTCAATTCTGTATAATGGAATAACAAGTTAACTGTTTCCTATCTCTAAGGCCTTTAATCAACTCATTTAGCTATTCTTAATTGCCCTCTCTCTCATTCCTCCCTGCAGCTAATTTCACTTTCTCCATGCTGATGCAGGTCTCTACCCTCTCACCCTTAATTCATCTGATAACATAATCTGCTACTCTCAATAGAAAATTATATGAAAAGCATGAAACATCTTTTTCACATTCTTCTACCTAAAAAATTACCTACACCCACATGCATCCTTTATCTTCTATCCTTCTTCATGTGCAAGGCTAATTTCTTGCAATTATGCTCATCCCTCAGTTCCTCATTGATCTTGCTTTAGAGATTGTTTTCCATATCAATTATTTTCAAACTCATCTTCCCCACTACTGCATCTTCAACCTCAACCTGTAATCAAGTCTCATATTTAAACAAATCAAAATAAAACAAACCCCTCCTTATTTCCTGTCAAGTATCAAGAGGGTCTGAGATCTCACCATTTTTGCAAGCTAATAACTCAACCTGCCACAAATACATGGATGACGGCAGAAGATAGGAAACCCCTCTGTCAGAGACAAAAGACTTTGTCACTTACGGCACAGCAAGCAGCATGAACATCAACATATTTGCTTCAGTTCCCCAAGCCCTAATTTTCACAGGGCACTGCAAAGGGGTCCAGATGACGCCTACACACACAGTCAGGTCCGTTATAGGAGAGGAACCCTGAGCTTGGAGCTTAGGGAATCTTTCACACTGGGCAATAAACAGATCTTTGAGCTGTGGAGGGAGATACTATCTCTATCTGTCAAGGGTGCTCACTATATAAACATCCTTGAGAAAACAGTCTAGAACAAAGGCAGTCAGTGCCTTACTCATGAAACATGAAGAAATGTGAGATATCCGTGGAGAACTCTCTCCCAACAACCTTGCTTCCTGTACAAACTACTGTCTTCTCCCTTCTTTCCTTCAGAGCAATGCTTCTCAAAATAGCACCCAATGCCTCCACTTCTTTAACATCTGTCTCCACCTCTGCCATTTTATTAATATTTCCCTAGCCAGGCCGGGAGCGTTGGCTCACGCCTGTAATCCCAGCACTTTGGGAGGCTGAGGCGGGCAGATCACGAGGTCAGGAGATCAAGACCATCCTGGCTAACATGGTGAAACCCCGTCTCTACTAAAAATACAAAAAATTAGCCGGGCATAGTGGCGAGTGCCTGTAGTCCCAGCTACTTGGGAGACTGAGGCTCAATGGCCTGAACCTGGGACGTGGAGCTTGCAGTGAGCCGAGATTGCGCCACTGCACTCCAGCATGGCCACAGAGTGAGATTTCGTCTCAAAAAAATATATATATATAAAATATATAATATATAAATAATTATTATTTATATATTATATATAATTATAAATTACATTTATAATTATATATTATATATAATTATTTATATATTTTATATATTATTATTTATATATTATATATATATATAAAGTCAGAGAATATGCTACATGTCAACATGTTCTAGCAGTCAGAGAAAGGAGGCCCAGCAAAAGATACTAAGAAGGAACAGTCCGAACAATAGAAGAATCAGAAGTTGAACATTTGTGGAAGTCAAAACTAAGAGCTTTAGAAGGAAACAGTCAAGAATTCAGATGCTACAAAGAGGTCAAATGAAGTAAAGACTATCAATTTGCAACCAGAACACCATTTTTTACTTTAGCTAGGGAAATATATATATATATATGTACGTATGTATGTATTTTTTTTTGAGACAGAGTCTTGCTCTTTTGCCCAAGCTGGACTGCAGTGGCGCGATCTCGGCTCACTGCAAGTTCCGCCTCCCAGGTTCACGCCATTCTCCTGCCTCAGCCTCCCGAGTAGCTGGGACTACAGGTGCCCACCACCTCGCCCAGCTAATTTTTTGTATTTTTAGTAGAGACAGGGTTTCACCGTGTTAGCCAGGATGGTCTCATCTCCTGACCTCGTGATCTGCCTGTCTCAGCCTCCCAAAGTGCTGGGATTACAGGCATGAGCCTCCGTGCTCGGCCTCTATTTCTTCTTAAGTCAGTTGTTTCAACAGTTGGTATCTTTCTAGGAATTTGTCCATTTCATCTAAGCTGACTTTTTTTTTTTTGAGACAGGGTCTCACTCTGTTGCCCAGGCTGGAGTGCAGTGGTGCAATCATAGCTCACTGCAACCTCCACCTCCTAGGCTCAGGTGATCCTCCCACTTCAGCCTCTCGAGTAGCTGGGACTACAGGTGTGCACCACCATGCATGGCTAATTTTTTTTTTTTTTTTTTGTAGAGATGGTGTTTCACCATGTTGCCCAGGCCGGTCTTGAACTCCTGAGGTCAAGCAATCCACCCACCTCAGCCCCCCAAAGTGCTAGGATTATAGGCATGAGCCACCAAGCCCAGCTGATTTGTTGATGTATAGTTGTTCATAATATTCCTTTATAATCATTTTTATTTTTTTTAAGACAGGGTCTTGCTCTGTTGCCCAGGCTGAAATGCATTGGCACAATCATGGCTCACTGCAGCCTTGACATCCTGGGCTCAAGTGATCCTCCTGCCTCAGCCTCCTAAGTAGCTGGGACCACAGGCTCATGCTACCACATCCGGCTAATTTTTTATGTTTAGTAGAAATGAGGTCTCACTATGTTGTCCATGCTGGTACTGAACTCCTGGGCTAAAGCAATCCTCTCACCTCAGCATACCAAAGTGCTGGGATTATAGGCATGAGTCACCATGCCCAGCCCATTTTTATTTCTTAAGGGACTGTAGTAATGTTCCTTTCTTTCACTTCTGATTCTAGTCATTTCAGTCTTCTCTTTTTTTCTTCTCTCTCTCGTCAATCTAGCTAAAGATCTGTCAATGTTGTCGATTTTTTCAAAGAACTATCTTTTGGTTTCACTGATATCCTCTATTGTTTTTCTATTCTCTATTTCATAATTTCTGCTATAATCTTTATTTCCTTCTTTCTGCTTGGCTTCAAGACACTAGAAGAGGAAGAACAAACTAAAACTGAAGCAAGCAGAAAGAAGGAAATAACAAATATTATAGCAGAAATTATGAAATAGAGAACAGAAAAACAACCAACTATAATGGAATGAAATTGGAAATCAAGAGTAGGAAACATTCGGGAAATTCACAAGTATGTGAAAATAAAAACAACACACTAATAAATAAATAATGAAATAAATAAGACATCAAAAGTGAATTCAGAAAATACTTTCAAATGAATGAAAATGAAAATACGGCATACTAAAACTCATGATATGCAGCCAAAGCATGCTTAGAGGGAAATTTATAGCTGTAAAATGCCCATAGTTAGAAAGATCTCATATCAATAACCTAAGGAGCTATGACTACAGGCGCATGCCACCATGCCCAGCTAAAAGCTAGATTCTTCTAGTGAAGTTTATTTCTCCATATTTACAGTGTTCAGACTCTAATGTGATTCCTCTGGAACAGGCAGCTTCGGTATGCCTACAGTTAGTTACCTTGGGATCACAGTGTTTTTGCTAGGACTTTCTTCCTCTCATTTCATGACCATACCCAGCCGTTAAACTCCACTGGTTGCTGGCTGATTGCCCTTTTGTTTTGAATAATGCCTTGGGGCACAAATTGGTCTACAAACAATACAATCAAATTCTGGTTCCTTTGAAGAAATAATTTTTGCCATCAGTGTTTTTTTGTTTTATTTTTGTTTTTATTTAAGACAGGGTCTCCCTATGTTGCCTATGCTGACCTCCAACTCCTAGGCTCGAGCCATCCTCCTGCCTGAATAGCTAGAATTACAGGTGTGCACCCAGCCAGTGATTTATTTTTATTCTAATCCCAGAGAAGCTCTTTCTAAATTAATTCATTGGTTCTCTCCCTGCGAACTAGCAAACCTACCATTTGGCCTGTTTCATGAATCTCTTCTCAAATGTCCTTTACCACAACCTCCACTGTTCTTTTTCTTTTTTCTTTTCCCTCTACTGTTCTTGAGAGTACAATCAGGTTTGAACTTCTTCACTCCCTGTTGCAAATGAAGTCAGTTCCTTTGGGAAGAAATTAGGAGCTGTTTTATGGTTTTTCTCCACAGGTAAAAATCTCAGAGTTAGGGCTCTGAAGCTGGGGTTGGGGACAACAGCAAACTTCTCTGAGTGACGCTCCCACTCTAGGAACTGAGAGTTTGGTGGATGGAGAGCGGGGGAGGACAGCAGCCTGGGGTCCTCTCAGCTTGCCTCTCCTAGCAGCAAAAGACAGTGAAACCACTGTCTTAATACCTAAGGCAAGAGTAATCTGGGTCCTAGTATTCTTGGCATACCTGATCAAGTTCCACAAGTGGGGGCTGAGTAGAAGAAGGGGCCCCCATCTCTTAACTGCACTTCTCCAGGACTCAGCAATAGGCAGCTCGGGGCAGAATGAGAATTGCTGATGTCCAAATCCTCCTGGGAAGAAAGCTGCTATTCAGATGCTGGAGAGAATTGAGGAGAAGTGATAAATAAAAATTACAGGAGACCACTGTTTTCGAATAAACTTCTGCAGTAGGCACCAACAGACCAAACTAAATATCAAAATGGAGTCACTCATGCTAAAGTTCCAAAGCGAAAACTAGGTTGTTATCTGACCTGAGAAATCAGGAGAAAGAGATAACAGCCAATTTCCCAAACAGCCCAGTCTAAAATCTTTAACTGGCACAATGATGAAGTTCCCTCTGCTTTAATCCTTACTAAAAAAGGTAGCCCGAAGTAACCTGATGTTAACTGGTTAATTTTCTATTGTTCTGTTTAAAAGTAACCAATACACTGTTCAGACTTCTTAAGCCCTTCTGTCCATAAGCCAAACTCTTCTGCTCAACTTACTGGAACACTTATTCTATGAAATGAAATGTTGTCCGATTCTAGAATCGCAAATAAAGCCAACTGGGATCATCAAACTGAACTTGCAATTTTGTCTTTTGACAGAAGGAAGCCCTGCGTTCTTGGCTGCAGTAGCCTGGACGGGAATTTCCACCTTGCTGACCAGACTTTGTTTCTTACTGAATTTGCATAGATGTTCTTGAATAATGTTCCTTCATTTTCTGCTTACTCTTAGGACGATTTCCAGAGACTTTAAATGACTGGGTTTTGTTTTCTTTAATAGTTTTCACTTGTTTCAGCAAGCAAGGCAGGTCAGCAGAGCTCCTCACACCTTGACGGCAGAAGTTGATCTCTCTCTCACATGAAGGCGTAAGGAAGCACTGTGCTAGAGCTCTATATATGCGATCTCATTTAATCTTCACAACTATAATACAAATATTCTAGATCTTACCTTATACAGACCTGGAACCTGTGCACCAGAATCATCTAGTAATTTGCTCTAAGTAAAAGGGCAAATAGGTGACAGAGATCTGATTCAAACCTAGGTCTAAATACATCCAAAGCCCAGGTTTTCTTGACTAAGCCCCTTTCATCTTTTTTACACAGACATTTTTAAAAATCAGAGCTCATGAGACAGTTCTATCCCTGTGCAGTCTCAATAATTTCTTTAGGTAATACACTATTTTCTTCCACATCTGGATCTTTTATAATAATATTACTTAATAGTATCAATAATAACATTTCAAATTCTATTGTTATATATTACATAATATGTGTTACAATATATAATTATAGGTTGGTGCAAAAGTAATTGCGGTTTTTGCCATTACTTTCAATGACAAAAGCCACAATTACTTCTGCACCAACCTAAAATATTTTGTTTTTAAAATAACATTATCAGAAGTGGTATTCTGTTTGTTCATCCCTTGAGGTACATTCACACGAAGTCCAGGACCAAGAAACTGATCTCTCTAATACTGCTTCCTGCTGGGTGCAGTGGCTCATGCCTATAATCCCAACACTTTGGGAGGCCAAGGCAGGAGGATTGCTACAGCCCAGGAGTTCAAAACCAGCCTGGGCAACATAATGAGACCTAATCGCTATAAAAATTTAAAAATTAGCCTGGCATGGTGGTGAATACCTATAGTCGCAGCTACTCAGGAAGCTAAGGCAGGAGGATTACTTGAGCCCAGGAAGCTGGGGGTGCACTGAGCTGTGATCCCGTTACTGCACTTCACCTGGTCAACAGAGCAAGACCCTAGCTCAAAAAAGAATAAATAAATAAAATCTGCTTTCTTAAAGAGTAAGGTAGATTGATGTGCCCTGTGTTTGGGTCTTTTTTTATTACAAACATTAAGATGACATGATCTTTTTTCTCCCCAAATTACCATTGTTTCCCCACCAATAAATGTCGTTCTATGAAATAAAATACCTAACAGGCAGCTCAAGGATTTGGGAGATGTTTGACTTTTTATAGAATAAAACTTGTAAAAAGGTATCTTCCAGCCTGAACAATATAGTGAGACCCCCGTCTCTACTAAAAATTTAAAAATTAGCCAGATATGGTAGTGCACAGCTATAGTATCAGCTACTCAGATGGCTGAGGCAGGAGGATCACTTGAGCCCAGGAGTTCGAGGCTGCAGTGAGCTAGGATTGCACCACTGCATTCCAGCCAGGGCAGCAGAGCAACACCTTGTCCAAAGAAAAAACCTTATCTAGATAATGAAAGTTTTCTATTTGCCTTTGTATACACTTGTGATCTTAATTAAGGCAGGTTTATCATAACATGTCCCTGGAATGTCAGACCATAGTATAGTCTCCCAATAACATGACTGCTATTTCTCTCTCTCCAAATATTCTCTCTTGTGCTTTCATTTTCTGGTTCATAAATTTCCATATAACCATGCCCTCCAGGAAGATTTCCCTGATCTCCAAGAGTTAACCAAACTGCCATCTGCACTACTGTTCTCTACTATACAGAGTTTTACAGTTTCCATTCTCATCTTCAAAGTAATATGTTGATTTCCCTGTCTGTTTTCCACCAGATTTCTCCACGGAAAGGAAAACCAGTGTCTTAATTGAGTCAGCATCTCCAAGGCACATGATTGGCATATAATTATCATACATACTGAAGGCCTACTATACCTTCTTGACAAACAATGCTATCCTTCAAATCTTGTAATGCTTTCATTTCTTTAAAATAAAGTATCCCCTCCCATACTATATTGAGTATAAATTTCTATCACCATTAGCTTTGACATTAACTAATCACATATACAAAGCCAATTAAATATAAAATTAAGAAATAATGATACCTCTTTTAAAAAGGACTAGCACTTACCCTAAAGATACTTTGACACACAAAAACACACTAGATCGCTAGGGAAACTTTAAAAACACAAACACACACACACACACACATCCATGCAGCCACAACTGACTAGTCATTAATAAGAAGATTCATTTTAAAAGTGATTCTATGCTTTTAAATACATTTTATCGCGCAGGAAGGAGCAAATGTTTAAAATAAAAATTTAAAAATTTTAAATTAGCAAGTGTTCATATTGATAAATTTTTTTTTTAATGAGGAAATTAGACAAATAAAGTATATAAAGAAACTTTTCTCTGTAGTTAGTTGCCAAAAGAAAAAATAAAAGACATATCAATTTAGATTTGGAAGTTTACCCTTTAACTCTACTTGGCTCCATTTATCACTGTTAGAAAAAAAATCGTTTTGTCAGTTTTTAGCATCTTAAAAATCAGATTTGTCAGTAACAAAGTCTCTTATTTCTGACATTGTGCTAAAGCTAAGTGTGAGAGGAAAATATAGCTACTGAGGGCAGAACCCCCAAAATTACAAGAATCATTGAGGGGAACTGTGAACACATGGTAAATAATATAGTTACATGTTATATTTAAACAAAGTTTAAGGAACGCACTCGGGTGAGATTATGTGCTCTAAGTGGCTCTTTCTGACACAACAGAGGCCCACACACTTGTGTGAGTTCTGTCGCACTTGGTAACCTCAATTAAAACCTGCAAACAGGAAAGACCCTAAGTCCCACGTTCAGAAAGGATGCTTGTTTTTGGAGATCTTTAATCTCAACTGTCAGCGCCTGACTGAAATAAACAAAACACCTTTGCTAAGGAAACAAATGTGTTAAAGAGATTTTACTAGATTAATCAAAACAAATTAAAATGCCTTTGTTGATAGAAAATGGCAGGATTGAAGAACAGCATCAAGTGACTGCTGCTCAAGTGACAAAGGCACTGAACAGCTATTTTAGGTTTGCCATAGTGTGCTCAATAGCTGTTTAAAGAATGCAATAAATGTACTTACCAAATATTTCCCCTCCACTAGCATATTCTGTCACCAGATAAATCATCCGTTCTGTCTCCATAACCTGGTGCAAAGGCAGGAAAGTGACAGACAGTGACACAAATGACAGGCTGATACAGGAAGAGAAACTAATGACTCCTCTTTTTTCATTTGAAATATTAATAACCACTATAGATTAAAGAAAATTTAAAACATTTTTGGGGAAACAAATATAAATGTTATTAAGAAGAAAGGGAAAATTAGATATTCCTCCAAGTTCTTAAAAGTAGGAAACATTTATTGCTTGAGAGAGATAGGCTTTTTGATGTTCCATGAGGTCTCTGCAATCTCTTAAGCTCCATAAAACTGAGAGGCAAAGAAGTTGTCAAGAACCAAAACTTAAATTTCAGATTCAACATCAATCATCTGAAGCACAAAAATGCCCTATCAAATTAAAAAAACAAAAAACTAAAGCAAAAAAAAGCCTTTGGGGAAAATAATGGGAATCACATAAGAACGCCACAGAAATCACATATGTCTTTCTTTTTTTTATAGAAATGACAACTTTCCTTTCCACTGCCCATTTATTTGAAAAAAAGAGAACAGTAATTTAAAATACTCAACCTTTTAAAGTAACGTAAGTGATTTGTGTTTTGTCTTGGTCCCTTTGTTGCTCCTTTTTAAAATTCATTGTAGTATGTTGTCAGTGCTTTCTTCCTTTTTACATTTTCCATCAAACATTTTTAAAAGTAATAATGATTACATACACTCATTATAAAACAAAAGACCAAAGGCTTTCCTCTTCCCAATCTCCTCCATCTCAATCCCCAGAGGAACACTGTTCACTGCTTATTGTATATCTTTCTACAACAGTGCTGTCCAATAGAAATATAATATGAACTGCATATATTATTTTAACTTTTCTAGTAGCCACATTTAAAAAGGAAAAAGGAAAAGGTGAAGATAATTCTAATACTACTTTTTATTTACCCCAATATATCCAAAATACTATCATTTTCAACAATTCTTTTTAAAATTATTTTTAGTTTTACACTTAAATTAATTAAAACTAAATACAATTAAAAATTCAGTTCCGGCCAGGCGCAGTGGCTCACACCTGTAATCCCAGCACTTTGGGAGGCTGAGGTGGGTGGATCACTTGAGATTAGGAGTTCGAGACCAGCCTGGCCAACACAGTGAAACCCCGTTTCTACTAAAAATACAAAAATTAGCTGGGCGTGGTGGCACATGCCTGTGATCCCAGCTACTTGGGAGGCTGAGGCAGTAGAATCACTTGAACCCAGGAGGCGCAGGCTGCAGTGAGCAGAGATCATGCCACTGCACTCCAGCCCGGGCAACAGAGTGAGACTTCGTCTCAAAAATAAATAAATAAATAAATAAAAATTTAAAAACCCAGCTGCCAGAAAGCAAAATTAAAGCTTGAAAGAAGGCACTGCTCAAAGCTAGCACTGGACCTATGGAAATCCTCATAGGCTAATCTTGGGTAAGACAGGCAAACTTGCAGAATTCAGTTACAAGGGTAATAGCTATAAGTCAACCTCTTGAGAAAGGTCAGCCTAAGCCCCACAATTATTTAAAGATGATTTATTTTAAAAGGTAAGGTCAAGAAATTTATTCAGCCCATCAGGATAGGAAGGAAGCTGAGGTTAGACACCTGTGAGCTCACAGATACAGGTCTTCAGGCAGCACCAGGAAGCTTTCGTAAGTTTGCTTGTGGGGCAGAAGGTAGGCGTTGTTCAACATAATTTAGGCTGATAAATTTCAACAGGTCTGCTCCTGTTGACCTAATTTCATTATGTGAGCAGCTGATGCCAGGGAAGAGCTCTAACGCTGTAGTTTCAACCACACATGTTAACATCGCAACATGTTTTCTTTTCCATAAAACTAAGAGGCTACGAAAGCTTGCCCACAGAGCCTTGGGTGTACTTTCTCCACTCATACACATGGTCCTATGTCTGGGCCAGTAACCATTTACTGCAGACTAACAGCAGCAAAATAACCAAGTGGGTGGCCACGTCCTTCAGAACTAAGAGATGGCTGTTCTGGCAGAAAGCAGCAAGTAGAGTTGGGCCTATGCAGAGGCAAAGTTCTCGGCTGCCAACACATTGCAATTTGAGAAGCATCCCGAAGCCCCACCTCTCTCCCAAAATATCTCTTTCACCAGCCTGCTAAGGCAAGGTCCTCTCCTATCCCGCTTGAAATTCCAGCCATCAGATTTACTGCTTTTGTAGTTATGCTAGGGAATCATTTTGATGATGGCATGAAATATGCATGTTTCTTGGGAAGACCAAAAAAAAAAAACTAAAACAGAAATCTCTCCTATTGGAGAGATCTGGTCACTTGATCTGGTCTCTTGATTATCAAAGTAATTACTACCTTGGAAAACTAAGTCTACCATCCTATTAGAATAGAAAAGAGGTAGGTTTTGATTGATCCAAGAAGCAATCCTTTGCCATAACAATTTATAACCTGATCACAGAAACTAGTATTCAAATAATGCTATTAAAAAATGTTATATTCATCTCTAACTTTTCACCTCTCTAAATTCTCTTCTTTTTGGGTTTCCCATCCTGTTTTAGAACTCTGAACTAAATAAAATAAATTCTCATCATCTTCTGAATTAACATTTTGTGTAGTTCTTGCTAAGAATGGCATCAAAGTTTAAAGAACAAATTAAAAAGATCTACCTGGGTAAGGAAAACGTACTAGTAAATGGCCAGGGGAAACTTGCCGATACTAAGTGCTGAGCACGTAAACAGAAGGGTAGGAAAGATAGCAGGATTAACATAGAAACAAAAAAAGTCACAGATGTTCACCCACCCACATTTCTTCAAAGGGAGCCATACATACAATATTCTGGGTTCTTTGCAGCTATCTGCTGTACACTAATGATCCTACCTGGTAGAGCCTGATGATATGGGGGTGGCAAAGCATCTTCATAATTTGAACTTCCCGGAAAATCTTCTTCAAGTTTTCTTCATCCAACTGGGTCTTATCTATGATCTTGATAGCAACCTGACAACAGAAGGAAAAAAATTACTCTGATGCATTATTAAAAGCAGTTTACTAAGAAAAATTAGGTTCACTTTAAAACATTACGTTCCATAAAATATAAGCTGCCAGTATTCTGTTTACAGAATGTCAATGAGGAAAATTAATTTACTCTTTTTAAAAAGATAGGAAATGGATTCCTAGCAAGTTGGTCTCAAAGGAACAGACTCCAGAAGCTAATGGGTCTTCTGCCATTTCTTCAATTGCTTATACGGTAAAATCCTATGAAAAAATACTTTATTACTCCATAGATGTCGTTACGGTCTGGGTCAAATCATGTTTCAGTGCAGAGTGGTATATAGGGCCTCTCATTAAGACAAGAAGCTTTAAATAAAATTTAAAAATTTTAAAAAGGCAAGAAGCTTGTATCATAAATACGTGGTGCCTTACTAAGGTTCTATGAGAACTTTCACAGGGGCTTTACACATCTCACCAGATGCTTGTAGAACTCAATAATAATAATAATAGTAGCAGTGATGGTGGTGGCAGCAGCAGTAGCAGCAGCTACCATATACAAAATGTTTACTATGGGCCAGGCATAACTCTTAGTGGTTTGGAAGTACTAACTCATTTAAACCTCCTAACACCCACATTATCATTAACCTTGTTTTAGAAATACAGAAACTGAGGCACACAGAGATTAAGTAATTAACCCAAGATTAAGTAATTTACACCTAGTATGTGGCAGGTGCAGGATTGAACCCTAGGTAGCTTGGCTTTAGAATCAAATTCTTAATAAGAATGTTATAAGAATCTGAAGATCTTTCTTTAGCATACATGCACTGCATCATAAAATATATCTTTCCAATGTGCCCCCTTTTAATAAGATACTCATCAGCAAATACATTTTAATGAAGAATGAATGACGAAGGACTTTTAAAAATTTACTAAATCTAAACTTCCTCAGTGAAATACTTAAAATATTTGTGTTGCTCCAAAATATGTCTATATCTCAGTTTCAATTATGTAATCAGTATGGAAGCAATACTGGTTAGATGAAGAACCTAGACTAGTCAAACTCTAGTCCTCTCCAAATCTTAACATTCTAAGATTCTATGCACCAGAGAGGTAAAGGGAACATATACAGTACTTACTGAGGAAAAAAACAGGAAAACAAAATTACAAAAGTAAAAATGTTTAGCTCAGAGAAATAAAGACTGTTTGGAGCCATACATGGCAGATTATTCAGATGTATAAATGGCTGGCATAAAAGTAACTTTATCTGAAGCTGTTTCAGGTGTTAAAATGAGGACCCACGGGAGAAAGGCAGAGGGAGATAAATTTCAGCTGTACTCAAAGAGCATTCAAGCCATGCCTAACGAGGGAGTGTGATGAAAGGAGCTGGGTGTGGCTGGAGCTACAAGGATTAATCAGACACAGCCTACTTCAAGGAGATCACAGTCTAAAAAGGAAAAAAGATGTGTGGAACTGAAAACAATGCAGCATTGGAAGTACAATCAATGGAGCTATGTACCAGGTATAACAACAGACAGAGGATGGTGAATGACCTTCACCTACAGGAGAAGAGGTAGAAAAAGTCTGGGAAAGACTTGACAAAGAAAGCAGAATTTCACTACAGAGAGAACTGGGATAGGCAGAGAAGAAGGTAGAGAATTTAATGAGGATCTCACCAGCTGCTTGGTTTCCTGTAAGAAGTCTTGGATAATATAACCCTTGACCACCTGCATTTCTACTTCTCCTCATTACTGCACCAGATCACATACAAGACCTTAACTCCACAACTGGTCTAGCATCTGTAGTCCTAGCTACTCAGGAGGCTGAGGTGGAAGGACAGTTTGATCCCAGGAGCTGAAGTTGCAGTGAGCTATGATCGTGCCAGCAACAGAATGAGACCCTGTCTCAAAAGAAAAAAAAAAAGAACTTCCAAACAAGTGTGTTAGAAATGGGTTACAAGCAATAATGGATCACCTCCAATCTCAACTTTCTGTGCATACCATGATGTGCAAAAGGTGGGAAGAACTGCTAGGATTTATTTACCTTAATAACAGAGGGCATCAACTGTCTAAGGCCTGTGCCTGAAATCTTCCACCTCTGCCCACCCCCTACTAATTGATGGCATGTACAACGTAACTGGGGAAAAGCGGGTGGCCTTCAGGTTAACTTATGAAATTTGTGCATTCTTTCACCTCCAAGAGATCACAGGGAGTCATATAGTGGGGCCTCCCTGATTCACAAGGCACTCACTCTAAATTTCATTCGCATTCTGAAGCAATAGGATCTTCATAATGGTAAACAGAGATTGTGTGGCTCCCAGTCAGCCACACAGTCACGTGGGTAAATAACAATAGAGTGAATTAAATGCATTTCTGACTTACCATATTTTCAACTTATAATGGGTTTATTGGGACGTAACCCATCATAAGTCAAGAAATATCTGTACTAGCAATAATGCCTTTTGTTGGCTATAATTAACAATAATTTATTACATATTTCAAAATGGCTGAAGGAGATTTGAAATGTCACCAACAGAAAGACATGATAAATGTTTGGGGTAATGGATATCCTAATTACCCTGATTTGATCATTACATGTTGTATCCATGCAGCAAAATATCAAATGTACCCCATAAATATGTACTATAATAAATAAATAAATACATACATGAATTTTACAAAGAAATGTACTTCATCTTTTCAGGAAAAATTGCATTGAATATAATCTGTTCTTAGAAGGCACGTACAAAGAAGTTTTAATAGATTAAAACATCAAACTCCTGTCTACTCTTCAGTGAGAGTTCAGATTCCAGAAGACATTGAAAAGTGAAGCTTTGGGCCAGGCACGGTGGTTCACGCCTGTAATTCCAGCACTTTGAGAGTTAAAGGCAGGCGGATGGCTTGAGGCGAGGAGTTCAAGACCAGCCTGGGCAACAAAGTGAGACCTCATCTCTACAAAAAATAAAAAAATTAGCCAGGTGTGGTAGTGTGTGCCTGTAGTCCCAGTTACTCAGGAAGCTGAGACAGAAGGATTGCATGAGCCTAGGCGATCGCTTGAGCCTAGCAAGGGTGAAGTGAGCCGTGATCACACCACTGCATTGCAATCTGTGCAACAGAATGAGACACTTTCTCCAAAACAAAAAAACAAAACAAAACAAAAAAACCAAAGTGAAGCTTTATTTAGCAGTTGAATATAGTACTGAAAGCAAGGACTCTGAAGACAAGCTACTTAGATTCAAAATCTTGGAACTATCCCTTAATATATAACCTAGAACAGGTTACTTAATTTTCCAATGGCTCCCTATCTGTAAAATGTGGGCAACAATGGAACCTACTTTAAAGTGATTTTGGGGATTAACAAGGCTAATACATGCAACCTGATTAATATAATGCCTGGCACAGTAAACAGGCAATATATGTTAATTACAGGTAGTGCTGTTGTTATTTTATTTTCTTCTGGAATCAAGCCTTCAACTTTAGGCATTCCTTGGCAAGGATTAGATTTGCTTCACTAAGCAACATAATCCTGGATCTGAAACACATCAATTCCTTATTCAAGGGACAAATTGAGGGACCAAGAAGCAAAATAGCTAACAATTTGTGGGCAGCATTCAGAACCAACTGGCTGCCGCCAGCTGATGTGGGAAGAACATGGAAAGAACAGAGCTGGAAAAAAAATAAACGCATTCCATTCAGGAAAGTCACAGTGAGCCATAGGATGGAACCCACAGCAAGACCTGACCCTGAGGGCTGTGGCAGAGAGACACTGGTCTACTTCTTTACAGCAGGTCAGGCTCCCCTTGCCAACCCTACCTACTATCTAACACCTGAGAGGAGAGAACTTACTGTTGCTTGGCAATGGCATAACTGCCTGATAAGACCACTTAACAGGGAAAGGAACTCAGCTCCTACCTTAGCTGCAAACTGGAAAGTGGGAGTTTTCTAAAAAGCAGAAAAATAAAGTTGGAACAGAGAAACTGCCAAGTCAGACAGCAGGTGGCTGGCACACAGGTGTGATTGTTTTGAGAATATCTAAACAGATAAATGAGTATGAGTTTCACAGCTACAGATTACTGAAGACTATATAATAAAGGTTTTGGTGTAAAGTACACACCAGTTGCTTGAAAAACTGAATGTGTCCACAACAAAGGTAAATCAGTAGGTAAAGAAAAGATAAACTCTCAAAGAATGTTATTATATTGGGGTTGAAAATCTATAAATCTCCTAATTGTACTTACATATGAAAATTATAACAAAGCAGAAAACTTCCAACATGTTACCAAGAGACCATATATTTCCTAAGTTTGCCTGTTCTACACAGAATTCTTTTATCTTCCAAAGAGCATGATTTTGTAAACTGACATTCTAATATTAATTAAACATGACACTGTATCAAGTATGCTACTAAAGAGATACAGATTGTGAGAGTCCTTAATTTCCCTACTCAAGACATTCCCATTCAACAAATTCTTCTGTTTCAATTGGCATGTGGTAGGAAAAAAATTAAATTTAGATCATGCCAAATTTAAAGTCATAGCTCTTTATTATTCATTCTATGAGAGGAAAAATTACTATTTCTCCCTTTTAATTCTCACTTCTAAAAAACACAGTTCTTTTTAACTCAACTCACTTTTGTAAGCACAATAATGTTCATAGTGAATGAAGCTGAAAAAAATAGTGGTTTCTTCACAACAGGCAATAAATTCACTTGCATATTCTGACACCATATTTGCAAGCAAGATAAGGCAACAGAGTAAAAGACAATGAACTAAGGGACAGTTCAGCATTAAGATCAAAACAAACCACCCTTCCCCATCAGAAATAAATGCCCTATAGCAGATAGTACAGATTCAGGGATATGCCAGGACAAATGGACAGTTCAAGAAAGAACTACGTAGGAGGGAAATGCAAAGATCACAAGGGCTCAAATTCTTCCAAGACGAGAAAGAGGATCTCCTTACACTGGTATGCAGATGAACATACAGTAATTTCAAAGAATATAGTGAGCAGACTGCTTGCTTTTTAGAAGGAAAGAGAAAACATTACAGTTTGAAGAAAAGCTTATTTTTTAAAAAAATTTGTTTTAAGGAAAGAGCTCTATTTCTTTTAGAAATGTCTTTAAAATTTAGGCAGATATCAAACATTTTGCCATTGTAAGCTTTTTTCAATGGGGTTATGTTTTTATACTAACTTCTGTAGCAAAATTTTTATTCTCTATTTTTATGACAAAGCTTATCTACTCTAGAACATTCTCGGCTCAGCTCTACAACTATTTTATGATCTAGATCTGTACAGTGTAATACAGTAGGCACCAGCCACGTGTAACTATCCAGACTGATGCGCTATAAATGTAAAATATATACCAGATTTCAAAGATAGTAATATAAAAAAGAATTAAACTATCTCCCTGATACATTTTTATATTGATTACATGTGGAAATTATAATATTTTAGATATATTAGGCTAAACAAAAGATATTAAAACTAATTTCACCACTTTTTACTTTTTTCATATGATTATTTAAAAATTGTAAATAATATATGTGCCCTCTTTCTCTTGGACGGCACTGATCTACATAATGCCAACAGGCTACATAATTAATCTACCAGGTAAAGGACGTATTCCTTGAAAATGACTTCTGAAATCATTGACTTGATATTGAGAATTGCCAACTGTCTATCTCACAGAAACCTGGCCCAAGTTACAAGGCTCTCAATGCTCAAACATTGCCTGGGGAGAAAATCTCAAATAAGGTCTCAAAAGTTATATTCTAGGAGCTCAATTTAATTCAATTTTTTAAATGTCTGTTGAGCAACTGACTGGTTTACTGTACTGCCCTTGTGTGCAGCCATTCCCAGGAGGGGTTCTCTCAGAGAATTAAGTCTTACAGCCTTAAGACAGCAGTTCCCAAACTGTTTGGTCTCAGGACTCCTTCTCTTAAAAGTTAGGAGAAACTTCAAAGAAGTTTTGATTATGTGAGTAATATCTTTCAATATTTGCTTAGAAATCAAATTAAAAATCAGAAATTAAGACAAACATTTAAAAGACACGTGTATACAACCACACATCCCCTTGGTCATCAGAGCAATTGCAGCATCATACATAGCATAGTCTCTGGAAATCTCTATTTTATAATTGTGAGAGAGTATGAATGAAAAGTGAAAATAATGTTGTGGCATTTCTTTAAAAATAGTTTTGACCTAGGGGACCCACTGAAACAGTATTGGAGTCTATGACATCCCTGAATCAAACTCTGAGAACAACTGCCCTTAAAGCATCACTGTATGTAATGAATTGACTTCTCTTCAATGTATCTAGAATAGTACCATGTTTGGGAGAACTGAGAAAATAGTCACTCAATTTTCTTTTCTATAGGGCATAATGCTTTCACAGGACCCAGCTAAGAATGGCTGGCTAGAAAGGAACTTAAGTACCTTTGGAATCAGCCTTAATGAAAAAACATTTTTATTTAAAATTTACTAGAAAATAGAATTGTCAACAGAAAACAAATTTAAAAGAACCCCAAACCAACACAAGCTAGACTCTTGAATGCAACCTGTTACACATTAAATGGCCATGATTAATAATGTGCCATGTGACCAAGGTCAGGATGTAGGCTGGCCACATTCTTGGGAAGATCCTAACGTCTGCACTGTTACCCAGGCTGGAGTGCAGTGACACGACCATAGCTCGCTGCAGCCTCAACCTTCCGGGCTGAAGCCATTCTCTCACCTCAGCCTTCTGAGTAGCTGGGACTACAGGGACACACCACCACACCTGGATAATATATATTTTTTAATTTTCTGTAGCAACAGGGTCTCACTATGTTGCCCAGGCTGGTCTCAACGGATCCTCCCACCTCAGCCTCCTAAAGTGCTGGGGTTACAGGCAAGAGCCACCACACCTGGCTTCCAATTTTTTAATTGAAGTCTATATTTCAGCTTGAAACAATCAGTCAAATCAAGTACTAAGGGGCAAAACAGGGATGTATATTTGGAAAGAACAGGTTATTCTATTCATTATACACACCAGTCACAACTGTTTCTGGGAAAATATGCAGCTGTCAAGCCTAAGGAATGGCTGGGATGCAAGGATGCTAGCCAACTCGAGACACAAGGACTCTACATGGCCAGCAAAGATAAGGGTCAGGCAGCTTTCAATAAACTCCACAGAAAGTGGTTAACAACTATAATTTAAAATGTATAGCACTCCAGGCACGGTGGCTCATGCCTCTAATCCCAGCACTTTGGGAGGCCGAGGTAGGCAGATCACTTGAGGTCAGGAGCTCGAGACCAGCCTGGCCAACATGGTGAAACCCCACCTCTACTAAAAATACAAAAATTAGCCAGGCATGGTGGTGGGCACCTGTAATCCCAGCTACTTGGGAGGCTGAGGCAGGGAGAATCGCTTGAACCCAGGAGGTGGAGGTTGCAGTGAGCCGAGATGGCGCCGCTGCACTCCAGCCAGGGCAACAAGAGCGAAACTCCATCTCAAAAATAATAATAATAATAATAATAATAATAATAAAATACAATAAAATGTATAGTGCTTTTTAGGTGAGTGGTTGAACTTTTATTTTTCTGCCCTCTAGGCTGTACTGAATGGTGACTGTAAAATAGTTCATGCATTTCCAATGTCTGGATAGAGAACAGAAAGTTTACTGAAAGTGGGAAAATAAGTTGGAAAATGGTATACTGTGCAAAATTAGTAAATGGTATCTGAAGCAAAGGAAATTTTCTGTGATTACTTGAAATTCAAGATATAGAAGAGAAATTTTTAAAGACAAAAAGAAAATGATTTCTCAGTTCCAGTAATTCCCATCTGGTTGACATTTACCCTCTCAGAAAACAGAAGCCTATGAGTGTCTCCAATATTATGAGCAACACTCTCAGGCATACTGACATGATTGTTATTGTCGCAAAGTGCCAACAATGTTTTATAGTTAAATCAACTCTTGTCCTACAGGTTTATCATTTAAATGTATTCAACAATTTTTTTTTTTAAAAGGAGTGGAGGAAAAGAGAGTTGACAATAAAAATGAAGGTCAGTCAGGATTATTTACAAAATATAGATATTCAATTTTCTATTTTCAGGTGTTTATTTCAGATTGAACAAATTGCAGAAGTTTAAGATGGAGATACTCAGAATGGGATTGATGGCTTAATTTTAAGGTTAAGGAGCTGTTGAAAAGGATGCCTCAAAGCCCTAAAAAAAAGAGAGGGAAGAGGCCAGGTGCAGGCCTCACACCTGTAATCCTAGCACTTTGGGAGGCTGAGGCGGGCAGATCACTTGAAGTCAGGAGTTCAAGACCAGCCTCTCTAACATGGTGAAAACCCGTCTCTGCTAAAATAAATATATATATATATATATATATATATATATATATATATAAATTATCCAAACATAGTGGTGTATGCCTGTAGTCCCAGCTACTTGGGAGGCTAAGGCAGGAGAATCACCTGAACCTGGGAGGTGGAGGTTGCAGTGAGCCGAGATGATACCATTACATTCCAGCCTGGGTGACAGAGCAAGACTCCGTCTCAAAAAAAAAAGGGGAAGAGCAGGAAAGAAGGAGAAGGACAGAAAGAGAATGTAGGACAAACAGGAAACACTCTGAATAGAGAGAAAGGATTGGGCAGAAAAGTATTAGGGATCTGGGGAAGAAAAGGGCAAAAGCTAAATGGTTTAACAAGGCAGTTCTAATAGTTCAAAATGGCAACCAAAGAACACTGTCTAAGAAAGTGGCATAATGACAAAATAGGCCGGCCTGGTGGCTCATGCTGTAATCCCAGGAGTTCGAGACTGGCCTGGGCAACACAGCAAGACCCCCAACTCTACAAAAAATTTTTTAAAAATTATCCAGCCATGATGGCATATGCCTGTAGTCCTAGTACTCAGGAGACTGAGGTGGGAAGATCATTTGAGTCCAAGAGCTCAAGGCTACAGTGGGCTGTGATCACGCCACTGCACTCCAGCCTGGGCGAGAGGGAGACCCCATTTCAAAAAATAAAACAATAAAAATAATAAGTAACAATACAGGTTGAATATCCCTTATCCAAAACGTTATGTTTCATATACACCTTATACACATAGCTTGAAGGTAATTTTACACAATATTTTAAATAATCTTGTGCATTAAAAAAAAAGTTTGTATTAAGTGCTTATGCGTAGAATTTTCCACATGGTGTCATGTTGGCACTCAAAGAGTTTAAGATTTGGGGGCATTTTTCGTTTTTGAATTAGGGGTGTTCAACCTATAACTTACAGAAATGTTTTGAAATTTTTAAAAAACTAGTTATTTCCAAAGAAAAATGTCAAAGTTATGGTGGAAATTAAACTATAAAAAATGAAATTTTGTACTTTGGGAGGCCGAGGTGGGCGGACTGCCTGGGGTCAGGAGTTTGAGATCAGTCTGGCCAACATGGTGAAACCCCGTCTCTACTAAAAATACAAAAAAAAAATTAGCCAAGCATGGTGGCGTGGGCCTGTAGCCCCAGCTACTTGGGAGGCTGAGGCAGGGGAATTGCTTGAACCAGGAAGGTGGAGGTTGCAGTGAGTCAAGATCACACCACTGCACTCCAGCCTGGTGACAGAGCAAGACTCTGTCTCAAAAAAAAAAAAGAAAGAAAGAAAAAGAAAAGAAAAAAAGAAATTTTAGTCCCAGGACAGAAAGACGGGAAATAACTTGGCAATATCGCCTAAAATACAAGGTTGTAAGGAGACAAAAAGCTGAATAAATTTTAAGATGAATTTTCTTAATGAGCACATGCTACTCTTCCCTGGAATGCCAACTCACAGGTAAAAATAACACAGACTCACAGAGGGATTGTACTCTTCCCAAGAACAGCATTTGTCAAGAAGCCTGTGTACTGTTAAGCACATTTAGATGTAGAACCTAGAACGCTCCAAGACTTAAGGCTCCAGCTGAAAAGAGAGCTGAACTCAACTGCCGTAACATAATTTTCTTAAACTTCCCCTATGGAGATTTATTATATTGGGTATCTTGCTAACCTTACAATGGTAGTGCTGTTCCTGTTGAACAAAATCAGCAACAGTTCATATTTTAAATTGTTTTAAATTATATCAATATGCCCTCAAGGACTAATAACACAGTCTGCGTGAAGTAGCAGGAGCTGAGTGAACCAAGGAAACAGAAAACAGTTGAAAAACTATCCTAAACCCTCATCTCTTGATATCTCCCAATTATTTGACAATGAAGACTAAGGAAAAACAGGAAGCAATATCCATTTTCAGACTGCATTTCATCCTCCTATTTCTGAAAGTCTCACTTGTAATGCATCCTCGGATGTCAGTAGTGTGCTCATTGTTTGTCAAAAGGTGCATCGTTGTGAAATCATGCATTTCTAGTCTGGATGTTTATGATACCAGACTATCTTCCCTGAGCAGCCTGGAGTAAGAAGCCAGCCTCCCTGTGCCCATCAGGAACATGGCACCAATTACCTTCCAAGGCGTTTTCCGAAGGACAGGTGCACACTACCAGAGCTGACAGATAATGCCCCTCTGGGATTCCTTCAAAATGGAATGTTTTGTGTGATGGCTTGTGCATTTATTCCAGTTTCAATGAGTTCCTTATATTTAGTAATCATCACATTTTCAAGTCAAACAAATGTTATTTCCATAATGAATGTTTGCATTTCATGTGATTAATAGTGTAATTTAAGTAACTTAAATCAATCCCTGGAAGTCTAATAGTAAACATTAATTAATTCTTAAATTTCTGGGGTTTTTTTTGTTTTGTTTTTTGAGATGGAATCTCACTCTGTCTCCCAGGCTGGAGTACAGTGGCACCATCTCGGCTCACTGCAACCTCCACCTCCTGGGTTTGGGCAATTCTCCTGCCTCAGCCTCCCAAGTAGCTGGGACTACAGGCGTGCACCACCATGCCCGGCTAATTTTTTGTATTTTTAGTAGAGATGGGGTTTCACCATGCTGGCCAGGCTGGTCTCAAACTCCTAACCTTGTGATCCACACACCTTGGCCTCCCAAAAGGCTGGGATGACAGGCGTGAGCCACCGTGCCTGGCCAAATTTCTGATATTTATTTTAAAGGTGGTAAGTGGACAACTGATAAACAACACTGCCATAGAAAAAACTGAGAATGGTTCCACTGAAATATAAAATTATTATATGGGTTAGACATAGCCACAACAGATGTCAAAAGACAGCTACATGAAGTATATGCTTAATATAACAGAGTTAACATTTAACAAGATTCTTTGTGTTTTCCTGTAGCAGGATTACAGACATCCTAAATACTGACCTTCTCTGATGGTCCTAAATTTGCATTAGAGTACAAGTGTAGAATTTCAAAAAGATGCTAAGGTAGAACCAAGGATTTTATGTAAAGGAAATTGTCATAACTGTGTATCAATTCATTAAAGTATTGAGTATAGTTAATAACATTGAGGGTTTTTAAAAATCATTAAAAGCATCCACAATTTAAGTAAAACCCAACTATTATACTATTAGCCCCTCTTTTATGTCTTATGACAATAGTACTTTTAAGCCAATTAACATGACCCCTAATTCATTGCCAATGAGACCCAAAAGAATCTCCAGATATCAGAAATAGTTTCATTTAAGATAGACAGACGGCCGACGCGGTGGCTCATGCCTGTAATCCCAGCACTTTGGGAGGCCGAGGCGGGTGGATCACAAGGTCAGGAGACTGAGACCATCCTGGCTAACACGGTGAAACCTCGTCTCTACTAAAAATACAAAAAATTAGCTGGGCATGGTGGCAGGCGCCTGTAGTCCCAGCTACTCGGGAGGCTGAGGCAGAAGAATGGCGTGAACCCAGGAGGCGGAGCTTGCAGTGAGCCGAGATGGCGCCACTGCACTCCAGCCTGGGCGACAGAGCAAGACTCTGTCTCAAAAAAAAAAAAAAAAAAGATATATTTGCATAAATATTGTTCTAGGAAAATAAGAGACCATAAGTAACACATCCCCACCAAAAAATCATAAGGAATGAGATTTATGAGATGAGAAAATGAAAATGTAGAGAGCTAGAAGGAAGTAAAATGTTAATTGATAATAATGTCATAATAAAACTAATTATCCCTCCATATTTAAAAGTCTTTGTGCAACTTTCCTGAGGTCTCTGGGTCACAGGTTTCTTGATAGATCAAGTTGGCATTTTTTGAAACTAAGAGATCAAGTTGGCATTTTTTGAAACTAAGTAAAAAAAAATCCCTTCAATGAATCAAATGTACTTTTCTGGGTAGAAAACAGCACAGAATAAGGAGCTCAGAGTGTAGGAAGGATATAAAAATGATCATACACAGCAGTAGAAACTTTTTCCTTCTGAACAAAATCACACATAAACCCTAATACATAAGACAGAAAAAAGAGTATCCATCCTGGTTATAGACAAAACTTTTTAGAAGCCTAGGGCTCTGCAGAACAGTTTGGAAATCACTGTGACAGCAAAAAGACGAATGGAGTGGGTGCTGAGATTGAGAGTTCAATTTCCAGCTGTATCTCTAAGATATGTTTGTGACCTTGGGAAAATCACTTTACCCCTCTAATCCTCAATGTTTTCATCTATTACATGACTTGAAAGCAGAGGTATCAGCTGGGCACAGTGGCTCACACCTGCAATCCCAGCACTTTGGGAGGCCAAGGTGAGATGATCGCTTAAGCCCAGGAGCTTCAGACCAGCCTAGGCAACATAGTGGAATCCTGTCTCCACAAAAAAAATTTCAAATTGGTTGGGCACGTTAGCATGTGCCTGTGGTCCCAGCATTTTGGGAGGCTGGGGCAGAAGAACTGCTTGAGCTCCGGAGGTCAAGGCTGCAGTGAGTTGTGATCAAGCCACTACACTCCTAGCCTGGGTGACAGAGTGACACCCTGACTATAAAAAAGAAAGAGAGTTATCAAGATAAGGTTCTCACTGTGCCAATTCCTAATTCGAACTCTGGGAGACTTGGGTTTTGACTTTTTTAAGTTTTTTAATTGACATTTAAGTCCTAAGGGTTCATTCACATAAATCAGAATCACTACTAGTCATACAACTCTCAATCTTGGTTAGTTAAAGTAATCAAGCCATTTAGTTTTAGTTATTATTTCTTTTATTTTCTCTTATCTGTTTATTATTTACTTATTTTTGTAAAGATGAGGTCTCACTATAGTCCAGGCTGCTCTCAAACTCCGGGGCTCAAGCAATCCTCCTGCCTCAGCCTCCCAAAGTGCTAGGATAACAGGCATGAGCCACCACGCCCGGCTGTATTTGTTATTTCTTTTAGAGACAGAGTCTTGCTCCGTTGACCACGCTGGAGTGCAATGATGTGATAATAGCTCACTGCAGCCTCAAACTCCTGGCCTCAAGCGATCCTCCACCTCAGCCTCCTGAGTAGTCAGGACTACAGGCATGTACTACCATGCCCAGCTAAATTAATTTTTTTTAAGAGAAGGGTCTTGCTCTTTTGCCCAAGCTGATCTGGAACTCCTGGCCTCAAGCAATCCTCCCACCTCAGGCTCCCAGAGCACTGGGGTTACAGGCATGAGTCACCACACCCAGCCCTAAGTCTTCTAGTTTTACAGTGCTATATAATGTAGGACCATATGATAATAAGCAGAAAACTGCATTTACCACATTTGAGATAACCTTGGTGAATAAATGTTTCTTTCCTCAATTAAATACATTAAACTAAGGCATAACACCACTGTTTGCCCAGAAAAGCCTTGGCATTTGCTAATATTTTCACTATTGGTAAAGTCAATGTTTCCCACTGTTAAAACTAAGAACACTAAATAATAATATTGACATTAATTTCCATCCCACTTACAGAACAAACAATGGCAGACTAAATTAAATGGAATGTGAAATGGGCAACAAGTAGGTCAAATTAATTAAACTGTAAATTACAACCACACCAGAAAGACATGAACACAGAAACCAAGAATCCGAGTCTAAGAAATGTTGCATAACCCAATGTCAGCCAAATTTGACGATGTTTCCATTATCAAATTTCTCACTTAGAAATGAGAAACTCAAAGAGTCAATTTTAGTTTGTTTTATATTTTTTGTTTTAGACTAGTTAATTCCAATATATTAAACATAAGCATAGTAAGAATAGGTAAAATATACTGAGCACCTAATATGTGCCAAGGCACTAAATTTTTTTGTTACTTTTTGTAATGAAAATTTTCAAATATTAACAAAAGTAGACAATAAAATAATTTAAAGCATCAATCAGCTTCAAGAATTATTACTTTATAGTCAATTGTTTTATCTATACCTCTACCAAGTTTCTCCAAAATCCCAATCACCATATCATTTCATCTGTAACTACTTCAATATACCTCAAACAGGAGTCTTTCTCTTTTTTTAAACATAACTATGACATCTTTACTGCACTTGAAAAAAATGAGGAATAATGGCCAGGCGTGGTGGCTCACGCCTGTAATCCCAGCACTTTGGGAGGCCGAGGCGGGTGGATCACGAGGTCAGGAGTTCAAGACCAGCTTGGCCAAGATGGTGAAACCCCGTCTCTACTAAAAATACGAAAAATTTCCTGGGCGTGGTGGCACGCGCCTGTAATCCCAGCTACTCCAGAGGCTGAGCAGAGAACTGCTTAAACCTGGAGGGGCGGAGGCTGCAGTTAGCTGAGATCGCCTCACTGCACTCCAGCCTGGGCAACAGAGCGAGACTCGGTCTCAAAAAAAAAAAAAAAGAATAATTACAGGCATTAACTCTTAACCCATACAACAACCCTATGGAGTAGGTACTATTATTCTCATTTTACAGATGTTTCTGAGACACCTACCAATGAAGTTATGTGCCCTGGATATACAGTACTGAATGGCAGAGGCAGGATTCGAAGCCAGACAGTCGAGCTCAAGAACCTGAGCCCTTCACTTCATTATGTTTTGCTCCTTCTCAAAAGTAGATTTTATGGTAATGAGTTGTTAAATATAAACAGAGATAATTGACTAATAAAGGAATGGATGACTGACAGCATCAGACTTTAGCAAAATTTTGAAACAAGGAAAACATATCCCCGTATTTCACCTATCCTCCAACTTCTTTCTTCATCCCCAGCTGGTATGCTGCATTGAACAGCTCTACCTACCTTCATTTAACCTTGTACCCAATATTTTTAAAAGTAAAGTTTATTCTTTTTACTACAACCAGCTCTATTGGGTTAAACTAACATTTGGGATGTACTCTGTGACTAATTTTCATCAAGACAGACTTACTGGATGCAGTCCTACTCAAAATTAAATATTCTCTTCAGAAGTCATATTATGAAATATATACACCTACTATGTACCCTCAAAAAAAATTAAAAATAAAAATAAAAGAAGTCATATTCTGTGTGACAAACAGACCCCATGATGACTGGCCCCCAATGGTTCTCTCTCTCTCTCTCACACACACACACACACGCACATAATGACAGACCTATTCATGCCTTTATGTAATATCCTCCCTTTCTTCCAAGTGGAGCTAGAGAGCTTAATGAAGTAAATGGCCATGTTACAGAAGCCCTCAGGAAAAGGAACTGTGGGTGGCATCAAAGAACTGCGGGCAGTCTCTCTAGGATCAGTCTCTTTAGAAGCCCCAGCCAACAGCCAACAAAAAGCTGGGATCCTCACTCATAAAGCAATTCTACCAATTACCTGAACGATCTCGTAAGTAACTTCTTTCCCAGTTAAGCCTCCAGGTGACAATGCAGTCCATTTAATACTGTACAGCCTTCTGAGACCCTGAGCAGAGGGCTCAGCTAAGCCATGCCAGGACTCAAGACCCATGGAAACTGTAAGACACTAAATGTGTGCTGCTTTAAGCTGCTAAATTTGTGGCAGGTTGCTACATAGTAATAGAAAACTAACAGCTCATGGTTCTTTATAAGGTAGACAACTATCATCTCCAAGAAATTCTAGGCCAAGGAAATCTCTTCCATAATTTATAGTACAGAACTGTAGCAGTTTCAAGCAAGAGTTCAAGCATGTGAACAAAACTAAAGCTCTTTCTTGAGAAAAGCTTTGCTTTAGCCTTACTTGTAGAGATTCCAGCAAACTCTGTGTAAACATAGGTAAGCTCTCCACTGGAAAAGTAAATATGTCAGGCTCCTTAGTTTACCAAACAAAGTTACTTTTTTCAATTGCACAAAATGCTATCGAAAGCATGTGCATCTAATGACTTCCTTCCAGACAGTACATTATGAAAGGGGGGGAAAGAAAGAACTTTAGTGGAAAAACTTGACAAACACTACCTGAGCCAGGTGATCAAGGTTAGCATCAACAGTAATAAGTCATGTTGATAGTATGTGCCCTTGGTATGATGTGATGAAAATGGCGCTTTACCTTGGTTATCTTACCACTCAAAACCTATAACCCCAATCTAATCATGACAAAGACATAAGACAAATTCCAACTGAGGAGCATTCTACAATACCTGACCAGTACTACTCAAAACCATTAAGGTCATCAAAAACAAGAAAAGACTGAGAAACTGTCACAGCTAAGAGAAACCTAAGGAGACATGGTGACTAAATGGCGTGTGGTATCCTGGACAAGATCCTGACACAGAAAAAGGACATTTTGGTAAAAACTAACGGAATTTGAGTAAAGTATGAACTTTAATAAGGATGTACTAATATTGGTCCATTAATTATGACAAATGTATCATATTACTGTAAGATAGTAAGAATAGAGGAAACTGACCATGGGGTATTTGGGACCTCTGTACTGTATCTGCAATTTTTCTACACACCTAAAGCTATTCTAAAATAGTTAACTGCAAACATCATAATGGAATGCTCTGCTCTTCTAGCACTACATTCAAATTCAGTCTTAAATTGTTTTGTTAGGAAACTTCTATTTAATGTTGGAGATACCAGACTAAACAACAGCTTTCTGCTTTCCGTCAGTTCAAGTAACCAGATCGCTTAACAAACATTTCTTCACTAGACTCACTAGACCTATATCCAGAATCAAAATGGTTTCCATATAAAGAACACTTTGGAACCCTTTTTTTCCCCCTTTTGAAACAGGGTCTTTGTCACCCAGGCTGGAGTACAGTGGCACGATCACAGTTCACTACAGCCTCAACCTCCTGGCCTCAAGTGATCCTCCCCAGCGACTGGGCCTACAGGCATGTGCCACCATAGGGGTTTCTGTTTGTTTGTTTGTTTGTTTTTGTAGAGACAGTGTCTTGTTATATTGCCCAGGATGGACTCAAACTCCTGGCTGTAAGTGATCTGCCTTGGACTCCCAAAGTGCTGGGATTACAGGTATAAGCCACCGTACCTGGCCTTGAAATCTTTTTAAAAAATGTATTATTGAAGAATTTTTCTTTTAGACATAGTTTTGTGAACCTGATATCAAGTCACAGGGTATTAAGTTTTGACTTACAGTGTGGTGCTGGGAAATCGGTTTTCTCAATTGTATTTTTTCCTTTTATTTAATAATGTTAGTTAAGGAATCCATGTTTTCTTCTTGGCCTGTACTGCCAGAAAGCAAAAGCTAAGTGAACTGTGGTAGCTCTACTTAGCCTAAGTTTTCTGGTAAAATAGTATCCATCTCTCCTCTTCCCTAGACTATTTGGCCCTAATTCTTTTAAATTTGTTTTAATCTATTGATCTTCTGTTAAAGATACCTGAAACTCTTTCTGAAAGTAGATTTTTTTAAAAATTCACAAATATTTAGCCCGAACGAGGACATGAAATTCATTAACAAGACAAATAATCACATTAGTATTTCTCCTCAGCAAGAATTTCCCTGCTTTCTTTGTATTCTAGTTATTTAAAAAAAAAAAAGCAGCTTTATTGAGATATTCACATACCATGCAATTCACCAATTTAAAGTGTAAAATTCAATGTGTTTTATAAATTCACAGGATAGTGCAACCATCACAATCTAACTGAACATTTTTGTTCCGACTGAAAAAAACCTCATACCTGTTTAGCTATCACTCCTCATTCCCCCACTCCTATCCCTCCACCAGCCCTAGGCAACCACTAATCCACTTTCTTTCTATAAATTTGCCTATACTAAATATTTCATCTCAATGAGATCATACAATATGTGGTCCTTTTGTGACTTGTTTCTTTTACTTGGCATAATGTTTTCAAGGGGCATTCACCTTGCAGCATGTATCAGTACTTCATTACTTTTTATTGCCAAATAATATTCCATTGTATGGATATATTAATTTTAATTATCCATTCTTTAGTTGATGGACATTTTGGTTGTTTCTGCTTTTTGGCTATTATGAATAATGCTGCCATGAACATTCATAAAATTTTTATGTGAATGTGTTTTCACTTATCTTGGGTTTATACCTACCAGTGGAATTGCTGGGTTATATGGTAATTCCACTTTTAACATTTTTTGGAACATTAAACATTTTGAAGAAATGACAAAGCTGCTGCATCATTAAATTCTCTCTCACCAGCAATGCCAGAAAGTTCTACTTTCCACATATCCTAACCAACACTTGTTATTGTCCATCTTTTTTTATTACAGCCATCTTAGTGGATACGTGGTATCTCATTGAGGATTTCATTTGCATTTTCCTAATGACTAATGATGCTGAGAATCTTTCCATGTGTTTGTGGACTAACTGCATACATTTTGAGGGGCATTACACATTGAAATCTTTCCTCTATTTTTAAATTATTAGACTTTTTACTATTGAGTTATAAAAGTTTTTATATATTCTAGATACAAGTCCCTTATCAGATGTACGATTTGCAAACATTTTCTTCCATTCTGTGGGTTGTCATCAATTTTCTGATGGTATTGTCTGCAGAACAAAAGTTTTTAATTTTGATGTAGTCCATTTATCTATTTTTCCCTTTGTCCCTTCTGCTTTTGGTAGTCTATTTAAGAAACCACTGCCTAACTCCAAATCAGAAAGGTTTGCTCGTATGTTTTCTTCTCTTCATAAATGTGAGAGCTAAAACTATAAAACTCTATGAAAACTCTTAGAGAGTTTTGTGGTCCACTTGAAGTTAATTTTTGCATATGGTATAAAGCAAAGGTCCAACTTCATTCTTTTGAACATGGATATACACTTATTCCAGCACTGTTTGGTGAAAAGACTCTTCTTTCTCCAATGAATTATCTTTGCAGACTTAACAAAAGTCAAATGACCATAAGTGTAAGGTTTTATTTCTGAATTCTTGAATCTATCCCATTTATCTGTCTGCTAGGACCACATTATCTTGTTTCTTCTAGTTCTTGATATTCCAGATATTGATAGTCATCTTCCTCTGCTAAGGCTGGTGTTTAGTGAAGTTGTGTGAGCCCCCCTACAGGGCCTAGGACCCAGAACGCAGTTGTGGTGTTTTAGTAACTGTTAATGAATCAAATGAAAAGATTTCTGATTGTGGTTTAGGAGAATTTTTTTCTATTTTAAAAAATGTCAATAGACAAATATTAAAAATTGTTTTCACAATAAACTATCAAATTAGCAAAATAACAACAGGTAAATATAACTAAGACAGAACTAAAATAAGTTACAGGGCAGTGACAATGATAATGGAATAATAGTTTGGACTAGTCATCCAGCTGATTTATTAATTAATGAGAATATATGTTTATATTCCAACTATTTCTTTTTAAAAAGGGCTGAGGTGTTTACAAAAATCAAACATATAAAATAGGACAATTAAAAATAAAAAATAAATAGGTATTTCATCATTATTTTCCCAAAGCCATAGAGCCTTGGGAAAAGGCCAAATATTTCCGGATCAGCAGACATGCAAAGGCTTCATTAGAATCAAGTCCACTAGCCTACAAGCAGCACACACAAGGGAAAACTTCTTTCTTCTTCCTCCCTCCCTCCCTACCTCCCTCCCTTCCTTCCTTTTCATAGAGACAGAGTCTCGTTATGTTGCCTGGAATGGTTTTGAACTCCTGGGCTCAAGGCATCCTCCCTCCTCAGTCCCACAAAGTGCTGGGATTACAACCATGAGCCATCATGCCCAGCCAGAAATTTCTTAGGTGAGTTGGGCTCTTCAAAGAAGAATAGATACAGGAAGTTCTGGCCCTTGCCTCCCAAAAATCTCTGCTTTTTAGTCAAAAAAGGACGAAGAAATCTAGGGTTTCTTTGTCCTCTGGTTCTTCCAAAGTAGGTCAGGTCTGTGTGTAATTACTGGGTTTCACATTCCTTCGGAAAAGGAAGAGATGTCAATTCATGGAGGTATTTAACAAACAGCAGATTCAAGCTAGGGCTAGGGGCAAAAGAGTGCTTCTGCTCCTGAACAAAAAATAAAAATAAACAAACTAAGAAACAGTCTTTGGTTTTTAACAACAATAAGCTAATTTTAAGACAGGTAGAATAAAAGGCCTAATTTCTCATTCTAAGGCTACAACCATTGAACTTAAGCTTGTGGATGAATTCTCCTAGTTTCATCTTCTTCCTAGGCATGCTCTCTATTTAGCAAGGTTGACATAAAGAAATTCAGGAAAAAAATGCAAAATATATTTACTGTAAAACTTTATGTGCAAGAGCATGTACCAAAAGATTAAGAATTACTATCTGCAAGCCGGGTGTGGTGGCTCATGCCTGTAATCCCAGCACTTTGGGAGGCTGAGGCGGGTGGATCACGAGGTCAGGAGATTGAGACCGTCCTGGCTAACACGGTGAAACCCCATCTCTACTAAAATTACAAAAACTTAGCTGGGCATGGTGGCATGCACCTGTAGTCCCAGCTACTCAGGAGGCTGAGGCAGGAGAATTGCTTGAACTGGGGAGGCGGAGGTTGCAGTGAGCCGAAATCGCACCACTGCACTCCAGCCTTGGTGACAGAGACTCCGTCTCAAAAAAAAAAATTACTATCCGCATTACCAAAAGTCTTCTTCAGAAAAAAGAATCACCTCAGGGTTCCTTTCAACAACAAGCTTATAAAAAAATTTATTGTAAAATATGTCATATTCAAACCATAGTTCCTACGTACTCTTCCATTCCCCAGTACCACCTCATCCCACTCCAAGAAAACCACCATCCTGAAGTTTGTTCATTTGCTTTTCTTTATAATCTTACCATATATGTATCCCCAAACAACATATTGTTTAGATTTGCCTGCATCTAAACTTTATGCAAATAGAATCATACTCGTTTTTTTTTTTTTTGAGGCAGGGTCTCACAATGATGTACAGGCTGGAGTGGAGTGATATGAGCATAACTCACTGTAGCTGTAAACTCCTGGGCTCAAGAGATCCTTCCACCTCAGCCTTCTGAGTAACTAGAAATATGGGTACACACCACCATGCCCAGATAATATTTTTTTTAATTTGTTGTAGGGAAAGGGTCTTGCTATGTTGCCCAAGCTGGTCTTGAACTCCTGGGCTCAAGGGATCCTCCTGCCTCAGCCTCCCAAAGTGCTGGGATTACAGGCCTGTACCACTGCACCCAGCCCGTATTTATTATGTCTAACTGCCTTTTTTGATCCCCACTATTTTGGAATATTCCTCTACGAAGATGCATGTAGTGGCACTTAAATTCCTTTTATGCTCAGAGGTCACCCTTTTATAAATATACAAACTGTATTTATGCTTTACAGTTGCTAGACATTTGAGTTGTTTGGATTTTTAGCTACTATGAACAATAATTAAAATATTCTTACATATGTCTCTTAAGCCATGCGCACAAGAATTTCACTAGGGGACATACCTAGGCATCACTAGGTAAAGCCAAATTGTTTTCAAAAATGAAGGTACCTAACAGTATGACTGCTCCTACTGCTCATATCATCTCTAACAACTGTAACTATATTTTTAATTTTTCCCTGTTTGGTGGGGGAAAGGAGACGAGCAGGAGATAGACAGTTCCTTGCCATTTTAATTTGCATTTTCTTGATTACTAAAAGGGTTGAGGATCTTTCATATGTTCATGAACCATTTGTTTCTACTCCTGTAAAATTAACTTTTTCATGACTTTCCTATTTCCATTTTTCCTAATTTTTTTTTTTTATTTGAGGAGTTCTTTTATATTCTGGCTAACAAACCTTTGTTAGTACATCTCCCAAGTTGTGGCTCACCTTCTCACTCTATGATGTTTCTTTTTTAAAGTAAACTTTTAATGGAACAGTAACATACATGCAAAAATGTGGCCAAATTATAAGTGTAACTCACATAAACAAAAGCAATTTGGGTCCTCAATAATTTTTAAGAGTAGGCTGGGTGCAGTGGCTTATGCCTATAATCCCAGCACTGTGGGAGGCCAAGGTGGGCAGATCACTTGAGGTCACGAGTTCAAGACCAGACTGACCAACATGGCAAGACCTCATCTCTACTAAAAATACAAAAACTAGCCAGGCGTGGTAATGGACACCTGTAGTCCCAGTTACTTGGGAGGCTGAAGCAGGAGAATCGTTTGAACCTGGGAGGTGGAGTTTGCAGTGAGCCAAGATCATGCCAGTGCACTCTAGCCTGGCCAACAGAGCAAGACTCCATCTCCAACAAACAAAAAAAAAAAAAGAGAGAGAGAGAGAGCATAAGGCATAAGGGATCCTAAGATTTAAAAAGTTTGGGATCCACTAGATCAGACAGATGTTATCGTCTCATTCTCTATGTCACTAAACCTCTCATATGTTCCATCTCTTCTTTCTCTGTACTAAATTCTAGAAATTTTCTTCAGATCCATTTTCCAGTTCATTAATTTACTCTACTCTGTATCCTCTTTCCACTGTATTTTTCGCTGCAAATGCTCCTCAATTTACAAGGGGCTTATGTCCTTATAAACCCATCATAAGTTGAAATATTACTAAGTCAAAAATGCATTTAATACACCTAGCCTACCAAACATCATAGCCTGGTCCACCTTAAATATGCTCAGAACACTGATGTTAGCCTACAACTGAGCAAAATCATCTTACAGAGGTGTCCAAGGGAGGGAACACAGGCTTGGGTTCTTAGTTCCTGTTTCTGGTTGGTTCGGTAAAGCCCCTTCCTCAACCCTCTTTTCCGCTTATCACTAGAGAGAGAAACTAAAAACAATGGCTTCACACTGCTAAAAGCCTAAAACAAAACAAAACAAAACAAGGTGGGTTAGACAGCTTGAATTCTAACACAAGGCCTATTTCACAATAAAGTGCTGAATATTTCATGAATATTGTACTGAAGTATAATTTCTACTGAATGAATATCACTTTCACACCATCGTAAAGTTGAAAAATCATAATCAGGTCAGCTGAGGTGGCTCATGCCTATAATGCCAGCATTTCGGGAGGCCGAAGTGGGCACATCACTTGAGCTCAGGAGCTCGAGACCAGCCTGGGCAACATGGTAAAACCCTGTCTCTACTAAAAATAAAAAACTTGCTGAGTATAGTGGTGCCTGCCTGTATTCCTAGCTACTAGGGAGACTGAGGTGGGAGGATCACTTGAACCTAGGAGGCGGAGGCTGCAGTGAGCTGAGATCATGCCACTGCATTCCAGCTGGGCAACAGAGCAAGACCCTGTCTCGAAAAAAAAAAAAAAGAAAGAAAAATTAAAATCAGACCATCATCATAAGTCTGGGGGCATCTGCATGTTTTTTATTTCTAGAAGTTCTACAGAGACTGAGTTCTTCTTCCATATTTTCCTCATCAGTTTTAAGAGTCTCCTCATCATATTTTTAACCTCCTCCTTTATTTCTTTAAACATCTGTAGGCTTTATAAGACTGATGGTTACCACCGATGTTTAGTTACCTGTCAATCGATGCATATCAAACCACTCCAAAATTTAGTGGATCAAAATAACAATAATTACTTATTTTGCTCACAAATTAGTAATCTGTTCAGGGCTTAGAGAGAAGAGCTTGCCTCTGCTCCACATGGCATCACCCAGGGCAGCTTGATAGAGAACTGAAGGATCCACTTGCAGGATCGCTTACTTACAAAGATGGCAAGTCAGTACTGACCATCAGCTAGAAGCTTATAGCTGGTGCCACTGGCCTGAGACCTCAGTTCCTTTCCACATGGATCTCTCCATGGGCTTCTTCAGAGTATGCTGATGGGTTCCAAGAATGAGCATCCCAAGAGAATAAAGAAATGTGTGGTATTTTTATGACTTAGCCTCAGAAATGAAATAATATCACTTCTGTCATATTCTTTTGGTCAAAGCAGTCACAAAGGACTGCCCAGCTTCAACAGAAAAAGATTCTACTTCTTGATAGTACAATATTGAGGTTCTAGAAGAGCAGGAGTCAGGAAATACTGTTTCCATATCTGGAAAATAGAATCTGCCCCATCTGACTCAAAATAACCAACTCATAGTTGCTTATTTTCTTATGCAAACTCACATTTCTTGCAACTTCCTCTATTAAAAGTCTTTAAGGCCTGACTATAAAGTGTGTTTTTGCCAGGCGTGGTGGCTCATGCCTATAATCCCAGCACTTTGGGAGGCCGGGGCAGGAGGATTGCTTGAGCCTAGGAGTTCAACACTAGCCTGGGCAACATAGCAAGACCCTGTCTCTAAAATTAATTAATTAATTTAAAAGAGATATGAATTTGATTCTCCCAGACACTGGGAACCATAACCAAATAGGAATACTTTCAACTAAGTTTTCAGTTTAGAGATTTTCAGTCCTCACAGGTAGTATAAAATCTGACTGCAAATCTTTGAGTATGGGCGTCTGCTTAGGCAATCACATGGGAGGCTTCTTTCCCCTCTCCAACCAGATCCAAGACAGTAAGAGGCAAGTCTCTGCATGCAGGACAACTTGGACATCTTTTTTCTACTCATGCACTGAAGACTTGCACCCTCCAGGGTCCCAGTTCCATCTGGGACAGTCTCCAGTAGGACCTTCCACTATGCTTAGGTACTGCTTGTCTCTTGTCCCTCCACTTTCCTCTAATCCTACAAGAAACCCTCAGAACCACCACCACCTTCAGGGCTTCCTCTGCCTTATGAAATGATGCTTTTTATTTTTTCAGACGGAGTCTCACTCTGTCACCCGGGCTGGAGTGCAGTGGGGCAATCTCAGTTCACTGCAACCTCCACCTCCTGGGTTCAAGCAATCCTCCTGCCTCAGCCTCCCGAGTAGCTGGGATTACAGGCGCCTACCACTACGCCCAGCTAATTGTTTGTATTTTTAGTGGAGACAGGGTTTCACCATGTTGGCCAGGCTGGTCTTGAACTCCTGACCTCGTGATTTGCCCACCTCGGCTTCCCAAAGTGCTGGGATTACAGGCGTGCGCCACTATGACCGGCCTCAATTATTTTTCTTACACTAGTTCCAGAACGTTATATGTATATTATATGTGCTCATACATTTTTACCTTTCCTAGCCTCATTTAAAAATGTTCCAGCTGGCTCACACCTGTAATCCCAGCACTTTGGGAGGTTGAGGCGGGCAGATCACAAGGTCAAGACATCAAGGCCAACATGGTGAAAACCATCTCTATTAAAAATGCAAAAATTAGCTGAGCATGGTGGCACACACCGGTAGTCCCAGCTACTCAGGAGGTTGAGGCAGGATAATCGCTTGAACCCAGGAGGCGGAGGTGGCAGTGAGCTCAGATCACACCACTGCACTCCAGCCTGGGTGACGGTACAAGACTCCGTCTCAAAAAAAAAAAAAAAAAAAAAAAAACCAAACAAAAAACAAATGTTCTGACCCGAAGGGATTTCTCTGAATATCTAATCTACTATATTACTGAAAAAGGAATTACTCATCATTCATCTTATTTCATTTCTTAAAAATTGAAATATAAAAAATTAGCCGGGCGTGGTGGCAGGCACCTGTAGTCCCAGCTACTCGGGAGGCTGAGGCAGGAGAATGGCATAAACCCGGGAGGCGGAGCTTGCAGTGAGCCAAGATCCGGCCACTGCACACCAGCCTGGGCGACAGAGCGAGACTCTGTCTCAAAAAAAAAAAAAAAAAATTGATCGGCCAGGCATGGTGGCTCACACCTGTAATCCCAGCACTTTGGAAGGCTGAGGTGGGTGGATCACTTGAGGTCAGGAGTTCGAGACAAGCCCGGACAACATGCCAAACCCATCTCTACTAAAAATACAAAAATTAGCCAGGCATGTTGGAGGGCGCCTGTAATCCCAGCTACTTGGGAAACTGAGGCAAAAGAATCGCTTGAACCCAGGAGGCAGAGGTTGCAGTGAGCCGAGATTGTGCCACTGCACTCCAGCCTGGGCGACACAGCAAGACTATCTCAAAAAAAAAAATTGGTCAATAATTTCAAGAATACATCTGTATTTTAATAAGGCAGCTATGTAAAATATATCAGTTGAATGAAAATGCTCTGGAAAATGTTCTTAACATACTTCCTATAAAGCAAATCTGAGGGAATTTAAACTTATTAGAGGTGCTAACTTCTACCCCGATACTTCACATGTTTTAAACACTATTGGGAGCTGTGCCCCTGTATCTACTGTAAACATGGTCTAGAACTGAACCACAACTGAAGAAAAGCAAAGCAAAGGAAGGCCGGGCATGAGGGCTCACACCTGTAATCCCAGCACTTTGGGAGGCCAAGGTGGGAGAACTGCTTGACCAGCCTGGGCAACATGCGAAATCCCATCTAAAAATTAGCCAGGTGTGGTGGCACACGCCTGTAGTCCCAGCTACTCGGGTGGCTGAGGCAGGAGGAGCACTTGAGTCCAGGCGGCTGGGGCTGCAGTGAGTCATGATCATGCCACTGCACTCCAGCCTGGGTGACAGAGCAAGACCCTGTCTCAAAAAAAAAAAAAAAAAAAAAATTAAACCATGGTAGCATTCAAGGTTCAAAAGAAGCAGCAGCGGTTTGTGGGGGGAAAGGGATCTGTAAACCACTGGGATAAGAACTTTTAAATGTTAGATCTCCCCACCACACTGAAAATGATGGCTACAAATTACCATATTCCCAAAAAGATGACAGCCAAACTCATATATCCCAGAAGAGAAATAGCTATTTTGGCTATTAGTAGGCACTGGCAGTAGGCTTAACAAGTCACTGAACAAACCATTTATTGTTATTCATCTTGAGCAATATGACCTTTTAGCTCAGCCTACTAAACGTCACAGTGGTCCATAAGGGGAAAGGCTACATGGATGCAAATTCCTCAATGCAATTTACCCTATAAGCAGCATGCGTTTCCAGATTCTTCATCCTACTTCACTTCACTCCCCTCTGGGTCATAATAGCAGATGTCAGAATTTGCTATGAATAAACTCTGGAGCCCAGATACGAAAGCTCAGCAAAGTATGCATTTGGTGCTGGCAAAAATGGTTGTTTCGTGTACTGATTTGGATTTGCTAATTTAGAATATCTACGGTTTCAAAAACGTGGCTAAGATTGATTGTTGAGTTTTTTTATAAGTTGGAAAAAAAGCAACACACACACACACAGACACCCCAAGACAGGCCTACAAGTCTTCTGAGATCATCCTTCTCTCCATACCAACAAAATACCAAGGCCATTACGCAATTTGTGGTTTCTTCTCATAACTGAAGAAATTAATAGCTTTTGGATACAAAACTTAGATAGCTTTACCCTGAGATATTTTCCTAGCCTTGGATCTCTGTGTATAGAGTCCAGAACCACCAGTTACCGCACTCCCAAATAGGGACCTACAAAAGGTTCTTTCAGTCACTGGCAAACTTTCTTCATAGCGAAACTTCAAAAATGTCTTTTGGAAAAGTTTTCTATGTGTGAAAAGAGTCTGCAGCAAATCCCTGTTATATAATGGTTTATATTATCAAGCTAGTGGTATTCATCTATTTTGTGTTTTATCTCATGTTTATTGGTAGTTGTTTTCCTAATGTTAAAATCAAAGTGTTAGGCAACATAGCAAGACAGACAATAGGGCATGGAGAATTCATTTAGCCTAATGAGATGTTACCAAGTTTAAAGAGTCAAACCTAGAAGAGGGAACTGTGCAGCTCCAATTATAAGTGATCTGACATACACAGATTTGGGAGGCAAAGTTACATTCTCTATGATGCTGGCTGTGGGCTTGTCAAAAAAACAAAAAAAGTTACATTCTCCAGTTTTAGGCAATGCAAGTCTAATCTACAGCACAGTTATGAGGTTTCCCATCTGAATAACAAGAATATTTATATAAATTCATTACAGCCTAGAAATTAGTTAATCTTACTAGTTGAGTTTGCGCTTGTAAATTAGCATTATGCTTACTTATCCATCTAGACATCAAAATGCTAGTCAGTGTAGAGGTACAGTATAATTCAATCTGTTTTGGTCTGCTTTATGTCAAACTGTTTTGGCCTCCATTTGTATCTTTGGAAATAACCTTCATGTATGTCAAATAAAAACAAACAAATAAGAAAACTTAAGCTTGCATGTATGATACTAAGAAAACTGGGTTTTTCTTTTTCTAAATTTCAATTTATTTAGGGCAATAATGAACATGAATCAAGAGAAGCCATTGTTTAGGGAAAATAAACACTTTGTAATATAGTCTTCTAGTACAGATTAGAAGTACAACTAATAACTGTTCAATAAATAGAATAATTACAAACAAAAAGGTCCTCATTTTTCCCTACATAGAAATTGAAGAATTTACTGACATGAACCTCAATCCAGTTATTTCAGATGCGGGCTATCGGAAGAAAATCAATTTATAATTTCAGATACCTCTATTAAGGTCACACAACCAGATCTGGGTTTCTACTGGGCTGTGGTAACTCACTTTATTTAGTGAAATGACCCATCAAGGGCATCAATCATTCTGGTTGCAAAAAAAATGTCAACATAATTGTGATATTTTAGACATATAGCGTTTACTTCAGCCCACTCTTCCTCCTTTCTCTGAAAAACAATTTCTAAAAATTATACTCTAAACTTCTGGTTTGTAGTGTCAGGCAGACACTCCCAATGCCATTAACAGTGCAGAAAAAGGAAAGAACACCTGGGCTTGGGGCAGCAGAGTGACAATGGCATCCTAACTCTGCAACTTAGTCTCTTACCTGTAATAACAACTACTTTAATAAGGTTGCTATAAAGATTACAACATAAAATGTAGCTGGCATAGAACAGATAACTAGTCATTATTAGCTGTTCTTGTTGTTGTTATTATTACCACTAATACTATTAGTATTATTCTACTTTCCCTGATGAGTCTCTATCCCATTTCCTGGTAATTGCAAACATCTGTCACTTTATTTAAACCTCCTAACCAACCTGAGCCCCCTAACTTTCAACAGATGACTTAGCTTTGAGCTTAACAGAGAAAACAGACAAGAACTTCCTTTATGTATCTATACATTGTCATGCACCCAATCTTTCCTTTACTCTTTCTTCCCAGAAGCAGGTCTTTCCTCTATCCTCAGGCATGTAATAAGTACCAAGTAAGTGTTAGTCACTAGCTATTGTCATCATCCTCAAACACAAGGAATAGCAATTTCCAAACTGCATTACAGAAGATTGACTGATACTCTAATTTCGGGGTTGGCAACTACCAACACTCATGGATCATGAAGAGTGGCTACCAGTTTTACTGGATTACTCTCCTCTTCATGTTCAACATCCATTTAGCTGTCATAAAGAAGGTCAAGTTCTCAAGACAAAAATGAAAAAGCTAAACAAATACTGGCTCAAACTCATAGAAACAGAAAGCAGAATGGTGGTGCCAGAGGCTGGAGGGAAGGGGAAATGAGGAGTTGTTACTTAATGGGTACAGAGTTTCAGTTTTGCAAGATGAAAAGAGTCCTGGAGATTGATTGCACAACTATATAAGTGTACTTAACACTAGTGAACCGTACACTTAAAAATGGTTACAATGCTAAGTTTTATATTATGTGCATTTTACCACAAAACAAACAAACAAATTGGTACTAGCTCAGTGACACTCCAATATGACCCCTCACCAACCTCTGCCCTAACTTCATTTTCTGGAACTCTATTCAAATTAGGGTTAAAACTTGCCATTTCAATTTGTTCAAACAAATTCCTGGCCAGCATCTAAGAGAAATGTGTGTATTGTATGTCTTCATAAAAGATTAAAAAAAAAAAAAACACAGAGAGCCTGTTTCTAAGGTATATTTTGGGGGTTAGGACTGAATAGATGTCCTGAGAGATAATGAGTACAACATCTACCTCCTTCAATCCAGCAGAAATAAATACAAAAATAACTCTTCAAGAGTACTACTCAAACTGCCAGTATTCTGACATCAGTAAACAAGATCCTTGGGGCAGAGGTACGGAAAAGAATAAACAGGTACTAGGAGAATGCCCTCTTAACACAACCTGCTTTCATGGAACTCACCACATGAAATCCATGTGGTAGGAAAAAATTTACTTGAGATGCAAATATTTATAAAAACTACGCTTTAGATAAAGACCATCTATTTTTAGGAGAGAAAATATGCAATAAAACTAGCACAGCAACAAACTAAAACACAGGGGGAGGAGGTAGTAGTAAACCACGTCCACCAGAATAAGAAACTATACTTTTGACTGTATTTTTAAACTGAAATATTCACTCTTTACCTCAAACTGTTGAAGAATCATTATGCAGAGAACACGGTAAGTTGAAACACATGCAAATACATGTGAACAAAGCTGTTTGGTTGTATTCACAGAACTTATGTGTGGTTTGGATGGTACAACTAGCACTAACTTCATGAGGTATGTAAAGGACGTTACCTCAACACAGCACCACGTACTGTGAGAAGTAGAAAGATCTTTGGAAATTTCTTATTCTAACCTAACCCCTTTGTTTCACAGATGATGAAACTAAAGCAAAGAGGGAGCAAGCAAAGCCTAAGTACAAAATAAAGAGATCCTGGTGCAGAAAAATGCAGTAACGCCTGTAATCTCAGCACTTTGGGAGGCCAAGGTGGGTGGATCACGAGGAGATTGAGACCATCCTGGCTAACACCGTGAAACCCCATCTCTACTAAAACTACAAAAAATTAGCCGGGCGTGGTGGCGGGCGCCTGTAGTCCCAGCTACTCGGGAGGCTGAGGCAGGAGAATGGCATGAACCCGGGAGGTGGAGCTTGCAGTGAGCCGAGATGGCGCCACTGCACTCCAGCCTGGGCAACAGAGCGAGACTCTGACTCAAAAAAAAAGAAAAAAAGAAAAATGAAGTAACTTTCTAATGATAATTTCTAAAAGAACACATTCAGAATAGCCACAAAGTATCAGAAGAAACATTATAAGAGAAAAAACATTGGCCCAGCCAGTGGTGCTCACACCTATAATCCCAGCACTTTGGGATGCCGAGGCAGGTGAATTGCTTGAATTCAGGAGTTTGAGACCAGCCTAGGCAACACAGCAAGACCCCATCTCTACAATAATAATAATAATTTAAAAATTAAAAAATTAGCCAAGCATATTAATGTGCACCTGTGGTCCCAGCTACTGGGAGGCTGAGGTGGAAGGATTGCTTGAGTCTTTGGGGTTGAGGCTTCAGCGAGCCATGATCATGCCACTGCACTCCAGCCTAGGTAACAAAGCAAGACTCTTTCTCAATAAATAAATAATATATATATTATATATATATATGTATAAATATAAATGTGTGAGAGTTTTATGGAGAGGAGTACAAAACTTCACTGAAAAATCTAAAAGAAGACAACACATGCCCTGTACATCAATGAACCTAAATACTGGAAGAAAAAACAAAACAAAACAAAAAAAACCCTCAAGTCTCCCTTTCTGTCCCTACATAATCCACACTCTAGTCTATCTCCCAAATAAGACTACAATAAGTAAAGGAGTATTCTCCTGTATTTGGTGGTAATAATGGCAAGAGAACACAGATGGAAAAAAACATGAGGATAAACCAGGAAAACATGTCTTACCCAAGCAGTTTAAACTTTAAATGCAGCTTTCTAGTCTATGATGCCCAGCCAGCAGCACCTTTCCTTCCACTTTTTTCCCCCCCCCACCCCCGCATGTTCGAATGTCTCTCAGATGATATGTGTTTCCAAGCAGTTCTCTATTCGCTTTTTAAATCAGTAAGGTCTTTTAAAATGCAAAGTCAACTTTGGAAACAATGTGGGCCAGCCAGAAACTAATTTAACATTGTAACTTTAGAGCTCACCATACACTTATTTAAGGTCTGCACAACCTTGCAATTTAGTACTCTGCCACTCTGCCTCTTGAAAATAAGCAAAATGTTGCTGGCTCAACACAATAGAAACTATCGTTCTAAATCCCAAGAGCAAACAAGTAGAACCAGGTCAGTCCTCTGAGACCTCCAGTACCAAAAAGATACAGTATCAGTAAAATCCTAATAAAAATTATAAATTGAAACTAAAGGCAACCCAAGTTTTTTTTTTTTCAATTAGTATACTAGAAGTAAAGAAGGGATTGGAAAAATTAAAATGAAAAATTAGACTTGACTGTGAGTTCCTATTACTGTGAGTAGTTACTGTGAATACCCTGACTGGGAGTTCCTATGACTTCCCACTACTGTGGACTTCCAAATAAAAAATATGCAGATTTTGACACATGAAGTAAGATGTGGTTGGGCAATTAACAAGAGTAAATTTTTAACTTAAGCAGATAGTTTCTGAAAGTTTAACTTGAAAAGGTAACTAAAAACATACATAGGATTTTAGGTTCAAACACTACTACAAACTGGGAAGTAAAAGCAATTGAAATTTCAAGTCTAATAGAACAATTTCTGTGTCTCAATCTTTTATTATATAGGATCCAAGGCAGCTGAAATTTAAATTTCAGTCTGAAAACAGTGGCAAAAGACCTTTTCTTCTCACTCGGAAAAAAATAAGCTTGGAACAGTAGACCTTCTGTGAGAAGGCAGCAGGCCATTCTGTATTTCAGCGGGGTCGTCATATAAAGAAAAGGCTATGACTGAACACATGAACTATGCAACTTCTTGGCAGCAATACATGTACTTACCAATACCAATCACTGTTGTGATCCCGCCTAGCCAACTACCAGCAAGTCTGCACTAAGTCTACAATTCAAAGGTGAGAACTTTCCTGAATAAAACCACTGTGGAGGCCAAGAGTGTCTAGACCTGAGGAGGAGTAGACCTGCCAACATCAGAGCACTCCCCAGTTCAAAGAATGAACTTCTTTTTCCCTTTGAGAGATAGAGATAATGCTGTGAATGGGGCCAAAGGTCAGGAGGCTTACCAAAACTGGGTATAACCTACATACATTAACGAGTCAAGCAACAAATCTGAACTCAGAATACGTGGTCTAATACCTTAGTATAACAGTGCAAATTACTTTATTGGCAGTATATTGAAAGTAAATTTTTTTAAAAAAGAAAACATTAATAGGCCACTACTCACTCGATCACTCTTCCCAGACACAAGTATCTCCAACCAGACAGCAATAACTTCCACATTCGTACCTCCAGGCTTCATATTTCCAACAGCCATCTCCACAATATTACCTTTGTGTCCTTGGGTACCTTAAACTCAACCCATCTACAACTAAACTGATTATATTTTCTTCTCCTACCAAACCTCCTCTTCCACACTGAATTCCCTTGTCACCTAAAAGCACTGTTTGGACAAACCAATAACTTCCTAATTAATCTACTTAACAAGGTCTCCTCCCCTCCACCTCCCAAAATCATTAATCCTTCACATTCCATTAATTTTCTTCTACAATGAAAGCTGTTACCACAAAATAATCACTACTATTTTTCAGCTACATTTACAGTGTGTCAAGAGCTGTGCTTTACATATTATCCCGTTCAATCAAATCCTCACAACAGTTCTTCCAGGTAGGCATTATTATGCTTGTTTTACAAATGAATTAAACCAAAGTTTAAGGCTCATCCAAGGTCAGAGAGACAGCTGGTTAGTGGGAGACTAAGGATTTAATATCAGGCACTAACTTTTAACCAATATAAAAGTAACCTGCCTTGGCTGGTCATGGTGGCTCATGCCTGTAACCCCAGCACTTTGGGAGGCCAAGGTGGGCGGATCCAAGGTGGCGAGGAGTTCGAGACCAGCTGGCCAACATGGCAAAACCCCGTCTCTATCAAAAATACAAAAATTAACCAGGCATGGTGGCACACGCCCGTAATCTCACCTACAAGGGAGGCTGAGGCATGAGAATCACTTGAACCCGGGAGGCGAAGGTTGCAGTGAGTCGAGATCATGCCACTGCGCTCCAGTATGGGCAATAGAGCAAGGCACTGTCTCAAAACAAACAAAAACCCCTGCCTCATTAGAGAATGCTTTCTAAAAATTGAGGGAAGGGAGAGAAACAGGTATAATTTGAACACTCTAATAACTAAGTTACAAATTCATTATTTAACATATAGTTTCAGTCAAGAAGTACAAATAATTCTATACTATTAGAGATACTCTCAAAATACTAATCTGATCTAAAAGGTCTAACCAAACAAATTTTGGTGATGACCTATTACTTAAATGATAAAGTAAGTGAAACTATTTCACAATCGGCCTTCAACCTATCTTTCAACTAGATTTTCCAATATTCCCAGCCACTTTCCCCTCCTATCCCCATACTTTTTGGTACAAACCACTATACACAGCTAGTAATGCCCATTCAATCTCCTATCACCAGGTCTATGGCAAATTTTTTCAATGCAGCCTTCTCTGACATCTTCAGGCAAAATTAACTCCTCCTTCCTCTTGCTTTTATGGCAGGTTTTTCATTTCTAACTCATAGCATACATATCTATATTCATATACACCCATACACGTATATCACTAAATTTATTACAGACACCAAAAAAGGGGGTAAATCTTGTCTTTCTACGTATTTAGACATACATACAAAAAACTCGTGGCCGGGCATGGGGGCTCACACCTGGAATCTCAGCACTTTTGGAGGCCAAAGCGGGTAGATCACTTGAGGTCAGGAGTTCGAGACCAGCTTGGCCAACATGGTGAAACCTCATTTTTACTAAAAATACAAAAAATTAGCCAGGCGTGGTGGTGGGCGCCTATAATCCCAGCTACTCAGGAGGCTGAGGCAAGAGAATTGCTTGAACCCAGGAGGTGGAGGCTGCAGTGAGCTAAGATCCTACCAATGCACTCCAGCCTGGGCAACAGAGCAAGACCCCCCCCCCCAAAAAAAAACACCTCATATATTTGTGTGCATTTACAGGGAAAGGCATTTATATAGCAATTCTTACTATTTCTGATTCTATTGTTTCCTTTCTTATCCACTCCTTACCTATATCCCATACACTCTACAGCATTAAAAAAACAAAATTACATTGAGGCCAAAGTAAAATACTTCCAAATGTAAAAATAAATGATATGGCAATTAGCACTACGGTTAGGATGGACCATGCAGCACCCAATACATATTAATTGTACAATCTGTTTCATTTGTATACAGAGAAGCAGGGCTTTTCACTGTGCTTTACCCAGCAGAAATGGTTGTCTTTGCCTAGGATGCTAAAGGATCAAGGAATTGGAATTCAAAAAGTTATCACTAGGTCAGGAGCAGTAGCTCATGACTATAATAATCCCAGCACTTCGGGGAGCCAAGGCAGGAGGACTCTTGAGCCCAAAAGTTCAAGACCAGCCTAGGCAACATGGAGGGACCTCATCTCTACAAAAAAATTTAAAAATTAGCCAGACATAATGCCATGCACCTGTAGTCCCAGCTATTTGGGAGGCTGAGGTGGGAGGGTCACTTAAGTCCAGGAGATAGAGGCTGCAGTGAGCCGTGATCGTGCCACTGCTCCCCAGCCTGGGTGACAGAGTGAGATTCTGTCTCAAAAAAGTATCTCTAAAGGACCAAACGTGAACAACAACTAAACAGATTTTTATTTTATTTTATTTTTATTTTAATAAACAGAGTCTCACTATGTTGCCCAGATGGGTCTCAAACTCCTGGCCTGAGGCGATCCTCCCACATCAGCCTCCCAAAGTGGTGGGATTACTGGCATGAGCCACTGCACTCACCCAAAAGCTAGATTTTTAAAACTTTAAAAACCCCTCCCCACAGTAACAGAAATGCTTTTAACAGACACAACTGATTTTTTAAAAAAACAAATCACAGCATAACCATCTAGAAACGCAACTATGCCCACCATTTTCAGACTGTTTTTTCCTATACAACACCTTACATTCCTAAAATAGCTTAATTATGGAATTCCTGGTTTAAATGGACAACAATTTCTTTATTATTGTTTAACTTTAAAAAAGAAAACCAACACTAGAAACAACAGAATAAATTTAGCCTTATATGGATGAAACCCTGTTATAACTGACCTAAAAATACAGGTTACTTAGCTTCTAAAAATGATTTTTTTTCTTCCCATCCTTCTAATATATCCTAAAAAGTATAGAGGAGCAGATATTTAGGAAAACATGTATATTCCTTTAGTGCAATCCTAAAGCAGCAATGAAAAAACAACTTGAGTAATGGGAGGGGTAGTGGAGAGGAAGAGGGGCTGAACAGACGTCAGCAGGGTGCAAGGGGAGGCTGGGTTGCCTAGGAAACCAAACAGTAAAGAATGAGCGGAAAAATCATTAGCTGAAAAACCTCTGAAATGCTTTTACAAGAGCTCAGTCCTTCATCCCAAAAGATGTACAGCAAAGAGACCAATTGTCACAAATGACAAAGGGAACTTACAGCGTGACAGCCAAGCAAGTGCCTTTTCCGAACTGTGTGGCACACAGACATCAGGAGGAGCAACCATGAGTGAGTTACACATCCGTGACGAAACAGACATGTGTTTGTGTGCATGTATTCTTTCAGAGAGCTTTTGTTGGCTTAGCATTTAAACAGGTATAAACAGTATATTTAAACAAGTATAAATATAAAAAACCATTCCTATTTATGATACAACTAGGGTAAAGAAAATCAAACTTCAACAAATTTATGAAATTAGCTAGCCTCCCTTCTCCAACCTTAAAATCTATTTAAAGTTGTTTTGATTTTTCAGTTATTGAATTACAAAGTGTTATTTGTAAGTAACCAGTAACTGTTTTTGAAGAGTCTGAAATGGACAAACCTCTTTGAAGTCTCCAAGCCAAACCTTTGTCCTAAGATCACTAAGCCACATTGTAGGTAAGGAGATAGGGAATTAGCAAGGAAAAACATACATCGAAGGAAAGAATGTTAATCTTCCTTTCTCTGAAAAACACTTTAGAGCATAGTGGTTAAGATTCCGGTTCCTGGAGCCACACTGACTGCTCTACTCCTTCCTTGTTTTGTGACCCTAAGAAAGGTGCTTGCCCTTGCTGGGCATCAGCATTCTCACTTGTTACGGTGAGGATTATATAACAATATCAAACTCACAGGGCAGTTGCCAGGTTTAGATGAAATAATGATTCATGACAAAAAGTGCTTGGTGGTAAGGATTCAATAAATGATCACGAAATCCCTTTGGGATTAGCTAATTAATCTCCTCATCTTGACCACAATCATATGTACTATAAGCCATCACTGTCGGACTAAACTGCGTCAAACACTCCTGTTACAGAGCACCAGGAATCTACGTTTACTCACACCAAACTAAAACATACGGGTTCAGCTTTTAAGGCTCTCTAAAAGTTTTCCCCACGCTACCTATACAATTATTAATACCAACCCCAAAACAATCTGTTTTTGTCCTGCTATTCTTCATTCCTCAAACAAAACAGCCCCAAATTTTTGTGTCCACCTCTGCAGCAAGCTCAGTTTAAAAGTCCCATTTTCCAGGCACTTCTCACCTCTACTTTCACTTTTTTTTTCTTTTTTTCTTTAAGACAGAGTCTCAGGCCGGGCATGGTGGCTCACGCCTGTAATCCCAGCACTTGGGAGGCTGAGGTAGGTATGTCACCTGAGGTCAGGAGTTTGAGACCAGCCTGGGCAACATGGGGAAACCCCACCTCTATAAAAATACAAAAATTAGCTGGGCATGATGGCGCATGCCCGTAATCCCAGCTACTCAGGAGGCTGAGGCAGGAGAATCGCTTGAACCCAGGAGGTGGAGGTTGCAGTGAGCCAAGATCGCACCATTGCACTCCAGCCTAGGCGACAGAGCAAGACTCCGTCTCAAAAAAAAAAAAAAAAAAAAAAGCCAGGCTGGAGTGCAGTGGCGTGATCTTGGCTCATTGCAACCTCCACCTCCCAGGCTCAGGAGATCCTCCCGCCTCAGCCTCCCGAGTAGCTAGGACTACAGGTGTGCACCATCACACCCAGCTAATTTTTGTATTTTTGTAGAGACAAGGTTTCACCATGTTGCCCAGGCTGGTCCCAAACTCCTGCGCTCAAGGCATCCACCCACCTCAACCCTCCCAAAGTGCTGGGATTACAGGTATGAGCCGCCACACCCGGCTCACCCTACTTTCTACCTGTGCAGATCTTATCTACTATTCTAGATACACTTCAGATGTTTTGGAAGTCCCCAATATTCTAATCGTCTAGTGATTGCTCTTAATCCTCTCAACAACCTGGCTCCTAAGAATAAATTTATATATCATCTATTGTGTCTGTTAGCTCTAACTCTACAATAATTATCTTCTTCGGGGGAGGAATGGCATCTTCCCTGAAAAATCATCCACAGTATCTAGCAAAATGCTGTGTACACTTTGATAAGCCTTTATTTCACTTGCTTATTTTCAACATCTAAAATAAGGAACAAGTCAGGTGTGGTAGAACCTGCCTGTAGTCCCAAATACTTAGAAGGCTGAGATGGGAGAATCATTTGAGCCCAGGAGTTCAAGGCTAGCCTGGACAACATAGTGAGACTTCAACTTAATTAATTAATTTATTTATTTAAAAGGAACAAAATTCTGGCTGGGTGCAGTGGTTCATGCCTATAATCCCAGCACTTTGGGAGGCCAAGGCAGGCAGATCATTTTAGGCCAGGAGTTCGAGACCTGCCTGGCCAACATGGCAAAACCCTGTCTCTACTAAAAATACAAAAATTAGCCAGATGTAGTGGTGTGTGCCTATAATCCCAGCTATTCGGGAGGCTGAGGCATGAGAATCGCTTGAACCTGGGAGACAAAGGTTGCAATGAGCCGAGATTGTGCCACTGCACTCCAGCCTGGGTGACAGAATGAGATTCTGTCTCCAAAAAAAATAGAAGAAGGAACAAAATTTTATTCAATAAACAATAAATAATAAATCTCCATTTCATGTTATGGCTTGATTATGTCAAGAGGGTGAAAATAAAAAAATATTATCTTAAATATAGCTGCACTTTTGTGGCCAGAAAAATATCAATAATTTATATAAACTTGCTCAAATACAGTGACATGAGAAGGGGGAGACCCAACAGGATTAAAAATATGACAGTTCTCAGGCCGGGCACAGTGGCTCACGCCTGTAATCCCAACACTTGGGGAGACCAAGGCGGGTGGATCACCTAAGGCCAGGAATTCAAGACCAGCCTGGCCAACATCATGAAACCCCATCTCTACTAGAAATATGAAAATTAGCTGGGTGTGGTGACAGGCACCTGTAATCCCAGCTACTCAAGAGGCTGAGGCATAGGAATCGCTTGAACTAGGGAGGCGGAGGTTGCTGTGAGCCAAGATCGCGCCACTACACTCCAGCCTGGGCGCCAGAGGGAGACTCTCTCTCAAAAAAAAAAAAAAAAAAAAAAAATATTGACAACCGCTCTTGGAAAAATATCTGAAATTCCTCCTCTTAGCTATAATGGATTTGGGATGTAAAGAGAAACAAATATTTAAAATCTCAATTTCACTATAATGAGAGTCAGGGACTTCAACCATGATCTCATAAAGAAAAAAAATGGCAGGACAAAGGTATGGCTTTCACCATTTCCTCAACCAACTTTATCACTCTAATGCCTCGAGAAAGCCCAGCTAGGGCCTGGCACACAGAGGTTTCATTTAATCTAGTGCTCTGCTCTTTCCACAACTCTAAGAGCACTGAAATTTTTAGAGCCACAGAATCATAAATCTATAGGAGTACAGATATATAAATTTTTGTTTACTATAAGTATGAAATTATTGATCATACAAATATAGAAACTTAGTCAAAATCCCAAACTAATCCAAAAAGCTTAATCAAACTAAAAGTGTATAGTTAGACAATTATTTTTACTAAGTGACCCATTTTGAGTAAGTTAAGATAAAACTGACAAATACAGGTAGCCTCAAGAACAAAGGTATATAAAATCAAGGCAAATTCCAAATCCAATTCCAGATTTAAATAACTAATGAGAGTGTTTAGTTTTTACTTCAGAAGATGTATGAAAAATATAGTTTCACAAACACAAGGGAACCAAACTTGCCTAGAGTTTGACCATATTGTTTAAAATGTTAGAACAGTTCTGGAATCATAGGTTTGAATCCAAAGTTTTAAAGCATTTTGTTTCTTATCAGTTGATATACTTCACTTGTAGGTCCATCTCTTCTTTATGCTAAGTTGTACTAACAGAACAGACATTTTGTAATTAAGACATATATGTGTTTGCACTCCAACTACGGTTGTAAACTTAAATGTCTAACTTTTCTGAAACTCAACTTCAATTCTTTCTAAAAAAAATTTTTTTAATCTGTGATTCCTCTGAGCACAGGGCAATCATCAATGACAACTAAGTTTCAAATTCTAACTGCCCACTATTGAATTTAGATGGACACCTGTTTGCATCAGTTTGAAGTGCAACATATTCATATATCTTGTGAGATCTCTTTTCATTTTCATCTCTTTGTTTTTCGTGGCATTTTGTTTTCTTTTCTTTTCTTTTCTTTTTTGTTTTTTCAGTAGAGATGGGGTTTCACCAGGCTGGTCTCAAACTCCTGGCCTCAAGTGATCTACCCACCTCAGCCTTCCAAAGTGCTGCGATTACAGGCGTGAGCCACTGCACCCAGCCCATTTTCATTTGTTTTCTCCCTCTTCTAAACAACATTGCGGTAAATACTCTTATGACTACATTCTTGTTTTGACCTACTATTATTTCTATAAGACAAATTCTTAGAAATGAAAATCCTAAGTCAAAGAATATATACTTTCCAGGTTGTTGATACATTATTGAGACATACCATTACTAAATTATTTTCCATTGAAATCATGCCTACCTAGTCCCCAAATCCCAGAGCAACACTGGGCATAATTTGTTTAATAAAGTTTTTCCATTATGGCAAGTAAAAAAGAATGTAGTTATAATTGGCATTTGTTTGATTGTGCATGATATGTAAATAAGGTAAATATCTAATATTAGATATGTATATTAGATAGTTATAATTTTTTTCATTGTTGCTTCACATTTAGCTCAAGGGCCTATTGCCCAACCTTAATTTTAGCAAGCTTATATAAAAGGGGAAAGTACAGTATGGAATAACACTGTTCTACTATTTCTGTCTTAAAAACGACTTCCTCAAACCTAATGTTGGGCAAGATAACATCTCCATTACTTATGCTCCAATACAGAAGATGTGCACAGGAGACTTGACACAATACTGTGAATAATAAAATCTATCTGCAATTAGCTACACATTGTTAGAGTTTGTAAGTCAGATCAAGCCACTTGGGATTTGTTTGTTTTTTAACCACTTTCTTAGATATCCCTTTTAAAATCTTAAGTGCCTTTTAATGCACAGTTCTGCCATGAAGCCAAGAAATAATAAAATAGGGGGAATATCAACTCTGTCTAATGCTGTCAGATTACTAAAACATTAATGATGAAGCATCATATTAAAGTGATGTATCTTATAAAAGTAACATTAGATCCCATCAAATTATAACTGATTCATCTCTTCCTACCTTGCCCAAACCAAGCTGAAAGACAAAGTAGCTTTCAGGTTCAAGATTTTCTCTAACTTGTCCAATTTATTCAGACACTGCCAGGACCAGCTCCAAAGTGATTACCTGGTTTTTAATGAATGCATTTTTTACAGACTATTAATGTGCTTCCTGATGCCAGCATCGCTGGAAGGGAATAACTAGCCCAATGAGATCATTAGTCATTGACACCAGATTATAGTAACATTAGGAAATGACGACGGGTTGCTTAGCTGCAGTTTTCCAAATGCTGCTAGGATAAAGAGAACTGACAGTAATCACCTCCACAGAGAATCACAGACTAAATCTATCCATTAAACAGTGTTCCTTCATCTTCTCAGCAAAGGAGCTCAGCTACAGAAGTTAACCTTCTTGGCAAACATTCTTTATCTATAGGAACTAGATTATAATATCACTATTCTATCTCCCTCAAAGTTCTTCCACTCTAGTGGGTGGGGCGATAGCACGGAAACCTTCCTCTTCTCTGAGGTTTATGTCACTTGACTGTATTACTATCTAAATTAATGTCTTGACTAATTTCTAGGTCATCTTTCAATGTATAAAAAGTAATCTGAGACCAGGTGCAGTGGCTCACGCCTGTAATCCCAACACTTTGGGAGGCCAAGGCAGGTGCATCACCTGAGGTCAGGAGTTCAAGACCAGCCTGACCAATATGGTGAAACCCCATCTCTACTAAAACTACAAAAATTAGCCAGGCATGGTGGTGTGCACCTATATTCCCAGCTACTTGGGAGGTTGAGGCAGGAGAATCACTTGAACCCAGGAGGTGGAGGTTGCAGTGAGCTGAGATCGCCCCACTGCACTCCAGCCTGGGCAACACAGCAAGACTCCATCTCAAAAAAAAAAAAATTTAAAATAAAGTAATTTGAGCAGGGCACAGTGGCTCACGTCTATAGTCCCAGATACTTGGGAGGCTGAGATAAGAGAATCACAAGCCCAGGAATCGGAGGCTGCAGTGAGCCATGATCACACCACTGAACTCCAGCCTGGGCAACAGAGCAAGACCCTGCCTCCAGGCCTCAAACGATTCTCCCACCTCGGCCTCCCAAAGTGCTAAAATTACAGGCATGAACCACTGTACCTGGCCTAGGTCATAATTTCTTGCTTGAATGATTACAATAGTCTTCTAACAATTAATGAGTCTCCAATGAATACAATACTCTCCCTACCTTCAGTCCACCTTCTACATTGTCACATGAATTAACAAAAGCAAACTTGATTCTATCTGTCCACCTAAAAAAAGAAAAATCAGAAGTTCCCCATTATCTGCAGAAACAAATCCACACTCCTCAGCATCAAGTACAAAGCTCCTTCACTGTCTGGGCTCCACTGATTTATCCTTTCCCATTGCCTGCCACTTCTTCACACTGACATTGCGCTTTGGTCTTAAGAAACCATTTGCAGTTCCCTGAACTTGTATGCTTTTTCAAACCTGTCTTTTTATCTCACCCAAAATTCCTTTCCCCACTTTTAAAGCTTGCCATTTGAACATTGTAGTAAAATCTAGAAAACTTCTAGACCAAGCTTGTCCAACCCAGCCTGTGGGCTACATGCGTCCCAGGACGGCTTTGAATGTGGCCCAACACAAATTCATAAACTTTCTTAAAACATTATCACACTTTTTTGCAATTTTTTTTTTTTTTAGCTCATCAGCTATTGTTAGTGTTAGTGTATTTTTATATGTGGCCCAACACAATTCTTCCAGTGTGGCCAGGGAAGCCAAACAATTGGATACCCTTAAGGGACAGCCCTTAAGTAGGCTGAACTTAAGTTGCAAACATTGAGATAAAACATTAGTCTCCACCTGCCCAAAATACCAGCATCCGTCTTAGATCATTTTCCCAAACAGAAGCAAAATCTACTTGCTTATTTAAGTTACTTTCACTAAGGTCGATCTGGGCAATAGCTCCTCATTCTACACAATAAGCCTGCATCTTAGTCCATTACAAGAAAAAAAAACCACATTCTGGAAAAAGAAAAAAAAGAACATTTCACAATATTGGCTTCATAATAAATACATTTTAACTTAAAACAGTATGAAGTAGAATTTTTAATATAATAAAATGCTTGTCACTAGCAGTTCTTTTATAGAGAACATGTAGGAGGAAGGCTTGTCATCTGACAATATCTACCAGGTTAGCATTATGCAAGTATCTGAATTAATAAGCAGAAAGTAACAGTTACTGTCACCAAAAAGTCTGTATCCCTAAGTGAACTCTACTGTGAAATGAGGTGGAAGTTGTGTTTTTCCTGTTCTAAAATCCAACATGCTCACATTCCTTACAGGTAGCCAGTACTGATGAAGTCCGGATTTGCCAGCAATGAAAAGCAGTCAGTGTTCTGCCTTAAGCATACACGCCGTGTCAAGTAAATGCTGCCTTTGTAGTTGCCAGAGCAATAGCCACCACCAATAACAACAAAAATGAGGTAGCTGAGAGAGAATAGTGTGCCTACCACAGTAACATCTCGTTTCCTATGATACAGATTTTTGCTACATTAAGTCTCTTGCAATGAATGATGAGAAATTCACATTGACTTTATCAGATCTACACTACTCAGAATCTGACCGGGTTTACATAGAATTGACCAAGCTGCATGTGCCCAACTCTCACATACTTCTGTTCAAGAAGCCTTTAGTAAATAAGAACATAAAAGAAAAGCTTGACTCAGGCAGATCTGGTTTGGAATTCAAGCTCCAACACACTGGTTTTGCACTTTGGGCAATTTGCTTAACATCTTAAAGCACAATTTTTCTAGTATAAAATGAGGGTAATAAAAGTATGACCTGAAAGTACCTCATAAGGTTGTTCTCAGGATGAAATAAAAAAAATATATATTCAATGCTGGCTGGGAGCAATGGCTCATGCCTGTAATCCCAGCACTTTGAGGGGGCGGAGGCAGAAGAAGGATCACTTCAGGCCAGGAGTTCAACACAAGGTAGGCAACAAAGCGAGACCCCGACTCTATTTATTAAATATATATATTTATTCAATGCCATGCCAGGCACACAGTAAGCACTATATAAACATAAGCATACGTTGTTGTTATGGTATTTCATTTTGCTGGTGTAGCTATTCTACTTGCTTTAGGTAGGGTCAACATCACAGAGGGTCATAAATTCCACACACAAAAAAGAAACAATTCAAGCTGAGAATTTAAAGTCGGAGCAACCTATTTATTGACAGACTACAGATGAGGAGTATAGATTGGTCCCCATTGCTGAACATTATACTTTAACGAGAAATGTTAAAACAAACAAACAAAAAACTCTGATTATCCATGTGCTACTGCTGCCTTCGTCTGAGCATCTATCTACAAAAATTACGGAGAACATGGGGAAAAAAGCTAAGAAATTAAAGTATTTATTAAGTAACAGAATGCCACCATAAGATTCACATATATTAAAAATCCTCTCCAAATATCATCTGATCATCCACTGATTAGAAACAAAGTTGACAGAATGCAACCCTGAATTTAACTTGTCTGAACTAAGACAGGACTGATCCTTAAGCACTGACAGGCAAGTTCAATGAATCTACCTTTAGGACCATAGGTTGATAAAAGTAACTAAAGGCAGGGAGCAGTGGCTCACACCTGTAATCCCAGCATGTTGCGAGGCCAAGGTGGGCAGATCGCTTGAGCCCAGGAGTTCGAGACCAGCCTGGGCAACATGGTGAAACCCCATCTCTACAAAAAATACAAAAAATTAGCCAGGCGTGATGGTGCACACCTGTGGTCCCAGCTACTCAGGAGGATGAGGTGGGAGGATTGCTTGAGCCCAGAAAGTCGAGGCTGCAGTAAGCCAAGATTGTGCCACTGCACTCCAGCCTGGGTGACAAAGTGAGACCCTGTCTCCAAAACAAAAAAAAGGAACAACGTTATTTAGACTATCCAAACAGGGACCCTGAAAATACTTGGGTAAGTGCATTTTGCTAATCAATTCTGACAAAAGATAACGGGGGGAGGAAATAACATAGAGGCACTATTATTAAGACCTGACTCATTACTTTCCTTCAAATCTTACAAAGGAACAACCACACAGTCACAGGAATACTTCTTCCCACCTGTCAATAACTTTACTCCAACCAACTCTGGTAAGATTCCTACCTCTTCTCCTCATCCCACCTTTGGCCAACTCTAGTCCAATTCCTGCTGGGCAATAGGAAAGGAAACAAGGTTAAAGCCTATGGGAAAACAAAGAGGTCCCAAAACCAAAGCTTTCTAATTAAAGCTTAATGTCGCATGATGTGAGCAATGAAAGGCATGTTAGATAAATCTAGTACGGCTACCTCAATTTAATTGGGAAGGAAATGGTAAATGTTGCCTAGTCTCACACAGCTAGTTAAGGGCACAGCCAGGCAGGATTAGAACTTAAAACCCCTATCTCCTAATCCAGTGTTTTTCCTACTATATCATTGAGATGAGTTTTTAAAAGACCATATCAATGAACTCTTCTCCTTTTTTACTATATAATACTCAGAATATAAAAACAAAATGTGGGCTGGGCATGGTGGCTCATACCTGTAATCCCAGCACTTTGGGAGGCCGAGGCGGGCAGATCACCTGAGGTCAGGAGTTCGAGACCAGCCTGGCCAACCCAGGAGGCGAAGGCTGCAGTGAGCCGCGATCGCACCACTGCACTCTAGCCTGGTGACAGAGCGAGACCCCATCTCAAAAAAAAAAAAAAAAAAAGATAAAAAAGATCTTCACAAACAATTTTAAATGGTAAAAGGAAAGCATGGAGGTGGGAGGTGTTTCTGCAAATACAGGACTATAAAGATCCCTGCAAGAGCCAGAACCTAAACGTTTCCTAGAAACAGAACAGTGACTGGTTCACTGGGTCAGTATCCTTCAGACTCAGTAGAGATCAATGCACAGATTTTGAAGTCAGGCTCTCTTGGGTTTGGATCCAGTCATGTCATTTAATAACTCTGGAACTTCAGGTATAACCACTCTCTTAATTTACTTATCTCTAAAATGGGATAATAACATCTGATTCATAGAATGAGAGTAATAAAAATCTTACTTCTATTACTATCTTTTGCTGCTTTTGATAATATAAAGTATCACAAACCCAAAGGACATAATAGTTATATAAGCAGCAAGTCAAAATGACCCCAGGAAAGATGCTTCAGCAGAAAGAGGCAGGATATCCAGCATGTTAAACACTCCATTCAAGCAAAGGAAGACGAAGGCTGATCTACTGAAACTGACACCACTGCAGTTATTAGTGAACAGATGAATCTCCATTGTAGGGCTAAAGTGAGGTGCTGGGAGAATGACCAAGAATACAGGAAGGAAGAATCATGATGCCACAGTAAAGGGAGGGAAGGGAAGGAAGGGGAACAGAAAGCAGAGGCCAACAAATAGTGTTCCTTGCTCAAACTAAACAGTTCTATACTTTCATTTAGAGTTAACTACTAATAATTAAAAAGAAAAAAGCAGAGAACAAATGAGTTTGAATACACAGCCTTCCCCTGGTCTTTGGCACAGCAGGGTTAAGCATTCCTAAAGATCATATAGTCTAAAATGGAATATCACAAAGACCTCTACCACAATACATTGAAATTGATCAAGTGAAAGGAAAGAAGGCGGCTCAATGGATGTTTCCTTATGGGCTATGTAGCTTTGATCAAGAGGGGCAGAGATTCCATATCTACTCAACAGCAGAATGCAGGTAAGCTCAATGTCCAAGTGTTGTGATCAGGCTTGGGCCAGGATTTATTCAAAGTCTCTCCAAAATACTCCACTTGGAGACTACTCAAAACAAAGGCTCCTTCTATTAAACAAGGAAGGGGTATGAGGAGTGAACGTGGGAGGTGGTAAGGGAGAACAGAAACTTAAGCTGCTGAACACTGCGGCTCACACCTGTATTCCCAGCACGTTGGGAGGCAGAGGCGGGAGGAACCCTTTAGCCTAGGAGTTGCAAACCCAAACAAACAACACAGTGAGACCCTATCTCTGTGTTTAAAAAAAAAAAAGAAAGAAAGAAAGAAAAAAAAGATCTTCACAAACAATTTTAAATGGTAAAAGGAAAGCATGGGGGTAGGAGGTGTTTTTGCAAATCTAGGTATTTAGCTCAGGCTGTCTAAACTCACTTACCTAAGGATGGGATAACAAAAATGCACACTGGCCATGCTGTTCTATTTTTCTCCCATAATGAAAATAGTAACTTTCACAGGAAAGCCCTTGGCCCAGATTAATCTTGTTACTAAATACTATTAATACACTTATCATAAAGGAAAATAAAGTGATTTGAAAATGATCCTAGCAAAGCCACCAATAACAGAGCAACCAAATTAATCCAGGAATTGCAGACTTAAGCCTCAAAACTGGATTATCACCCTCAATTCACTACTATCCCATGGTGTTCCCTTTGGACATGCTCGTGCTTACAGCAACAGTTTTATATTGAAAATAAAAGGATTGGCTGGGCACAATGGCTCACGCCTGTAATCTCAGCACTTCGGGAGGCCGAGGCAGGTGGATCACCTGACGTCAGGAGATTGAGACCAGCCTGGCCAACACAGTGAAACCCTGTCTCTACTAAAAATATAAAAATTATCCGGGCTGGGTGGTGAGCACCTGTAATCCCAGCTACTTGGGAGGCTGAGGTAAGACAATCGCTTGAACCTGGGAGGCAGAGGTTGCAGTGAGCCAAGATCACGCCACTGCACTCCAGCCTGGGTGAGAGAGCAAGACTCTGTCTCAAAACAAACAAACAAACAAAAAAGGATCAAAACAATATTTTGGTGAACTAAATAAAACCAGTTTGCTTTCTTGTCACCAAAAGGACTCTCTTTCCCACTCCTCACCAATTCAAAGCAACACACCTGCACTCATGATGGAGGTGAAGGAAGGGAGAGGAGGGGTGAGCACACAGGTGTACATGTGCCAATGCACACTCAATCACAAGCGTTTGTGTTATGTGTGTTGGGGGGATCCTATACTCCATTTTATCTTTATAGCTGCCCCCTCAGGGACTCACAATTAATGTTATGGAGTGTCATACTAACTTTTAGATTTAGATAATTTTTTTCTAGAAATTTGACATTAGATGAACTGTAAGAGTTCAGAATATGAGCTCACCATTCTGTCAAGCTGTTCAATCTTCCTCATTAAAAAATGCACTGCCACCCAGGTGTGCTGGCTCATGGCCTGTAATCCCAACACTTTGGGAGGCTGAGGTGAGTAGATCACCTGAGGTCAGGAGTTCGAGACCAGCCTGGCCAACATGGTGAAACCCCATCTCTACTAAAAATACAAAAATTAGCTGGGCATAGTGATGTAATCCCAGCTACTCAGGAGGCTGAGGCAGGAGAATCGCTTGAACCCGGGTGGCAGAAGCTGCAGTAAACTGAGATCGCACCATGGCACTTCAGCCTGGGCAACAGAGAGAGACTCCATCTCAAAAAAAAAAAAAAAAAAAAAAATTGGGAAGGAGTTAGACATATCAAAAGTCTAACTGAAGAAAAAGCCTAAAATTAACCATAAAATTTGGGTTTATTCCAAAACAAGTAGGCAATTTTGCCCTTAAGCCTAAATAGTTGCCAAAGGAAAATAAACTAACATTTATATGCTATGCTAAGCACTTTTATCTGATTTAATCCCCACAAGAACCCCAATAGATGGGTAATATTATTTCATTTCATAGCTGGGGAACCTGTGGCTTGGAAAAATTAAGTAACTTGCTCATTAAGCTAAAATTTGAATCTAGGACTTCCTGACTCCAAACCCTATATACTCTTTCTATTATAACCTTGCAAACTCACAAGTTTGTTAACATAAAGGCAAAAGAGAAAAGAGAAAAGTCAAAACTCCTAAACTACAAAAATATCAACTTGAATTCTGCATGGAGAAAAGTCAAACCCTCAATTCAATTAAGGACACAGGGTATTATATGTATATTTGATTAAAAGCTTTCTCTGCAGAAAATGAACTGTGGTTTCTTTTTAAAAATATTAATCTCAAACTCCAGAATTACCTCAAAATCCTTTTGGAAATGGGCTTAATTCTACGCAGTTAAGACAGAAAATAAGGAAGGCATTTGAAAAATGTTTGGTTAAATAATGAATAATCAAATCCAGCACAGAGTTATGGCTTCTGAATCAGAAAACTAAATTGCAAATAGCCTTGCATTTGGTAAAATTACTTTCCTGAAGCCTGTTGTGAGTCTGCAATTCTACCAAAAGTACAGAAACTAACCCAGAAATAAATTATTAACAATTAGACTAATTAAAATAGGAAAACAAAGATAACAGTTGGTGATTTTAAGAAACTATGATGTAGCCAGGCGCGGTGGCTCACACCTCTAATTCCAGCACTTTGGGAGGCCGAGGCAGGTGGATCACCTGAAGTCAGGAGATCAAGACCAGCCTGACCAACATGGCGAAACCCCATCTCTACTAAAAGTACAAAAATCCGCCAGGTGTAGTGGTGTGCGCCTGTAATCCCAGCTACTTGGGGGGCTGAGGCAGGAGATCACTTGAACCCAGGAGGCAGAGGTTGCAGTGAGCGAGATTGTACCACTGCACTCCAGCCTGGGCGACAGAGTGAGACACTGTCTCAAAAAAAAAAAAAAAAAAAAAAATCTATGATGCAGGGCCAGGCATGATAGCTCATGCCTGTAATCCCAGCACTTTGGGAGGCCAAGGAGGGAAGATTGCTTGAGCCCAGGAGTTCGAGACCAGCCTGGGCAACAAAGCAAGACCCTGTCTCTACAAAAAATGAAAAACTTAGCCTAAAGTGAGGCACTGGGAATGGTGGCACGCACCTGTGCTCTCAGCTACTCAGGAAGCTGATGCAGGAGTATCACTTGAGCCCAGGAGGTTGAGGCTGCAGTTAGCAATGACAGCACTGCTGCACTCCAGCCTGGGTGACAAAGCAGGTCTCAAAAAAAAAAAAAAAAAAAAAAAAAAAAAAAAAAAACAGAGAAACTCTGACGCAAAAGTCAAGATTTATTGTTTAAAATATAACCAATTCATAAATACCATAAAAGGCACAATTACTTTATAGGCCACCAATCAAAGTACACTATTATTATAGCATTCTCTAATGTATCAAATCAATATAAAACCTTTAAGAGATTCCCCACTTAATGATTCACTCTTTATCACCTTCCTGAAAATTTTCTGGGTCTAAATTTTTACCCAACTAAATATTCAACTACTCCTCAAAAACATTTCTTTCAGATGCTTTGTTTTAATGCTGATAAGGTACTATTCTTGTTTACTGCCCAACTTCTAGATCAACACTTACCAATCCCACAAAACCTTATCAACCTCCAAAGCCTACATTTTGAAGATGCATCTGGAAAAAAATATCTAAAAATTTAAAAATAACACTAACGACAACATCTATTACCAGTTCATCCCCAAAGAAGCTGATTCTGGCTGCATGGAGAAAAGGGTCACATGATCATCAACGGGACGGTGGGAAGTGGCTTCTTCCTGGGAAGCCCAGTACCCAAAAAGCCTCTCCCAGACAGGCTTCCCCTCTTCCTTATTCACAATGGGCCCTCCTTCATGAAGATGAGAGAGGGAAGGAAAGAAAGGGCAGCAAATTAAGGCTCCAATGCATTCAGAATTTACTCTTTCCCATTCCCCCATTCCAAATACCTATAGCACTTTCAGCATGAGTAATGAAGGTTTTAGAGATTCTTCTCTGCAAAACAATGGGTGAGGTGGGCAGAAAAGTGTGACTTCCCCAGTCCTGGAATAAAAGCTGTGACAGGTATCCCCCATGTAGAGAGCACCGATAAGCCAGGGAGGACTAGGATGCTGTGTTCTCATGGGTATTGGGGGTGACCAGTACAAGGCCTGCTGAGGGTACTCAAATCTGACTTTCCTTTTTTCTGTGCCTAAACCACCTACATCACCAGGGTTGTGTCAGTTTACTGTGGGACTCTTCTCTGCTGGCTTATCAGGCTGTATGGCCACCATGCTCCCAGTCCCTGCCACCATGGCCTTGGTCCTCTTTAATTTTTCCTTTAAGTATTTAAGTGCTATTTCCTGGGGAGGAAGGTCAAAGTAAATAACCCCACTTCATTAAAATGACTGAGTCTTAATTAAAGCGACTCAGTCCACCAAAAAATAATTTTTTAAAGAAAAAAATATATATAAATAACATACGTATAAATGTACATATACATATACTTTAGATTGAGAAATGTCAGAGACAAAATGTAGGCCAGGCACGGTGGCTCATACCTGTAATCCCAGCACTTTGGAAGGCCGAGGTGGCTGGGTCACTGGAGCTCTGAAGTTCGAGACCAGCCTGGCCAACATGGACAGATCCTGTCTCTCCAAAAGCTACAAAAATCAGCTGGGTGTGATGGTGCATGCCTGTAGTCCCAGCTACTCAGGAGGCTGACGTGGGAGGATCGCTTGAGCATGGGAGGCAGAGGTTGCAGTGAGCCAAGATTGCGCCACTGCACTCCAGCCTGGGGGACAGCATGAGACCCTGTCTCAAACAAAAACGAAAATAATCACCCTCCTCCTGAAAAAAGGAAATTATAAATGTTAAAAGAAAAAAAAAGGGATGAAATCTGCAATCTCCACACTCCTTTTTTTTTCCCCCTGTAAACAGAAGCTGCAAACTTTCTGCATTAAGGATGCTGATGTGCTGCAAATAGATTAGTCAAGCTAAACCACAATGGAGTGAGAAGGGGTAATAAAAAGAAAGGCAGAAAGGGACGTCTGAGCACGTACATATGAGTATGAGTGTATTACGATTACATTCTTAATTCCAAGAGATGATTTGGGATGAGTCATTGTTTTGTACCAACAACAGTAAAATTTCTGTCCATTGTTACATATAACAGAGAGTGGATTCTGAGTGGTTATTTTCTACAGAAATTAAACGGAAATTTTTTTTTTTTACCCCGAACCAGAAATTCTGTTGAGATTGGTGAAATTTACAAAGAATTCAGTACCATTTATCAGCCATGTGTTAGTACTGAGAGAAGCTGTTTGGGATTTACTGAGGATTCACATAAAAAATTCTGCAAGGTATAGCTGAACAACTACCACAAAATAAGGTTTCTGGCCAGGCATGGTGACTCACGCCTATACTCCCTTGGGAGCTTGGGGAGCTGAGGCAGGAAGACTGCTTGAGACCAGGAGTTCAAGACCAGCCTGGACAACACAGCAAGACCCCATCTTTTAATTTTTTTTTAATTAGGCATGGTGGCAGTACCTGTAGTCCCAACGACTGTGGCACTCCAGCCTACGCAATAGAGAGAAAGAGACTCCAACTCTTAAAAAATAAATAAATAAAGTTTCCTGCTTGGCGGTCTGGCTATCAATACAAGCCCAATCTGGTTATCCCCTAAACACTTTTTATTTTCAGAAACAGGATCTCACTCTATCACTGACTGGAGTGCAATGACATGATCACAGCTCACTGCAGCCTTCATCTCCCAAGCTCAAGTGATCCTCCCAGCCTCCCAAGTAGCTGGGACTACACGCATGTACCCCCACACCTGGCTAATTATTTTTATTTCTTTGTAGAGGCAGGGTCTCCCTATGTTGCAGGCTGGTCTCAAATTCCTGGACTCAAGCAATTCTCTCATCTCAGCCTTCCAAAGTGCTGGGATTATAGGCATGAGCCACCATGCCCAGTCCTCAAATACTTTTTAGAAAAGTTTTTTTAATGTTTTCAATGGTGCCAGGCAGCACCATTATATTGGAGCATAGAGGGCATCCTAAAGCCAATGGCCCCTGCTTGGCTTACAGAAGAACTAGAATCTTCATTACACCATCATGCTTGTAGCTGTTAACTTTTCCAAAGCTGTATTTGACCTTATGTTTGAAGAAGGCCTTCCATACTTTAACTTCAGACTACTTTTTCATCATCTTCTAATGCTAAACTGATTCATCTTCTGTCCCTAAAAATGACCTGTACTTTGCTATTTCCATATCCTTGCTTACACTGCTCTGTCCACAATTCCCTCTTTCCCATTTTTCTCCATACATAGAAACAATCCTTCTCACTGCTCAATCCTAGCTCACCCTGGTAGCCTTCCTTCTTTGACTACCTCAGTTAACAAAAGGTTCTCTGTCCATCCTCACAATCTCTATAATAGTAATTGTCCAGATCTCTCAATTGGGCACTTAGGGAAACAAAACAACAAATACTATATTTTCACTGACTCATAATATATTGAAATTCTTAGGTTTGTTTTTTTTTTTGCCATTACTGCTTTTTTTTTTTTTTTTGAGATGGAGTCTCGCTCTGTTGCCCAGGCTGGAGTGCAACGGCGTGATCTTGGCTCACTGCAAGCTCTGCCTCCCGGGTTCACACCATTCTCCTGCCTCAGCCTCCCGAGTAGCTGGGAGTACAGGCGCCCGCCATTTGCCATTACTTTTAATGGCAAAAACCACAATTACTTTTACACTAACCTACAGAAGAGCCCTTAAAAGTTATTAGAATAGTAGGTACCCAACTTTTTAATCACCAAAGATAGTTTCTGTTATTTAATACCTTCCCCCTACTCCTACAACTCTTTGGTTTCTAAGTTAAAGCCAGAAATCCATGTTATTTAAAACTTTGTATAAGGTCAGGCACAGTGGCTCACGCCTGTAATCCCACCACTTTGGGAGGCCAAGGTGGGCGAATCACCTGAGGTCAGGAGCTCGAGACCAGCCTGGCCAACATGGTGAAACCTCGTCTCCACTAAAAGTACAAAAAATCACCAGGGCATGGTGCCACACGCCTATAATCCTAGATAGACTGGGACCCACTTGAACCCAGCAGGCAGGGGTTGCAGTGAGCCAAGACTGTGCCACTGCACTCTAGCCTGGGCGTCAAGAGTGAAACTCCATTTCAAAAAAACATAAAAAAACTTTGTATACCAAACTGGGATTATCAATAAACAAAGTGTATTTTTTTGAAAAACTAAGTTAAAACTTTTATTGTAAATCAAAGCTGTTAAACTCAGTTCTCACAGAAAGGACACACGACTCCAGTTAAAAGCAAAGATATTTTATTTTTTGGTTAACCTGTGTGGCATCATCATGGCTAAAAATGTATACTTACTCTTAGCTTTAAAAAAAAAAAAAAAAGCTTCCAGTGCTATCTACTCAGACCCCTTATCAATCTGAGGAACCAAAATCAAGAACTACATAGTTAAGCCAATCCCTTATTTTACTGATAAAACTGAGACCCAGAGAAGGAAAGGAGATTTCTAAAATCACAAAGGTGGTGTCACAGCCAGGTCCCCAAAAGGGACATGGATATAAGTCTCCAGATTCTGAGGGGTGTGTGTGTGTGTGTGTGTGTGTGTGTGTTTTATTTCTTTTTCTTTCTTTCTTTTCTTTTTTTTGCTTTTTTTTTTTTTTTTTTTTTGAGACAGGATGGTCTTGCTCTGTCACCCAGTCTGGAGTGCAGTGTTGTACTCACAGCTCACTGCAGCCTCAACCTCCTGGGCTCAAGTGATCCTCCCACCTCAGCCTCCCAAAATGCTGGGATTACAGGCATCAGCCACCAGGCCCAGTCCAGTCAGTGTTCTTTCTATTACATCATGCTGATGCCAAGGGCCTTACTTACACAAACAGAATGTTGATTATTTTAGGGCAGGAACCAAGTCTTACATCTCTTTGTATCTACCACTGACTCTTCTACATAGCTGAAGTCACAATAAATATTTATTCACTAATTATATATAATCAACTAATACCTAGTTATCTAATAATTTTAGCCCTTAAGAAATCTAAATGTGAAAGGCAAAGCAATAAAACTTTTAGAAGATAATATTAGAGATTATCTTTATGACTTTATGTCATAACTCACAGAAAGCACTAATCATACAGAAAAAAAGATTAAATTTCATTACAACATTAAAATTAAGAATTTATTTATCAAAAGACACAACTAACAGGGAAAAGACAAGCTACAGAGGCGGAAAAAGATATCTGTAACAAGTACAATAAAAAAAAGGGGGGGCTCATCTCCAAAATATAGAGGGAACTACCGGCCAGGTATTTCCTCAACAATTTATTAACAAATAACATTTGTATATATTCAAGGCATACACCATGATGTTTTGATAGACGTATACATTATGCAATGATTACCATAACCTAACCAATTAACATGAAGAACATTCTTTTCATTTTATTTTTTAAATTGAAACGATTTTTAAGTGGGTAGTTCACACCTGGAATCTCTCACTTTAGGAGGCCGAGGCAGGTGAATGGCTTGAGCCTAGAAGTTTGAGACCAGCCTGGGCAACATGGCAAGACCCTGTTTCTACTAAAAATATGAAAATTAGCCAATCACGACAGTGTGCACCTTTAGTCCCAGCTACTCAGGAGGCTGAGGCAGGAGGATCGCTTGAGCCCAGGAAGTTGAGGCTGTAGCAAGCTGTGATCACGCCACTGCATTCCAGCCTGGGCAAAAGAGCAAGGCCCTGTCTCCAAAATACACAAAAGTTTTTAATTAAAAAAAAATTTTTTTAAGAACTACCACAAGTCAATAAAAGACAAATAACCCAAAAGAAAAATGTGCAAAAGACTTGAATATCACAGCTAATAAACTCATGAAAAGGTGCTCCTATTGTTAACCAGAGAAATGCAAACTAAAACCACAATGAGATACCACTATATTCCTACTACATTAGGAATTTTTAATTTTATTATTTAAATTTTAAAATTTTTAATTTAGAAGTTGACAACAGCAAGTGTTAGAGAAGATCTGAAGAAATGGGAACTCACCTATACTGCTGGTGAGTACTTTAAACTGCTATAACCACTTTATTTATTTATTTTTATTTTTTATTTTTGGAGACAGAGTCTCGCTCTGTCACCCAGGCTGGAGTACAGTGGCACGATCTTGGCTCACTGCAACCTCCACCTCCTGGGTTCAAGCAATTCTCCTGCCTCAGCCTCTGGAGTAGCTGGGATTACAGACATACAACCCCATGTCCAGCTAATTTTTTTTTTTTTGAGACGTTGTTTCACTCTTATTGCCCAGGCTGGAGTACAATGGCACAATCTCAGCTCACTGCAACCTCCGCCTCCAGGGTTCAAGTGATTCTCCTGCCTCAGCCTCCCAAACTAATTACAGGCATGTGCCACCATGCCCAGCTAATTTTGTACTTTTAGTAGAAATGGGGTTTCACCATGTTGGCCAGGCTGGTCTCGAACTCCTGACCTCAGGTGATCCGCCCACCTCAGCCTCCCAAAGTGCTGGGATTACAAGCGTGAGCCACTGCGCCCAGCCTACAACCACTTTAGAAAAATGTCTGACAGGCTGGTCCTATGGTAGTGGGTTATCAGAACTTATTAACATTTGTGTCACTAAAGTTGGTATACAACCCCCCATTGCTAAATTTGACTGGCTTTAAAAAAAGAAAAAAGTTGGGCAGTAGCTAATAAACTGAAGATAAAGAAATCCTGGCTAGGCATCATGGTTCACATCTGTAATCCCAACACTTTGGGAGGCCAAGGCAGATAGATCACTTGAGGCCAGGAGTTCAAGGCAAGCCTGGTCAATGTAATGAAACCCTGTCTTTACAAAAAATACAAAAATTAGCCTAGTGTAATGGTATATGCCTGTAATCCCAGCTACTCAGGAGGCTGAGGCAGGAGAATCGCTCGAACCCAGGAGGCAGACCTTGCAGTGAGCCGCGATCACGCCACTGCACTCTAGCCTGGGCGACAGAGAGAGACTCTGCCAAAAAAAAAAGGAAGGAAGGAGGGAGGGAGGGAGGGAGGGAGGGAGGGAGGGAGGGAAGGAAGGAAGGAAGGAAGGAAGGAAGGAAGGAAGGAATCCCATGACCTAGTAATAATTCTATTTTTGGGTATATCCCCAACAGAAGTATGTGCTGAAATGTGCCAGAATACACACATAAGAAAGTTCTTGAGCTAAGCACAGTGGTTCATGACTGTAATCCCAGCTAATTGGGAGGCTGAGGCAGCAGGATAATCTGACACCAGGAGTTCAAGACCAGCCTGAGCAAAACAGCAAGACCCTGTCTCCGAAAAAATTGTTTTAATTTAAAAAATAAAATAATGTTCTTTATGTTAATTAGTTAGGTTATGGTAATCACTGCATAATGTATATATCAAGATATCATGGCGTATACCTTGAATATACACAAATTTTGTTAACTGTACGTCAATAAAGCTGGGAGGGTGAGGAAATGTTCTCAGCTGCAAATTCATAGTATCCCCAAACAGGAAAACACCCACAAATGTCCACCAACAATAGAATGAAGAAATAGTGGCATATTCATGCAATGGAATACTATACAGCAATGAAAAAGAACAAACTACTGCTACACATAATAGAGAAAAATATCAAATAGGATGTAAGAGGCTGATACAACAGAATACATACTGTGTAATTCCAATTATATAACGCTAAAAACTAGGCAAACTATATTGTTTAAAGATGCTTGTTTAGGAAGTAAATCAATAAAGAAAAGCAAAGAATTAGCTGAGTGCAGTGGCATGTGCCTATAGTCCCAGCTACTTGGAAGGCTGAGGTGGGAGAATCACTTCGGGCCAGGAGGCCAAGGCTGCAGTAAGCCATAATCATGCCACTGCACTCCACGGTGACAGAGCAAGATTCTGTCTCTAAAAAAATAATAATAATAAATAAGAAGAAGAAAAAGAAAAGAAGTGAATATCAAAAAGTTAGCATGTTGATTGGACACAGCACACAAAAAGCTGGCTCCTAGGCATGCTAAAAATGTTCTATTTCTTGATCTGTGTGTTGTGTATAGGAGTATTTATAACAGCTCATTAAGCTGTGTATTTTATTATACACTTTTCAGTATACCTCTTTTCTTTCAAAACAAAAAGGTTTTTGAAAGTGCTAAGCACAGGCCTAGTACATAGTAAACATTCAATAAAACAAAAATTTTTTAAGGCAAAATACTATCGAATTGGTGTAACACACATTGAAAGAATCAAAGTACCTGTGAGTATGAAGAAGTCACACATGAAGTAAAAGTCATTTACTCCTGATTAGGTCATCATTCTAGTAGGAAAAAAACTGGTTATACAACTCCTTTGCACCTAAAGGAGGTAGGATCTACAAATCCTATAAATGAGAAAGGTCGTTATGGATTTCAATTAGCTACTTGGAATTGAACAAATTAATCTCTATAAATCTCAGTTTCCTCATCTGTCTGAGAAAATACCTGTCTAGATAGCTTATCATGAGGTTCAAATTAAACAATATTTGTAAAAACACTTTATGAATGGCAAAGCACCAAATGTATAGCATTATTAATATACTATTACAAGACATGATTTTAGATATAAATAAATCGAGCATGAGAGGAAATACCACAGAACATGAAAATACAAACACTTCATATCCTGCTTTTCATTTAGGATTTGGAAAACACGATGTCCCTAAATTGGTATAAAATCTTCGGGGGTAATATGAGAACGGATGAAACCCCAGATAATGTGAAAATTGAGTAACAGCTTGGGGGGAAACCCGCAGCTGATATCTCAACACAGTTGTCCCTCGGTATACTGGGGGACTGGTTCCAGGAAGGACCCCTGAGTACACCAAATTACACACACACTCAAGTCCTGCAGTCCCCCTGAGGAACCTGCATATACAAAAAGTTGGCCCTCTGTACAGACAGGTTTCACATCCTGCAGATACCATTGTTTTGATCAGCATTGGGATGAAAACAAATCCACATATAAGTGGATTGTTTTAAAAAGAAAAAACGCAGCTCAAACCTGTGTTGTGCAGGGGTCAGCTCTACAACAGCATTCACTAATTCTGACCAAATGACAGTTCCAAAAGAGAACTCCACCCTTAAACTACTGTTGACTTCATCCTAAACTGGATTATCTTTGATGGCAGGAACTAATCTAAATCATCTTCATGAGATGCTTTAGGTGTAACACAAATGGAACAGGAAGGAAAGAGCTCCAAACCAGCCTAATTAACTGCAGTTCACAGCAAGTGGGCAAATGTTGCTGGGAAGGAGGCAAGAAGAAGAAATGCTATGGCCAGAACACTCAGAAAATGGCAACTCTAAACAAGACTGAATTATTGTAACATTGTTTTTATTTTATTTTATTTTATTTTATTTTATTTTATTTTTTTGAAACAGTTTCACTCCGTCACCCAGTCTGGAGTACAGTAGTGCATCTCAACTCACTGAAACCTCCACCTCCTGTGTTCAAGTGATTCTCCTGCCTCAGCCTCCTGAGTAGCTGGAATTACAGGCGCCTGCCACCATGCCCGGCTAATTTTTGTATTTTTAGTAGAGAAGGGGTTTCACCATGCTGGCCAGGCTGGTCTTGAACTCCTGACCTTAGGTGATCCACCTGCCTTGGCCTCCCAAAGTGCTGGAATTACAGGGTGAGCCACTGCACCTGGCTTTTATTGTAACTTTTTTTTTTTCCTTAGAGACAGAGTCTTACTCTGTGGCCCAGGCTGGAGTGCAGTGGCATGATCTCAGCTCACTGCAACCTCCACCTCCCGGGTTCTAGCAATTCTCCTGCCTCAGCCTCCCAAGTAGCTGGGACTACAGGTGCACACCGCCACACCTGGCTAATTTTTCATATTTTAGTGGAGACAAGGTTTCACCGTGTTGCCCAGGCTGGTCTCGAACTCCTGAGCTCAGGCAATCCACCCGCCTCAGCCTCCCAAAGTGCTGGGATTACAGGGTGAGCCACCGCACACGGTCTTTACCGTAACTTTATTTTTTTCAATTGTAACATTTTAAAGGAAATGTATATATCACAGAATTTCAGAAAGGGAATGGACACCAATACAAGTACTAATTTTACAAATGAAGAAATGTGAAGCCTCAAGAGTAGAACTGACCTACTGGTTACAGTAAGTAGCTGTTTTATGAGTAAATAATTACTAAGTAAATTTTAAAAGTAAAAGTCTTGTAATAAACAGTCAAGGCTCATTAACAAAGCTCCATAAAAACTGAAATCTCCTCATCTCCTGCCAATATTTAAACTTGGCAGTCAACCCCTTCTTTTTTTTTTTTTGAGACAGAGTCTCGCTGTTGCCCAGGCTGGGATGCAGTGGCATGATCTTGACTCACTGCAACCTCTGCCTCCCGGGTTCACGCGATTCTCCTGACTCAGCCTCCTGAGTAGCTGGGACTACAGGCGCGTGCCACCACGCCCAGCTAATTTTTGTATTTTTTAGTACAGACGGGATTTCACCGTGAATCCAGGAGGCGGAGGTTTCAGTGAGTTTAGATACACCACTGTACTTCAGACTGGGCAACAGAGAGAGACTCCGTTTAAAAAAAAAGAAAAAAAGGAAGAGAAAAGGAAAGCAAATAAAACAGTTTATTGATACTACTGAGCCATAAGGCGCTACACTATTTGTACTTGAAAGATAACAGCCATTCAAAGCTGTACCTTCCCCAAAGAAAAGCCCCACCTCAACCACATCAACTGCTACTAGCTAAATAAAAACATACAACCTTCCAAACCCGGGGTTTGACGAATGAGCCAGATGAAACTACACATTCATTTGCTCAGAAAAAGTAAGTGTAACAGCCAACTCAGCCATTTATCAGAAGGCACAGGCCCTTGAGAAGAGCATCATGGGTCGCGGTGATATTTGTATGTGTATATGTGCGCATATATATATATATATATATATCTCCATGGTTCCTGGCTTAAAGCTCCTATATAACCCTTGTAATTTCCTAAGTGACTTTGGTTAAAATACTGTATTCGGCCTCTTGCCACTGGTTCCTGAACAGCTCCAGAGTGATAAAAGCAAAAGACAGTCTTTTTCTATTTATAACAAGCCCCTTTCAACCACACCTGAGCTTATGTTAATGAGACGATTTTTGGAAAGTCCCTAGATAACCACAGGACTGGTGGCCAATTGCCAGGGGAATCAACCCTGTGCCCATACAGTTAGAACTCAAAACCCCACCCTCAACCTCCAGGGAAAGGAGAGGGGCTGAAGGTTGCACTGATAACCAATGGCCAATGACTTAATCAATCATGCTTACCTAATGAAGCCTCCATAAAAACCTAAAAGGGGGCATCCAGGAGAGTGAAGAGGAACACATCCACTTGCTGGGAGGGTGAGGCACCCCAGCTCTACCGGGATGGAAGCTCCTGCGTTCAGTACTCTTCCAGGCTTTGCCCTGGGTCTCTTCATCTGGCTGTTCACTTATGTCCTTTAAAACATCCTTTCTAATGAACTGGCCAGTGTGTTTCCTGAGTTCTGTGAGCCACTCTAACAATTTTATGGAACCCAATAAGGGGATATTGGGAAACCAGTTTATAGCCAGCAGGTCAGAAGCACAGGTAAAACCACCTGGAGCCTGTGACTGGCACTGAAGACTGGGGACAGACTTGTGGGACTGAGCCCTCAATCTGTGAGATCTGACGCTATCTCCAGGTAGACAGTGTCAGAACTGAACTGACCTGAACTGCATTAGAGGACACCAGCTGGCAGCTGCTGCAGAACTGGTTGACTGCTTGGTGTGTGGGGACACACTCCCACACATTTGGTCACAGAAGTATTTTGTGTTGAGAGTACAGGAGAAACCAATTCTGTTATTCCTATATTCTAGGAGTCATCCACAGTCATTCGAGCAGTTTCTACACGAGAGAAGAAAGTCTACTGCATTGTAGTAAAAAATAAACATTAAACCTTCAGAACTATTTGCACAAAAGAAAAATGGAATCACAAGTCAGGTGGGGAAGGAGTGGTGCTTACCAAAGGTCAGCCACTTAGTACAAATTTGCTAAACTGCCTTGGTCAGAGCACATTGTCAGAACCCCACTCTTTCCACAGAATTTTCCAAACATTAACCCATGTCCGTAGCACGCTGATGAGGTAAATGATGTTTTACAGATAGGGAGGAACAAAAAAGTGAGGGCCTGGCTGAGCCAATATTCTCTCTGCCTTTTAGTTAGCATACAGATCTCTGTTTATTATTCTAGAAAGCTGTTCTCAATTTCACACATAGGGGATTATGTTTTAAGATGTAGAGTCTATATAAGGGCTGCTTTGCTTACCACTATCTTTGTCAACCATTATCAAAAACTCCATTAATTAAGCTAGGCACCATGGTGTGCACCTATAGTCCCAGCTACTCAGGAGGCTGAAGCAGGAGAATCCCCTAGGAACTCGAGTCCTGTCTGGGCAACGTAACAAGACGTCATCTCTAAAAAAACAGAATAAAATAAAATAAATCTGGGCACAGTGGCTCACACCCAACACTTTGGGAGGCCGAGGCAGGAAGATCATTTCAGCCCACGTGTTTGAGACCACCCTGGATAGCACAGTGAGCCTCTGTCTCAAAAAAAAAAAAAAAAAAAAAAAAAAAACCCTAAAAATAACAAAATAACAAATAAAAAATAAAAATAATCCATAAATTAGTTAAGAAACCAGCTTTTGAGCACCTTCTACCTGTAACAACAGGCCTGCCTACAAAGAAAATATTAGTTTTAAGTAAATCCTACTTTATTTTATTCTACCCATTGCTACAGAAACAAAGATCTGATCATTTTGTAGTTGGGTATGTCAAAATCTTTTTATTATACAAATAAATGTGTCTAGAGATTGACTGGAAAGAGGCACATGGGAACTATCTGGGATATAGAGATTTTCTCTATTGATTAAGGTGGTGGTTATAATAATTCATCAAATCTCATTAAACTGTATATTTAATAACTATGCATTTCCTGGTATGTAAATTTTACCTAAAAAGTTTAAGAGTCAAAGACAATTATTTAATAGCCAAACCCTTGAGTTGGGAAACACAAAGGGTAAACCCCATATAATTAAAAAAAGACAAAAAGCCTAACTGAAAAAACATATTCTTTCCTTTGGTCTACATTTCAACTTCTGTGTACTGATTAATTCTTGAAAAATCAAATACCCATGGGGCTTTCATAACCCCACTAAGCAGAAAGGAGAGGGTCTCAGGGCAGAGTGGACACTTTCATCTGCCTGTGAGCATATAAACCACATTCATCAACTAGAGCTGCCCCATCCATCAGCCAAAGCAAAAACAAACTGTCCTTGTGTCAAAACGCAACATAGAAAGTCACCCTGTGATATCTCCTCTGAGAGGGGTTAAGAGAAGAAGAAATGAATTGAAATCTCATTTATAACCACACGGCCTAAATTAGTCTCTCATAGTCATCAATGAGATGCTTATCAGATTGTGGAGGGCAAGGGAGGAAATGTGAAGAAGTTAAAAAAAAAAAGGTACAAATGTAAGTAACTAATATTGTAAGTGAAAAACCCACTTCCATCTTACCACACAGGTTTATTTTGTTCAGAAACAAATGCAAAGTGAATACATAACTGGATCTATTTCAAGGGTTAATATAATAAAAATACCTTTACTCTGGAAGCAAAAAGAGTTCCTTCCTGATAGAAATGCCAGGTTTAACCATTGGCAGATTGTAGAAAACACAAATGACAACTAAGATAACTAGTGTGGGCTAAACAATAACATTTTCACTTTTTAAAATAACTCCAAGGCAACTCCAAAGTCAATCATTCTTACTAGCAGTTGTTGAGGCTCAGAAACCGATACCTCAAAATATGGCACTTTGACATGCTGAACTGTACAATCCTCAAGGCCTCTCTGACCATCCCCTCACCACCCCCAAAGCACAGGGAGAAGTTGTTCTCTGAAGTTCCCTTATCTGCCTAAATCTGGACCTGCCAAAGAAGCAAATAGTTATCTCTGTCCCTTCCCCGAGTTTTCATTAACTGAACTAATATTGCAGGAAGAGAGACTGAAGTATGTCAACACACCTGATGATTTTTTTTTTTTTTTAGACAGGGACTCACTCTGTCGCTCAAGCTGGAATCACAATCACAGCTCACTGCACCCTTGACCTACTGGGTTCAAGTGATCCTCTAGTCTCAACCTCCCTGGTAGATGGGACTATAGTCATGTGCCACTATGCCCAGCTAATATTCTTAAAAAAAAAAAAAAAAAAAAAAAAAATATATATATATATATATATATATATATATATATATATATATATATATATATATAGCACACTGCACTATGCCAGTGCTTGGGAGTAACTTTATCTTTTTTTTGAGACAGGGTCTCTCTGTGTCACCCAGGCTGGAGTGCAGTGGCACAATCTCACCTCACTGCAACCTCCGCCTCTAGGGTTCAAGTGATTCTCCCACTTCAGCCTCTCAAGTAGCTGGGATTACAGATGTGCGCCACTGTGGCATAACTAATTTTTTGTATTTTTAGTAGAGACGGGGTTTTGCTATGTTGGCCAGGCTGGTCTTGAACTCCTGGCCTCAAGTGATTCACCTGCGTTAGCCTCCCAAAGTGCTGGAATTACAGGCATGAGCCACCACACCCGGGCCTGGACAGACTTTTGTCACAAACCACTATCTGCTCTGTAGGCCCAAAAAACTTTGTCCCAGACCACTGTATATTCTCCAAGCCCACTGAATAACTTTAAAAATCATTTACTAGCCCTGTAAAATCATCCATACCTCCCCATCTCCCTTCCTCTAAAAACAAGGGTACATAAGCATCTGTACCCCACTGGGTTGTGGGCAATCTCTCTGTGATTTTCCCCCATACATGTTAATAAAAATGTTTATGCCTTTTCTCCTATTAATCTGACTTTTGTCAGTTGATTTTCAGCTAACCTCAAAGGTGGAAAGGAAAATTCCCCTTTCACTCCTACACAGTCTTTAAAAAAAAAGCATTACCAATATTGGCTGCATAAATATACTAATAATAACACATGCTCATTTCTGCCATTGTGTCTCTTTTCCCTAAAGATTACTAAAAATAGCCACCTTAGCAAAGAAGAATAAAGACTATCTTGGAAGATAAACAGGGCTTCAATAATGCTCCATAACTCTAAACTGATGTAAGCCTGCAACAGCTGTAAAGTCATCAGGGATTCATCAGGTAATACCACCAAAGTTAAGGTTGCAATATTTTACAAACTCACAGGCTGAAAAATTCCTTAAAAACCATCTGGCTGGGCATGGTGGCTCACGCCTGTAATCCCAGCACTTTGGGAGGCCAAGGCAGTTTGTTTGCTTGAGCTCAGGAGTTCAAGACCAGCCTGGGCAATATGGCGAAACCCCAACTCTACCAAAATATACAAAAATTACCCAGGCGTGGTGGCATGTGCCTGTAGTCCCAGCTACTTAGGAGGCTGAGGTGGGAGGATCACTTGAACCCAGGAAGCGGAGGTTGCAGAGAGCTGAGATCAGCGCCACTGCACTCTAGCCTGAGTGACAGAGTGAGACCCTACCTTAAAAAAAAAAAAAAAAATCATCTAATGCAGTAGTTTGCAAGCCATTCTTTAAAAAACAAAAACAAAACCTCAAAAGTTTATATCAGATGCCTTTCCACTTTCTTTTTGTCCAATCATACTAAAGGGACACAAAATCATCCATCAGTAATAACATGCAGTAGTTTCTCAACTGTCAATGAGCAATTACTACCTCACTCAGTGTGGATACTCTGGTGCAAAGCTAAGCACCTTTCCCTATATTTCAATCTTCATTCCACAAGCAAACCTGCAGGCCACTCAAAAGAATCCTAAGACTCTCTGTAAATGTAGCTTGAAAAAAATCACTGATCCAGTCCAACCCCCTTATTTCATAACTGATACCCATAAAAGTAAAATGAGAGACAGCATGGTATGACTGAAAGGAAAGCGATAAAAATCAATGCTAGTTCTAGCCCTTACCGGTATGTGACCTTGAGCAAATCTCTTAAAGTCTTTTAATTTTAGTTTCCTCATCACAAAATGTGAATAATCATATCTATGCCCAATACAATTTTTTTTTTTTTTTGAGACAAGATCTGGTTCTGTCACCCAGGCTAGAGTGCAATGGCACAATCTCAGCTCACTGCAACTTCTGCCTCCCAGGCTCAAGCCTCTGGAGTAGCTGAGACCACAGGCATGTTTCACCACACCCAGCTACTTTTTTGTGTTTTTGGTAGAAACAGAGTTTCACCATGTTGTCCAGGCTGGTCTTGAACTCCTAATCACTCAAGTGATACACCTGTCTCAGCCTCCCAAAATGCTGGGATTACAGATGTGAGCCACCACACCCAGCCTATACTTTCTTTAAAAGTGCTCTGCAGACTGCAGAGCATTATATAAATTAAGGTTATTATTTTTATTGTTAGGTGATTATTAACCAAGATGACGTGGTGAGTCAAGTGCACAGTCAGACCTGGAACTCAAATCCCCTGACTACCTCTCTAAGGCTTTTTCCACAACTTTATGTAACACTTGTGTTCAATACCAAGCCATTGTTATCAAATTCTCAAATTTGGGTTTTATACTAACCATTTGTATTGAAAAAAAAATGGTGCCATGCATAAAACAAAATCCTTTAAGATTACATGAAATAAATGTAAACCCAAGGAATTGATGGTCTATCCAAGCCAAAAGGGGGAAATGTAGATAAGGGATATACAGTCGTGTACCATATACCAACAGAGGTCCTGTAAGATGATAACGTTGTATTTATACTGCACCTTTCCTGTTTAGCTGTGTTTAGATACACAAATACTTAACCGTTGGGTCACAACTGCCTACAATATTGAGTCAGGAAAATGCTGTATAGGTTTGTAGCCTAGGAGCAACAGGCCATACCACATAGCCCTAGGTGGGTAGTAGGCTATACCATCTAGGTCTGTGTAAGTACACTCTTATGATGTTCCCACAAGGAAACAATCACCTAATGATGCATTTCTCAGAATGTATCCCCATCGCTAAGCAGTGAGTGACTATACTTGCATTCTACAATATGATATATCATGAATGGTTGTTAAGGCACTAATGAAACAATTTTGACCATTCTGAGCTGCTGTGTACTACTGACGTGCTGAAGAAAACCAAAAAAGCCCATAATGTGGCTAAATAAGAACTTCAGCATGTACATATTGATCAGAACCCAACTATGATTTTTAACAATTAAAAATGTCCAAAAGCAAAATATGGTTGAACCTCCAGGTCAGATGTAAATATAATTTGATGAAGTCATCTAACCTACAAATTACATATTAATAAATGACTGAATGGGCATACCTCTGCCACAAGCCTTACGTGGACAATGAAGAGAAGGCTGGTGCTGGCAATTTAGTGCTCTAGTGTCTACCAGCTCTCCAGCTGCTAAGCTGTCCCTTTCATCAATCTAAAATGAGTCATCATTGTTTCACCCGTCTAAAGGGCAAGGCAAAAACCGTGAAATTAAGAAACTCCATGGAAAAAAGAATGGAGAAAATAAAGCCAGAGATGTCATTAAATGTAATACAAGTAAGGGGGTAAAAACATATTATTCAAGGAATTTCTAGGGCTAATGGAAAGCTACTTCTTACGGAAAACTTGGAAAATACTACCAACGTAATTTTGTTTCAGAACACAAGAATTTTTTCTAAAAAGTTGTGTTTATAAGCTCATGCATATTCATAAAGTGATTCATTTGGTAGGAACATACAGTCATCCAGATGCGATGAAAAAGCAACAGCTTTAAATGCTCAATCTACCCATCAGACTTAAAGGTTATAGTAGCATTTCTTGAAAACACATTAGTCATCTCTGCTCTAACTATACATCTCTGTAGAGAAAACATGGAAAACAGGGTTGACTGGTAGTACACAAGTTTGTCACTGCTGATCGTTAGAAAACTCAAACCACATTCAAAAATAATATGGAACACTATTAATATCTGCATGTTTCATCATCCTGTAAATTTCACATCCTAGACCATAAGCATCACAAACAACTTTCAGGGAAGGCTGTTTTCTTTTTTTTTCTTTTTTTGTATGTTTGTTTGTTTGTTTGTTTGAGATGGAATTTCACTCTTGTCGCCCAGGCTGGATGGAGTGCAATGGTGCAATCTCGGCTCACTGCCACCTCCACCTTCCAGGTTCAAGCAATCCTCCTGTCTCAGCCTCCCGAGTAGCTGGGATTACATGCACCCGCCACCACGCCCAGCTAACATTTGTATTTTTTTTTAGTAGAGATGGGGTTTCACCATGTTGGCCAGGCTGGTCCTGAACTCCTCACCTCAGGTGATCCACCTGCCTCAGCCTCCAAAAGTGCTGGGATTACAGACGTGAGCCACTGCGCCCGGCCCAGGGAAGGCTGTTTTCTAAAACTGACTCCCCCTGACCCATCTTCAGCGTCTGAGCAAGTGATGAGACAATGGGACAATAAAGCAATGGGTCAACAATGGCAACCAAATTATAGCAAAACCAAGTAAATTGATCTTGTAATTGATGAGTACGTCTACCCAAAGTTTTAAGTAATTCTCCTCTCACTTCATTCAAGACAATGCATTATGCATGTGCAGCCTACATATAGAAGATGTTTTTTATTACTGGTAACAATATTAACTAAAATTTGCAGAATATTTATTTTAAAAGCACTTTTATTATTACTACTACTACTGTTAATAGTATTACTACTACTACTACCACCTCCCTTTTGCAAAAGAACTAAAGATCAGAGGAGGGAAACAACTTGCTTAAAATTATATGAACACTAAGAAATGACGGTAGGACTCAAACTCAATTCCTATGACTCCAAAATCTGTGACTTTTTTCTTAAAGTTAAACCCTTTTTTCATTTTTCAGCATGAAACCCTTCATTCATTCACTCATATCTTCATCTACTCAAGAAATATTTATTAAACACCTACTACATGCCAGATGCTAATCTCAAGCCCTCAGGAAACAATTAAGAGTACACAGTTCCTGCTCTAGGCGGTAGAAAGCATGTGTTACAATCTAGTATGATAGGGACAGCTTAACAACAACAACAAAAGTACACCAATGTAGGAGGTGGCAGAAAGAAGTAGGTACATGGCACAGTGGGAACACAGACGAGGAAGCCCTTAACTCTTCCTATAGAGGGCTTCCTTTCCATAGGAGGTTATGATGTTACCTGAATCTTAGGATGTGAAAGAAATCTGGCAAATGGATAGAAGAAAGAAGCATGTCAAGGAAAAAAAAAAACATGAGCAAAAGCATAAAGGCCTGAAAAACAATTCTAATATGTTGAGGAAACTAGCTCAGCATGACTGGGAGCCATATCAGGCATGGCCAGGGATAAATCATGAAAGTAGCCTGGAGGAAGGAAATCAAGACCAGGCTCATGGGTGCCATGCTACAGAGAATAGGCTTTATTTTACAGGAGACAGAAGACAGTGACGGTGAGAAACATGCTGACATGCATGCATTAAAATGACAAACTGGGCCAGGCATGGTGGCTCATACCTGTAATCCCAGCATTTTGTATATTTTGTTTTGTTTTTGAGATTGAATCTTGCTTTGTCGCCAAGGCTGGATGGAGTGGAGTGGTGTGATCTCGGCTCTCTGCAACTTCCACCTCCTGGGTTCAAGTGATTTTCCCGCCTCAGCCTCCCGAGTAGCTGAAATTACAGGCACCCGCCACTACGCCCGGCTAATTTTTGTATTTTTAGTGGAGACAAGGTTTCACCATGCTGGCCAGGCTGGTCTCGAACTCTTGACCTCAAGTGATCCACCAACCTCGGTCTCCCAAAGTGCTGGGATTACAGGTGTGACCCACTGTGCCCAGCCTATCCCAGCACTTTGGAAGGCCGATGCAGGTGGATCACTTGAGCTCAGGAGTTTGAGACTAGCTGGGCAACATGGTGAAACCCTGGATCTACAAAAAATTAGCTGGGCATGGTGGCAAGCACCTATAGTCCCAGCTACTTAGGAGGCTGAGGTGGAAGGATGAATTGAACCCAGGAGGCAGAGGCTGCAGTGAGCCAAGATTGCACCACTGCACTCTAGCCTGAGCAACAGAGCCAGACCCTGTCTCAAAAATAAAATTAAAAATTAAAAGACAAACTAGTTTTAATGTGAAGGATGAAACTGAGGGATGGAACTAGGTCAGAAATGGGCGTATCAGTTAAGACACCAATGCAGCAGTACAAAAAATATGAGGGCCTAAATTAAGGCAGTGGAAAGGGGAGGTAACAAATTAGAGAGCTATTTTGGAAGCAGAATCTTAAAATGTAATGATTGACCAGTGGTACACAAAATTCAAGGAGAAATCTAGGCTAACTCCCAAACTTCTGGCTTCTACCACTGGATGGGTCATACTGCCATCAGTGGAGATGAAGTTAGTGTGGTTGGATAATGAGTTCAGTTTTGGATAAGGGAGTTACATTTGTGATGGCTATGTGGCATAAGGTAAAAATATCTAGTATGGTGTTAGAACTGGTTCCCAAAACTCAGCAGAGATATGGGATTTAGGAGTCATTATGATGTAAACTGTAGTTGAAGACAAGGGGCTGGTTCTGATTAGCTCAAAGAAGAATATACATAGAGAGAAGAGGGAGAGCACAGAACCTAAGGAAACCCAGATATCTAAGGAGTAAAGAGAAACAATTTTGGAAAGCTGAGAACAGAGTTGTAGGAGGAGAGCCAAGAAAAAGTGTTTGGAAACCTTGAGTGAAGGTGAGTAACATGAACATTTATTTTCCTAGAGAAAGGAGAAATGTAAGAATATAAAAGGGGCATAAATTGAAACTATATTTCTGCAAAGTATTTTGGCAATGTACAGTTAACAAAGGCCTCTAAGATGCCCACACCGTGACACAGTAATTCTACATCTAAGAATGTATTGTAAGGAAGGAATCAGAAATCCTGACAGAAGTTTACATACAAAAATGTTTCTCACAGCATTATTTGCAATAGCAACAAAATGGAACTACTTTAAACATATGAAAGGAATGGTTAAATAAGTTACTGTACATCCATACAACAAAGATTATGAGCCATTTAAAATCTATATTCATGGATAATTTTAAGTGATAAAAATACTCATGATATTGAGTATTGTGAAAAAAGCAAGACACAACTGCATATTCAGTTAACTATATAATATAAAAATGCAGAGGGCAAAAAAATGTATAAAATACAACAAAATGTTACTGGAAGTTATATACAGTTATTGAGATCACATGTGGTTTTTTTCTGCTTTAGCCTTTTTTCCTGCATTTACTGAATTTAATGATATTATTTTTTCCTTTAAAACAATTTGTTTTAAGACACAGTCTCATTCCCGTTGCCCAGGCTGGTGTGCAGTGGCAGGACTACAGCTCACTGCAGCCTCAACTTTCCAGGCTCAGGTGATCCTCCCACCTCAACCTCGCAAAGTACTAGGATTACAGGTGTGTGCCAGTGCACCCAGGCTTTTTAAAAATTAAACTCTATTTTGAGATATCTCACTGTGGTTTTAATTTGCAGTTCCCTAACGGCTAATGATGTTGAACATCTCTTCATGGGGTTACATGCCATCTGTATATCCTCTTCAGTGAAATGTTCCTTAACATCTTTTGCTGTTTTCTAATTGGATTACTTGGGGTTTTTTAATACTGAGTTTGGAGTTATTTATATATTCTAGATAGTAGTCTTTATTGGATATGTGGTTCAAAAATATTTTCTCCCAGTCTGTAGTTTGCCTTTTCAGCCTTTTAACATGGTCTTTAGCAGACCAAAACGTTTTAGTTTTTATGAAGTCCAACTTACCAATTTTTCCTTTTCTAGATCATACTTTTGGTGTCAAGTCTCAGAACTCTTTGCCTAGCTCTATATCCTAAACATTTTCTCCTGTTATTTTCTAAAATTTTTTTTAGTTTTATGTTTTACATTTAAGTCCATGATCCACTCTCAGTTAATTTTTTTATAAGGTGTGAAGTTTAGGTCAGATTTTTCCTTTTTTTTTTTTTTTTTTTTTTGTCTTATAGCTGTCCAGTTGCTCCAGCACCATTTATTTAAAAGGCTATCCTTCCTGCACTGAATTGCTTCTGCATCTTTATCAAAAATCAGTTGGGCAATGGCCAATGAATACAGCATTTTATTTTATTTTATTTTATTTTATTTTATTTTATTTTATTTTATTTATTTATTTGAGACAAGAGTTTTGCTCTTGTTTCCAGGCTGGACTGCAATGGCACGATCTTGGCTCACTGCAACCTCCACTGCCCAGGTTCAAGGGATTCTCCTGCCTCACCCTCCCAAGTAGCTGGGATTACTGGCATGTACCACCACACCCGGCTAATTTTTTTTTTTTTTTTTTTTTTTGTATATTTAGTAGAGACGGGGTTTCACCATGTTGCTCAGGCTGGTTTCGAATGCCTGACCTCAGGTGATCCACCCACTAGGCCTCCCAAAGTGCTGGGATTACAGGCGTGAGCCACCGCACCAGGCCAGCATTTATTTTTTAAGTGATGATCATGTTCTGGAATTAAATGATGGTGAATGTTATACAACTTTGTGAATATAATAAAAAACCACTGAATTTTACAGGTATGTAAGTTATATCTCAATTTAAAAATTTACTGAGGATATCTGTATAGGTCTCTATTCTGTTATTCCTGCTTTTCTATTCTGTTTCATTGATCTTTGGTCTATCCTTCTACCAATATTACACAATCTTGATTACTGAAGCTATACAATAAGTCTTGAAATCAGGTAGAGTGATTCCTCCAATTTTTTAATTCAGTTTAGCTATTCTAGTTTCCTTGTATTTCCACACACAATTGATAATAATCTTGCCTATATCTACAAAAAATCTTCCTGGGCTTTTGATAAAAATTGCATTAAACTTGTAGATTAATTTGAGGAGAACTGACATCTTTACTATGTTGAGTCTTCCAATCATGAACACAGTATCTCTCACTATTTTGGTCTTTGATTTCTTTCATCAGCATTTTGCAGTTTTCAGTATACAAGTAAGTCCTATATACGTTTTGTTAGATATATGCTCAAGTATTTCTTTTGATTGAACTGTTATAAATGGTATTGCATGTATTTCCATGTGTTCACTGCTAATATATAAAAATGCAATTGATTTTTGTTTTTTTGTTTTTGTTTTGCCTCGTTTAGAGACAAGGTCTTGCTCTGTTGCCCAGGCTCCTGGCTAGAGTCCAGTGGCATGATCATAGCTCACTACAACCTCAAACTCTCGGGCTCAAGCAATCCTCCTACCTCAGCCTCCCGAGTAGCTGGGACTATGACACACATCACCACACCCAGCTTTTCTTTTTTTTTTTTTTTAAAGAGATGGGTTCTCACTATGTTGCCCATAATGTTTATGAGATTAAGTTCATCTTTTTTATCTGAGTAGTATTTTATTGTATGAATATACCACCATTTATTTATCTGTTGCTTATTTCCAGTTTTGGGCTATAATCCAAAATGCTTTTTTCAAACAATAGGCTATATATCATTAATGTCCGTTTATCAGCAGTATAAAATATCTTACCATAAATATTAATAAAAGAAGCATTCATATATAAAATATAGATATTTCAAACCCTACAGAGGGCCTTGTAATGATTAAATATTTTGTCCTTACAAAAAGGTCCAGGTAATTACACCCATGAGGTTAACCTGCCTTAGTGCAGGACTTAAAATAAGGCTTCTCCTGCCATCTCTCTCCATTTGTAGAATGTGAAATTCTTTAAAATGCATCCTATATTAGGAATACTACAGCTGTGCACTGGTGTTTGTTCTCTTCTTTAAACTCGGGACCGTATATATCTGCTCAAATTGCCCAAGTATACATATGCTGCACTCCATCAAGTGTCAGGCCACATTCTATCAGCACAGCATGACTGCCTATCAGTGACAATATAAGTGAGCTCTATTTGGATCCCTCTTACCCTACCTTTTATATTTATGATAGCATTATCATAAAACTCCAATATTCTTCAATAACTTACATGTTTGTTGTAGGATAAAATTATTACCCTCAATGAACTACATAAAAATATAGAAAAAATAGCTGGGTGCAGTGGCTCACGCCTGTAATTCCAGCACTTTGGGAGGCCAAGGCAGGTGGATCACGAGGTCAAGAGATCAAGACCATCCTGGCTAACTCGGTGAAACCTCATCTCTACTAAAAATACAAAACAAAAAAAAATTAGCCAGGCGTCGTGGTGGGCGCCTGTAGTCTCAGCTACTCAGGAGGCTGAGGCAGGAGAATGGTGTGATGCCTGGAGGCGGAGCTTGCAGTGAGCAGAGATTGCACCACTGCACTCCAGTCTGGGGGGAAAGAGCGAGACTCCGTCTAAAAAAAAAAAAAAAAAAAAAAGAAAGAAAAGAAAAGAAAAAAAAAGAAAAGGAAAAGAAAAGAAAACATTTTCAGATTTGAAGAAAAAAATCTGATAATGGATATAAGAAGATTGATCAGGCTCAAGGCAAATTATTAATTAGTATTAGAAACCAACACCAACTGGTTCTTTAACCATTATCAAACACATTGATAACAGTATATGAAATGAAGGAATCTCACATAATTAATGTAATAGCCATTTGTCACTGGAGGTCACCTTTTATGACAAGAAAAATAATCCCACGTTCTTCATATGTTTAATGAAGTTAAGTTTTATAAAACAGATTTATAATCGCTGCCATGTATCATTCTGGGGGAGAAAAAAACAGTAAGCACAAAAAGAAAGCCTAAGATTGTGGACAGAAAAAAAATTCAAAGAAAACTTAAATCTAACAACAAAAATACCATAGCACTGTATAAGTTATCACATAGAACATGAAGAACTAGTATACATTCCAGAGGAAAAGCTTGTTAAATCCTACACTGCTAACACTATAACTATATTGAATAAACATACTGCCCCTTAAATATAATTAGCACCATTATTTGAAAACAGAGACAAGAGAAAAGCATCTATAAGACTTGAATGATAAAAGCTGAAATTATGTGAAATCCTTATACTTCAGGCAAGGACATGAATGCTAAAGATCTCAAATTTTCTCAGTGACATGCAAGTAAATGAAAGTAAAGATAAGGTTTATTTGTAAAACACGATGCACAATTGGAAGGGAGAAATTAAGTATTTAGATCACTTTTTAGCATGCCCTCAAGTAAGTCGGCCAAAACATAATGAGATCAGTACTGGTGGTTAAGAAAAGAGTAACACCAAAAACTTCAGAAAAAGTAGGTCTTATAAAGGCTGTTTCCTAAATGTAGTAATGTATAAGTAATCATGCCATGCTCCACAGACAAGCAAGAGATGTTAAGAAGATGCCAGCACGATTCCAATTATCAATTGTATTAAGGCATGGTCTTTACATTTCAAACTTTACAGAGTTACCTGGAATTATACAGTAAGTTCCAGAATCTCCTCTTTCATTTGTGAATCTGTTCGCTATCCAAAGGCAAGTTCTATTATAAATAGTCAATTAAGACCCAAAAAACCAAACTTATTTTTTGCTTTTGGTTAACAAGAAATTCCTTTAGCTTAATTGTAACATGGCTACAGCAATCAGTGTACCTTGCTAATATTTTTAATAACTTTGCAACATAAGGTTGTGATGTTACCATGTTTTACAACTGCAAATAATGCAACGATAAAACTGAAAGTTTTGAACTGAACTTTTTTATCTGAGTAATATTTTATTGTATGAATATACCACCATTTATTTATCTCTTGGTTGTTTCCAGTTCTGGGCTATAATCCAAAATGCTTTTTTCAAACAATAGGCTATATATCATTAATGTCCATTTATCAGCAGTATAAAATATCTTACCATAAATATTAATAAAAGAAGCAGTATAAACAAAATGTTTATTTTAAAACTGAGTGAATAAAAGGCAGAGATAGGCAATGAGGAAATGAGGAATTTTTTAATGATGCAGATAATATGTTCTAAAATATAATGAAGACCTAAATTAGCTGAGAAATGTGTTCAACAATCACTCCAAACTAAGTATGAATTAATGATTCTATCAATTCATTAATTCTATTAAATCTATTAATGATTCTATTAAACATTAATGATTCTATTTGCAAATTAAAACTTCCTGCTATTCCATTTTAAAGCTTTGGCTATCACCCATCTGTGATTTTTGTACTGGTTATTTTAACTCAATGTCTGTCAGTTCTTTTCATTTGTAAAATGCAGATAAAAGTAACTACCTACATTATAGGGCTATTGTCACCCAGGCTGGAATGCAGTGATGTGATCATAGCTCACTGTAACCTTGAGCTCCTAGGCTCAAGCGATCCTCCCACCTTAGCCTCCAGAGTAGCTGGGACTACAGGTGCATGCCACCATGCCCGGCTAATTGTTTTAATTTTTTTTTAATCCAAAATGTGTTTATTGAGATGGTTTCCCACTCATCTTGATTCAGAGTGCTTTTAGTGCTGCTTCCTCCTGAAGGAACATCCTTCTGTAAGCCTTGCTTTTCCTCCTGTAGGCTGGCAGAGGACAGTGGAGCAGCCAACACACAAAACTACCGTTTGTGCATGGTTAAAGACCGTGATGATTTTACAGCATCCTGGGCATTTCACATCCATGAAGCAGGAATTGGGGCTCTGCACCAGGCGTTTCTTCTTGTGTTTCCTCTTCTCCTCTTCTGGAGAGGGATGAAGGAGACCCTTTGAGGCATGTTCTCGTGTGGGTAGGTCGTCACCGCCGGAAAGGTTAATTTTTTTTTTTTTTATAGTCAAGGTCTCACTTTGTCACCTAGGCTTGTCTTGAAACTCCTGGCTTCAAGCAATCCTTTCATCTCAGCCTCCCAAAATGTTGGGATTGCAGGTGTGAGCCAATGTGCCCAGCCAAAAATAAAATTTAAAAAAAAATAACGTAGGTAGTTTCTCATAGTAATGTAAAGAATATGTAACCTGTGTTTTCCTGAAAGTTGAGGGAAAGCTGAGGCAGCTAATGGGCTCATACAAAGGTTTGGAAGACCCATTCTGACTACCTAAAGGAGAGTCAGCATTCTGACTGTGCTTATAGAAGAGTCAGAACTTGTGAAGAAAGAAGCCTTAAAATCCAAGGTAGTAATCATCCTGGGAAATATTTCAGGAAATAACTTAAGGTTTGTATTTTCCCCTAAAATTGTTAGAAGAAAAGAAATGAAGATCTACATATATGCTCTTTTAGAGCTGAGAATAGCTTCTATAAAGCAGAATTTTAGACTTTTCTCCCCAAAGGAAAATAGGCATATTTATTGTAATTATTCTATCACAGTCAACTTGTGTTAACATATCGTTAATTCTTCCAGAACTGCTACATGTCACCAAATCAAAGCCAGTGTGAAAAATATATTAAATGACTCTTTGGCAAAATACGGTTTCCAATGGGGCAATGAAAAACATGAAATAACTCAGATGAAATTTGGGATAGTATATAAAAATACGCAGATTCTTTTTCAATGTGAAACCTCTGATTCATTAAGAAATAAATCCCTTAAAGGAAAACCAATACCATATGAATCAATCAATTCATTTCTAATGTAAGAGTGGGTACAACAAAATTTAAATGTGTTTTATACAGTACTAATTAGTCATGCAAGATCTTAACATTTTGCTTGTCTGCCTGCCCCCATAGCTAACTACTATATATCATTTGTTTCTATCTTTAAAATATTTGATCATAGAAATTAAGCCTAAGAATATTGGGGTTTTTTTTCCCCATAAGAAACTACTCAAGGTAAGTATTACTCTAGGAAAATTGTGTTGCCTGGTCTTTATCCAGAATCTTGGTTGTGTCTGCTGCAAAAAAGGGAAAAACTGCTTTTTCAAGGCCATAGCAAACACAGCATGACATGAAAAATCTAAAAGATTCTGAGAGTTAGGAAATCTTCTAAAGGATCCTCTCGCCATTTAAGAGGCAGGAAAACTTCCCAAGGTAAACCAGGGAAAAATCAAGAGTCTCTGTAAAATATATAGCAATATAATAAATTCACAACAGCCCTTGCCTTCAAGCAGCATACATTAACAATAAAAGTCAACTACAAGAGATATCAGAAAGCAAAACAAGACTAATTGCCACATGACTCAGAGACAATTAGGCTATTTCAGTTCAAAGGAGGGAATGATCATCATGAGCCAGAATAGCTGAGAAAGCTTCACTAAGGCTGAGAAGCAACTTAAGCTGTCAGGAATAGGTGTTGGTACTGAGGACGGGGCAGCTCACTCTGGCCCCATGTTTAGACTCCTGTCTTCATTGTCCTGACTCCTGAAGAAGGATATGGCAAAGGATGTGAATCTGACAGCTTTTAACAACATAAGGCAACTAGCTTTGAATTTGCCTCCTGTGTAAGTGGGGTGATTGCCCTAGATAAAGAAACAGTTTCCAAGGCAGAAAAAAAGAGATGATAATCCAGCAGAAGAAGAAAAACACACACACAAAAACCAACAGAACCACCACAAAGCCAAGTGATTCAAACACCTGACCCTGGTTTCCTTGCCAAGAAACAAGTTAATTCCTATGCTAAGCACCTTTCCTCTGTTTTCACATTTCTTCTGTTTTCAAATGCTGAATTCAACAAGAAATCATAAAATCATACCACTTTAGTAGTTCTGAAAAGTTTTATAATGCCTCTTTTTTGTTGTGTACTATGGGGTGGAAAACTCTTTTGTCTTATTCCTGAATCAAGAAAGTAGAAACCTTTGCCAGAATCATTTGCACTAGATAAGTGAATTTGCATATCAGACCATATTTTTAAAAGCAGAAACATCCTGTATAGAGACTCTCCTTATAGAATGACTGACCTGCCTTGGCCTAAGGAAGCCTTCTCCCCCTCTTCCAAGCACAATCTTCCTGTTTTCTCAGCCTCATCTGAACCCGCTCAACCAAACAAAGAACCACTCAAACAAAATTTCACAGAATACCAACTTTAATAATTTCTAGCCAAATCAACACAAACTGTGGCTCTGGCCTAGAATAAACTGCTACAAGATACTTTTTTTTTTTTGGGGGGGACAGAGTCTCGCTCTGTCTCCCAGGCTGGAGTGCAGTGGTGCAATCTCAGCTCACCACAGCCTCTGCCTCCCAGGTTCAAGCGATTCTCCTGCCTCAGCCTCCAGAGTAGCTGGGATTACAGGCACCCGCCACCACGCCTGGCTAATTTTTGTATTTTCAGTAGAGACGAGGTTTCACCATGTTGGCCAGGCTGGTATCGAACTCCTGACCTCAGGTGATCCTCCTCGGCCTCTCAAAGTGTTGGGATTACAAGTGTGAGCCACCGCACCTGGCCGCTACAAGATTCTTTATTTGCAATGACTCTCCTCTCCTTTTACCTTTGTTAATAATCACTCATTTCTTCCCCACAGATGCATCAAAGCTAAGATTCTTCGAAATATCCCACATGCGGCCGGGCGCAGTGGCTCATGCCTGTAATCCCAGCACTTTGGGAGGCCGAGGCGGGCATATCATCTGAGGTCAGGAGATCAAGACCATCCTGGCCAAAATGGTGAAACCCCATCTCTACTAAAAATACAAAAATTAGCCAGGCATGGTGGTGTGTGCCTCTAATCCCAGCTACTCGGGAGGCTGAGGCAGGAGAATTGTTTGAACCTGGGAGGCGGAGGCTGCAGGGAGCTGAGATTGTGCCACTGCATTCCAGCCTGGGCAACGGAGTGAGACTCCATCTCAAAAAAAAAGAAAAAGAAATATCGCACATTCATGGAGCATCTTTAGATCAGAATCACCTCGGCTCTACGTTGAGACTACTGTAATTCTTAGCACAAGGACAGAAAAAGTTGACTCAAGGCTGTCATTTAAAAGAAAAAGCATAATTAATAAACCTTATTTGATAAATAAAAAGATACCTATTGTCTTCATATTACAAACACCGAAAATAAAGCTCAACAATGAAAAAATATATATTTTTAATTGTGTTTGTTTGTAGAGGTGAGGTCTCGCTATGTTGCCCTGGTCTTGAACTCACTTAAGTGATCCTCCCACTTCAGCCTCCCATAGTGCTGGGATCACAGGCGTAAGCCACCATGCCTGGCAAGAAAATGTTCAGAACAAACCCTACAATTAACTCAGTTCATGACAGACTTGTTACTAATGTATGATGTTTGCAGTGTATAAATGGTGCGATGTACACTACAATTCTCACTGCATATTATAAACAGACATGTTACTATGAAGTTGAGGGAGTGGAAGAAAACAGACTTAATGCTTTAGCTGACTAAAATCGAAAGGTCCACATTCAAAAGACATTTTTTTTAAGAGATTAGGAGTTAATTTTATGTTAAGTAAAACCTATTGTATCATAAGTAACATTTGTTGGGCACTTAATATGTAGTAGGTACTATAGCTAAGTGCTTTACATGATCATCTGATTTAATCCTCACATAGACACTAAAGAAATAGTTACTATTATTTTACAAAGAAGAAAACTACGGTTTACAACTGTTAAGAAACTTGCCCAAACTGCTAATAAATGAAGAAGCTGAAACTCCCATCCAGGTTTTCCTGACTCCAAAGCCTGGACTCACCACTATTTCTTCAACAAGGATAGCAGCAGGTTCTAGTGTATAAATAAAATAAACACAGTGACTAAACGCATTTCCCCACACACTCATCTCTACCACTCCCACAGCCCACCTGAACTCTAGCTAATTGTTCTTAGTCACTGAAAACATTACATGGCTAGATAAATGATAAATGTCAGCTTTGAAAAGGGGAAAAGAAAGTGCCTTATGAGCTTGAGCCACAGATGATGGGCCCTCTTTTTCAAAGCCTTGTCTGCTCATTTGTTCATTCAAATCTCACTGAGCACCTATCATAGCAAGCAGTACTGTGTAGTGATAAAGAGCAGAAGAATGCTTAGGTTCAAATCCTGGCTCCATCACTAACTGAGCATGTGACTGAGTAAGTTACTCTACTTCTTCACTACATTAATTATCTAAAGCATTTAGAACTGTGCTCGTCATTTATTATAGTAAACAATAAATGTTAGCTGACGTTATTACTCTGTTAATAATGTTACTAGGCAATAGCTAAGCTACAAGCTTCTGGGTGATATGGCATGCTATTCCCTCTCTTCTGAAGCTCGAAATCTAAGACATGTGCATAAATAACCACAAATAAATCTGTAAATAACACTATAGGTATTAGTACATAAATGCTACAGATGTGCCAAGGAAGAGATTACTTCTAGCTAAAGATATCGGGGAAGGTCTCAAGGAAAAGGTGCACTTGAGCCAGACCATAATACAAAAAGTAGAGGAGAACATTCCACATACAGAATATAATCGTGGAATAGTAAATTGAGCTCAAGTGAAGACTTACCATGGAAGACTGGTGATGAATAAACCTGGGAATGTAGATAAGATTAGGGACCAGATTATCCAGAAACTTAAAGATCCAAATAAAGAGTTCACATATAAATACTATCATCATATTTTCTTTTCTTTTTCATTGTATATATTTAAGGTATACAACACAATGTTTTTATATACTTATATATAGTGAAATGGTTACTATAGTCAAGCAAATTAATTTATCCATCACCTCACAGTTACCTGCCTCCTTTTTTTTTTTTTTTTAGCAAGGGCAACTAAAATCTACTCTCAACAAAAATCCCAGTACAATACAATATTATTAACTATAGCCCTCATGTTATACATTGGATCTCCAGAATATCGTATTTTAAAATGTAAGCTAGTATTAATATTGCTCAAAGTGGAATACACATATAAAAATGTAAAAAGAGAGAATTCAGATCTCCAGAATATCACATTTTAAAATGAAAAAAGAAAGAATTCCCCCAATTTGGGGGATAGCAGGAAGTACTGTAAGAGATGGGGAAAAAAATAGCAAAGCAAGTCAGAGGAGATGTGGAAGAAAGCCAGGTTTCACAGGTAATGCATTTATATAGACCAGCTTTCCTCAAACTGTATGGTAGTCACATAAATTTGAGAAAGGCTACATGCCCCACCCTCATCTAGCCCTTCAGGGATCCACAAGACACTGGTACTTCAAGACCTCTCAAATGACCTGTAATTTTAAAACTAATTTTGTCCACTCTATATATTCTCAAACTTATTTAATTAAAAAAATCCTTTTCCTCCTAATATATTTAAGCAATGAGGGATACTAGTGTTCTACAAAACTCATTCTAGAAAACTTTGATGCGAAAATATCTGAAAATAATTGGGAAAAGTATGATGCCATATGAGATGAGATGGGAGATGTCTTAACAGTTCTATAATCATTTTTCAGAAAGACTTTTCCAAGATCACAGACTACTCTGGAAGTCTAATTTTGTTTTTACCCTAAGAGGCAAGTAAACCAACTAAAGGAGTTCTATAAATGATTATCATGCTTTGTTTTCTACCTGGCAATACAACTTTTAAGACTAAACTCTGACAACAATACAATTTGAATTACTTCTGATTTCCTTGTCCAAAGATGCCCTAAGGATTTCAAGAAGTATTTTCCTTTACTGATCAGAAAAGGAAACAGGTAGAGCCCGTTTATCCCTACTCTTTTTTTCATGTCTTTTTCATCTTTTTCTCTCCAGTTTACCATTTTCCATTCTCTATTCTTCTATTCGTATGTAATTTTCCCTTTACTGGCCCACTTTTGTCCTATGTACTCATGTCCTCCTTATTTCTCCCAGCTCCCTCCTCAAATTATTATCTGGAGCCTGGGGACTGCCATTATGACCAAAGAGCATGTTCAACTGCTAATAACTGACTTCGAGGGTTACAGAAGGCTCATGATATGCTATAGTTCCCCCATTTTTAGCCTACAGTAGACACTGCCCATTCTGCCAAAGCACTCTTTCACACTAAACCCACAGTGCTCTCAACAGCTACTTCTAATCTCTGGAAGTTAAAACCTATTTGCAGACAGGTCCTATATGTTCTCATTTGTATTCTTTAGATCTATTGGCTGAAATGTGAAATACGCTAGTAAACGCAATTCGCAGGTAAGAAAGGAGGCACAATGGTTAAAGGCCAGAGTGTTGTCTCGCTGCACATCTACATGTGTCTGGTTCTTAAAAGTCAGTGTCCGCATTAGAAGCATTTAAGGAACAGTACAGGACTTTGCCAAAATATCAGTACAACCAGGAATCCTCGTATACTTAACACACATAAGGATAAATAAAAACAATGAGGATAAACTTCAAAACAACCTTGAGACATTTTATTTTCCAGGAGTCTTTCCTCCACACTGACTACCTGAATGTTTTCAGTAAGCATTTTGCTGTGGTTTCTCAGTTAGATTTCATCTAAATATGAGTAATCATCCTAATTAAGAAAAGCCAACTGGCTAAAATGCTAAAAGATCAAGCCCTCCCTTAAAATAATATCTTTCTCTGTTCAACTAAGAATGTGGAGTGCAACAGCGTGAAGGAAAATGTAAGACTCATTCAATGATGGCACATAACTAAACCAATTAAGATAAATTTTAAAAGTTGTTTACTTAGTAGCCGCCAAATTCTATAAGGAAAATAACTGTTGGTGCAATTATGCAGTTTTGTATCTCATTAGCTGCCACAGTGAAAGATTATGTATTGTGCAACAGTGATATCTGTTGAACCAATAAAATCAAAAGCTACTGTCAGCAAGCTGCGTTTATATACCTCTTAAATCAGTAAATCTTTTTTCTTCTTTTAAAACCAAGATATGCCCACAAGAGTTCCCAAAACAGCTTCCATATTAAAATTATAAATTATTGACTTGATGAGCTTCTCTAACCTGTGAAGTTGGAGAAACAGTAGTTTTTGATTCAGCAAAGGGCATTCCCACCATCCCTCCGAAGGTGCCATGAAACAACTCAATAGACTAAAGATGGGGAAAGCTTAATGACTAAAATAAAAATAGATAAAAAAGGAAACAGAGTAGTTTCTACACTGCAATTCACTTCTACTTTTTCCATCTCAACATTAAAACATATATATCATCTAAACAAAAACTCATTACCATATAAAAATAAGGTGGAAGTTCAGTCTTCAGCCTGGATACTTACACTGTAGTCTCCCCACTCAATGAGGCTTAAGAGGCTTAAGCAAAGTTTTTAAAAAATACTGAAATCCATCTGATATTCAACACATGTAACTAAACAGTACAAGCACTACCATTTTACAAAACCAATTCTAGATGACATATTCATAGGAGTTTCCAAAAAATGCCTGAACTCTTCATAATCTTGCTATATATTAACCATGCCTCAACATTGCGTGACTATAACAAAGCTTAGCTTCTGTATCATATCACTACTAAAATCAACATTCAACTGAACTGTTCAGCCATAGGGTTTCATGTCTAATTAATTATTTAACCATATCTTGGCCTCCAAATCTAATTTATCTTTTCCCTGGTTCTGAACCTCAGTTACATTTTACAATCTCACTTTAGTTACTTTCTGTCAGCCATCTCAAATCCTGTGTGAAACAAAACACAGTATAAACGATGTTTTATTCACCTTTATGCCATTAACATTTAGTGCAGTACCTGGCACACAAGTTCTTAATTCATGTTTAACTGGCTTGAAGGCTACTGCCCCAGTATAGTTCTGGCTCAATAAAAACTTATGTCAAATGACCATAGCAAATATTAGTAATGTTCGTTTTGAGATGGAACAGAAGCCTCATTCCCTGAATCGATGTTCCTGATGATGATTTTGTCAATAAGCAAAGGAATGTAAAAGACTACTTTTAAAACTATTCTATTTCTTGAATCTTTTCAAAGGAAACAAATTTATCATTTCATGTTTACATAATAAATATTAAAATGCAAGTGAATGAAACAAATTTCCAAATTATAACTCCAATACCATTATTTTTACTTACTTTTTTATTTTCACTTTCTAAACTTTCTGGGGGACAGGTGATAAAGAAAACTATGCTTCTAAAAAAGTTTAGTACTTATAAAAACCCATCTCAGTGATCATGGCAGACTTATACTTTTCTTATTCTATACACAGCAAGGTATAGTATCTCTAAACTATAATTCCTGCTTAGACAAGATTAAGAGTCCCAGTGACTAAATTTTAATTATGATTCATTTAGACAAGCCAAGACATACAACTAGACAAAAAGTAAACTGCTGACTTAGAGATTTAATGATACAAAAACACAATAAAGCCTGCCAGGAAACAGTATTTCCCTCCTCGGCTTTAAATAGCACCAAGCCTGGTCACTTTAACAGACCTCTTCACCCCACATTTTCTATCACCAAGAAAAAAAAAAAAAGTTAAAAACTTGAGGGCCCAGTCCAGGTTTTCTACCTAAAAAAGGCAAATCATCAGCCTTTGGGCAACATAGGGAGACCCCGTCTTTATAAAAAGTAAAAAAAGAAATTAGCCAGGAGTGGTGGTATACGCTTGTTGTCCCAGCTACTCACAGGTGAGGCAGGAGGATCACTTGAGCACAGGAGTTCGAGGCTGCAGTGAGCTAGGATTGCGTCACTGCACTCCAGCCGGGGTAACAGAGCAAGACCCCCATTTCTAAAAAACAACATGGCAAATCAGTCAAACTATCCGATACTAAGGCTAATAAATAATTGGTAATAACATCGGCAAATCAGCCATAGAATTTCCTCAGTTATCTTTCTTGGCTTCAAACAATGGGGACCATATTTAAGAACACATATAGGAGATAAAGACTGGTTAGATAGATAATATTTGCAGAAGTTAAACCATCACAAGCTAATTTCACTCATTTCAATATTGCTCTTCCCCTTCACCCCCAAAGCACAAGACAGACTCAGTCTTCTATTCTAAGAATTGTTTAGAGAGGATTTGTCAATATATAACCAAACATCTGCTTAGTGACGGGAAAAACCTCTGTTCGCCAGCCAAAGGACTTGTGAGAATGAGAGCTACATGTGGCTTCTCCCCTCTCTGGCCTCCTAATTCCACATCAGTTTGTAGTTATTCTTGTACTACAAGAGTATCAGTTTCAGAATGTAAGCCTCATAAGCTCCCAGGAAAGCCATTCTAGTGGAACTGTTCCAGAGTTTCACTTTAGCTCCATAAGGAACCTAAGAAGCCCCGCCCATAAGAGTGAACGGTAATTGCTCCGTTGGTTTCCACCTCTGACCTATAAAGACCAAAGCCTGAGCTGTCTGTAATCCATAAGCCATTTTAATATTCTGCTAGAACACTGCAAAAATGTGGTTTTCACTAGAGGCACTGGCATGAAGCTGAAATTGGTATTCTCGCTTACTAATCCTGTGTAGTATTTGTTCTAATTCTCAAAAGTAGAGGAAATTCTCTTTTTAAATAAAAAGGGCAGTGGTGAGACCCACAACACTTACGACAAGCCATATAGCAGACTGTCCTAATCACACTTAGACAAATAATTAGTAAGCTACTCTTCTCCGCATATTACAGTAAGTAAGTAATCTACTCCATTATTTTGGCATCTGTTTCTTAAAATTTGCTGCACCTATCCCTTCTAAAACGCATATACTGTGTAAAAATGTATGAACTCTAAACTTCACAGGTAGAAAATCATCCAGTTTAAACTTTTTTTATATGAGGAAACTAGAGTTCAAATGCGTTAAATGATTTAGCCAAGGTCATACGTTCTGTGGCAGACTCAGGATGAGAATTAGGGTGTCCTGACTTCCAGTCTAATGTTTTTTATGACCACATCAACTAGACAATGAGAGAAAGCCCTACCATTCATTGGTGGTAAGTGCAGTGGGCACTGTTCCTATCCATCTGTCTTTCACCATATACAATCCCTCACTGTTCTGCACAATAGCCTATGTGGTAACACAGCACATATGAGCTAAACTACCACTCAAGGGTCATTTTAACAAGCATGACACAACACTGAGGCACAATGCCCATGTTAAGCAAACAGCAAAATACCATGACACAATTAAGGCTTTATTTAAGCCAAACCATGTATCTATGCCCCTGCTTCACCATTTAACTAACAAGCATCTTGAGGGCAAAAATTATTTCTTCTTGATCTCTATATCCTTTGCGGCACTATTCAAAAGTTTTGCTCACATACCTGCTAAAACAAATTTAATGGGGGGAAAAAAGGTGTCTCCTTGAATATTCTTAGGTTGACATCTAAAATTTTCATTACAAGTTTTAATCACTGCAAAGGTTATATTTTCATTTATATATCAATCTATGCCTATTTAGAACTGACACCTAAAAACACTATTATATTGCTAATTTTAAAGCTATTAACCCTACTATATTGGTGAGGCAAAGTGGCTCACGCCCATAATCCCAGCACTTTGGGAGGTGGAAGTAGGTGGATCACTTGGGCCAAGGAGTTCAAGACCAGCCTGAGCCACATGGCAAAACCCCGTCTCTACAAAAAAATACAAAAATTAGTCACACACGGTGGTACTCGCCTGTAGTCCCAGCTGCTCAGGAGGCTGAGGTGGGAGGATTGCTTTAGCCTGCGAGGCAGAGGCTGCAGTGAGCCAAAATCGCACCACTGCACTCCAGCCTGGGCAACAGAGCAAGACCCTGCCTTAAAAATAAACAAACAAACGAAAAACCCTACTGTATCACTAATTCCAATAAAATCTAAACACCTGGGCAATCTGATATCCCCCATCCTACATTTTAAAACTGTAACAGAATCTTTTTTTCCTATATAAAATGCTATGCCATTTATCGGTCTCCCTGAAACTGTATTTCTATTCTGCTTCTTCCACAGTATTTAATATAACTTTTATCATACTTTCCTTAATGAAAACATGTATATTATTGTTTATTTATGTTGGATTGTGGTATGGTTACTATTATAGTAAAACACAATCGATGAAGACAATGCAAATGTTACAAATTTTGAGAACTAAACATAAAAAGTAATTTCCTTTTTTGGAAATGCATCTCTTAATAAGATGTATGGAGGAAGATACCTTGATAAAAGGAAGTTTCACGCGTGACACTAGTGTTTTGACTATCCCTTTGTTAGAATCCTGGAGGATTTTATACCTCATAGAAATGTACAATGGTGAGATTCAAGATGGGTGAAAGGTACGGCTGTCTTCTGTTAATCATAAGAAGGCACAGGGCTAAAGGGAGGGTAGGGAAGCTGGACTCGCATTATATCAGTGTTGCCTTCAGACAAGTCAATTTCAGGAAAGAGTATAAATAAAATATAGAGAATCTGGAAATTTATTCTCTTAAAGCAGTCCAAGCCTAGATATTCTTAGACATGTCCTCCAGTTTGAGATCATGGTTCTAAAGCACCAGACTTGGTTCATTTATCGGAACTCAGTAAATACTTGTTGCATTAAAATAGTTCAGGGCCAGATGTGGTGGCTCATGCCTGTAATCCCAGCACTTCGGAGGCCGAGGTGAGAGGACTGCTTGAGCCCAGGAGTTTGAGACCAGCCTGGGCAACATAGTGAGACCTCATCTTTACTTATATAAAAAATAGTAACAATATAAATTAAATGAAATTAAATTGTTTATGAAAAAATGTTATTCAATGAGAACATCTAGATCGTACTGATTTTTTTCTAATCAAATGATAAAGTCTGTTGTGAGGATGAAGCAAGATGGTGAATGTAAAACACTGAGAACAGTGCCTGACAGATTGCCTCAGTGTGTCCTACCTGCCATTCATCTTAATATTAGTATTCTTAGGCAAATCTTATTCTTTCTCTCCATCTCCCCTACATTTATTTAAATAAGACTAAGGTCTTATTCAGACATGGAAATACGATTTATTTCTAAAACCTTAAATATAGTTCACTCTGCCAAGGAATAATGGTTCAGAATGACCATCTATACTTCATCTTGGTACTATTTTTTATACATACTATGACTTTCACATCACAAGCATACAGGTTAACTTGAGAAAAACCAGAAAGCTATTTATGCAAATAATGGCAAAAATAAGTAGGCCATTGGTGAAAATCATATTTTCGACACTTAGATGAAACCCCAGATTTATTTACCTTTAAAAAGTTAATGAAATACATTTAATTCTACAGACATAAGGTCAATTAAAACTTTCCAGGCTGGACGCGGTGGCTCACGCCTGTAATCCCAGCACTTTGGGAAGCCGAGGTGGGCCGATCACCTGCGGTTGGGAGTTCGAGACCAGCCTGACCAACATGGAGAAACCCCATCTCTACTAAAAATACAAAATTAGCCGGGCTTGGCGGCGCATGCCTGTAATCCTAGCTACTAGGGAGGCCGAGGCAGGAGAATCGCCTGAACCCTAGAGGCGGAAGTTGCAGTGAGCAGAGATCGGGCCATTGCACTCCAGCCTGGGCAGTAAGAGCGAAACTCCGTCTCAAAAAAAAAAACTTTCCCATTAATTCATTATTAAACCAACTTCTTTCTCCCAGTATCTACTAAGAAAGGTCTATGCGGTACATATCCAAGAAAAAAATGCCAGGAACTTTGGCCTATTGAATTTAAGAGTGTCAGAACCTACGTCCTTTAAAATACTTCATGACTAGCCAGGCATGGTGGCTCACACCTGTAATCCCAGCCCTTAGGGAAGCTGAGGCATGTGGATCATGAGGTCAGGAGTTCGAGACCACCCTGACCAACATGGTGAAACCCCGTCTCTGCTAAAAATACAAAAATTAGCTGGGCGTGGTGGCGCACGCTTGTAATCCCGGCTACTCAGGAGGCTGAGGCAGGAGAATCGCTTGAACCTGGGAGGCAGAGGTTGCAGTGAGCTGAGATCGTGCCACTGCACTCCAGCCTGGGCAACAAGAGCGAGACTCCATCTCAAAAAAAATTAAATAAATAAATAAATAGATAAATAGATAAATAAATAGTTTTTTTTTTTTAATGGATCTTAAAGGAGAGGCAAAATTTCAAAAGGTAAAATGTTCTGGGTAGATACAAACATAAAATGCAATTCACATTATAGGACTCACAACTAGGCCAGGTAAGCCACACAGCTCATTCTAGGATATAGTGGAAGATAAGGTAGAAAAGGTAACCAGAGTCAGACTGCAGAAGAGTCCTGTGATGGTTAATTTTATGTGCCAAGTTGACTAAGCTAAGGAATGGCCCAGACAGCTGATAAAACATTTCTAGGTGGGTCTCTGAGGGTATTTCTGCAAGAGATTAGCATTTGAATCAGTAAACTAAATAAAGAAGACCCACACTCACCAATGAGGGTGGGCGTCATAATCTGTTTACCCTTTTCCACCCAGAGAGAGCAAATGGCAGAGGAAGAGCAAATTCACTCTTTCTTCTTGAGCTGGGATATCCATCTTCTCCCACTCTTGGACATCAAAGCTCCTGGTTCTTGGGTCTTTGGACTCCAGGACTTACACCAGCACACCACCCCTTCCCAATTCCCAGGCCTTCAGCCTTGATTCCCCTGGTTCTCAGGACCTCAGACTCCAACTTAATTACACCACCAGCTTTCCTGGTTCTCCAGGTTGCACATGGCCTATCATAGGATTTCTCGGCCTCCATAATCACATGAATCACATGAGCCAACTTCCATAATAAACCTCCTCTTATACCTATCTATATATCTATTATATATATAAAATAAACCTCTTCTATATCTATAGATATAGATATGGAAACTTATTATGAAGGTTTTGGGGTTTTTTTCCTTGTTTTTTGTTTTTTGAGACCGAGTCTCCCTCAGTCACCCAGGCTGGAGTGCAATGGCGCAATCTCAGCTCACTGCAACCTCCACCTCCTGGGTTCAAGCGATTGTCTGCCTCAGCCTTCCAAATAGCTGGGATTTACAAGTGCACACCACCATGCCCGGCTAATTTTTGTATTTTTAATAGAGATGGGGTTTCAACATGTTGGCCGACCTGGTCTCAAACTCCTGACCTCAGGTGATCTGCCCGCCTCAGCCTCCCAAAACGCTGGGATTACAGGCATGAGCTACAACGCCCGGCCTATAGAGGTTTATTACAGAAATCCATCTATCCAGGCCGGGCGTGGTGGCTCATGCCTGTAATCCCAGCACTTTGGAAGGCTGAGGCAGGTGGACCACGAGGTCAGGAGTTTGAGATCAGCCTGGCCAACATGGTGAAATCCCGTCTCTAATAAAAATGCAAAAATTAGCCGGTCGTGGTGGCAGGCGCCTGTAATCCCAGCTACTCAGGAGGCTGAGGCAGGAGAATTGCTTGAAACCGGAAGGCGGAAGTTGCAGTTTGCAAGATAGTGCCACTGGACTCGACTGGGCAACAAGAGTGAAACCCTGGGGGAAAAAAAAGAGAAAAAAAGAAAGGAAAGAAATCTCTCTCTCTCTCTTTCTGGAGAATCCTAATACAAGTCCAGAATGACAAGCTAAAACTTGGAACTTTCCTTGTATATGATGGGGTATTTTGCGAGGATTTTTTATAATGCATGAGAAAAGTCAAAGTAAGGCTTTATAAATATTAATATCACAGCAGTAGGCAGGAGAGACTGCAGCGAACCTAAAGGTAGAAAGACCAGTTACTACTGCAGTAGCTCAGGCATGGTGGGGTGTTAAGGGTTGGCAGTAAAACCTGACCATAAGGGGCTTAAGAGTTTAATACCCTGAAATCCTCTATAAAGAGTCTATCTCTGGCATTCATTCTGAGCTCTCTATCATGTTTACAATAAAGAAATCTCTTCTCTGAATCACATTTTAACATTTCAATCTTCAGCAGGTTTATAAGAAGAAAGTGGAAAAGGCAGAAACAGCTCTCTTTATTATCCCCAACAAAACAAAAGTCTTATAGCAGCCTTTGTGGCCTTGGATTGTATCCCTTTAAGCAAAAATAAATCAGAAGTCCTCTTATGCTCTGGGATTAACCTCCTTCCAATGACTACATGCTGTCAGCTACAATCTACCTATTGCAGATAGGAAGCTTCATTGTAATAGCAAATTTCTGGTTGAAGAGCTTGCTAAGGTCCAATCCCAAACAGCTTTGTGGCTCTAATGCCGTAGTTTCAGAAAGCAATACTTTCCAGTTGCATGCTGCTGACTGCTGCAATGCAGGAGGACCTGGCACTTTATTCTGGGCTACACAAACAGCACAACTGATTGCTTACTGGGTCCCACTGTGTACTAGATACTGATGACACAAAGATGATTAAAATAGTCCCACCTTCAAAAAAGCCACAGTCTATTGGGAAATATACACAAAAAAGTAACTGCAGGCCGGGCACGGTGGCTCACGCCTGTAACCCCAGCACTTTGGGAGGCCGAGGTGGGTGGATCACGAGGTCAGGAGTTCAAGACCAGCCTGGCCAACATGGTAAAACCCTGTCTCTACTAAAAAATACAAAAATTAGCTGGGCATAGTGGCATACACCTATAATCCCAGCTACTCAGGAGGCTGAAGCAGGAGAATTGCTTGAACCCAGGAGGCGGAGGTCACAGTGAGCCTAGATCATGCCGCTACACTCCAGCCTGGGCAACAGAGCAAGACTCTGTCTTGGAAAAAAAAAAAAAAGTAAAGTGGCAAATGCTATTATAGGTAAGTATGTAAGAAATGCTTTGAGAATAATAATAATAGCTATATTTATGAAGTACTTAGTAATATGCAAGCCCTTTCAATGCATTTTCCCTACATTAATTCACTTAACCCTCACAGCAAGACTAATATTACTCATTTGTTATAAATGAGAAAACTGAGACACAAAAAAGTTAAACAGTTTCATCCCAGTTATATACAACTACCTTAACAACAAAGGCAGTCTGGCTCCAAACTCAGGGATTTTAACTTACCACTATATTGCCTCTTTCCCCCCTCCCACCCTACCCCCTCCACTGAGACAGGGTCTTACTCTGTCACCCAGGCTGGAGCAGAGTAGCACAATCATGGCTCACTACAGCCTCAAACTCCTGGGCTCAAGTGATCCTTCTCCCTCAGCATCCGGAGTAGCTGAAACCACAGGCATGTGCCACCATGCCCAGCTAATTTTTTTAGTTTTTGTAGAGATGGGGTCTTGCTATATTGCCCAGGCTGGTCTCGAACTCCTGAGCTCAAGCAATCCTCCCTACTTGGCCTTCCAAAGTGCTGGGATTACAGATGTGAGCCACCACACCCAGCATTTTCTTTCTATTTTTTTCAAAGAGACAAGGTCTTGCTATGCTGCCCAGGCTGGCCTCAAGCAATCCTCCTGCTTCAGACTCCCAAGTAGCTAGGACTGTGGGTATATACCTCTCACCAGCTTATATTGCCTCTTATAATGAGGGACTAACTAATGTTGCCTTGGATGGCAGTTAAGACTAAAGAGAAAAGAGCGAAGAAGATATATTTGAGACAGACCACTGAAGAATCACCAGGAATTCACCAGACAGACTAGATGTTTGGGGTGGAAGGCTGAGGGCTTATTAGCAGGGAGTGCTTGAGGGGACAACCCTCTAAGCAAAAAGAATGCAGGTACAGCAACAGCAGGTCAGGGACAAAGGTATGAGATTTAGAGTACAGGGTGCAGTCACAGAACAGTCAGTAGTCTGCATATACTGTAGGACCCATGGGTCCCAGAACAAGAGGGGAGGCTCTAAAGATGACTGTGGTGTAGTGGGCCTTGGAGGCTTTATATTTCAGGTAAGAGAGACCCAACATTTGGAGGCTTTATATTTCAGGTAAGAGAGACCCATCAGAGGCCTTTCTGCTGAGTGATATGAGCAGATCTACCTACTATAAAGATGACTCAGGATGAAAGGTACAAGATGGCCAAGAGGCCAGGAGAGCAATTAGGAGATTACCACAATAATTGTGTCAAGAAATGATAAGGAGTGGTTGGATGCAAGCACATGTTTCGGAAGCACAATCAACAGTACTTGATAGGCCAGGCGTGGTGGTTCACACCTGTAATCCCAGCACTTTGGCAGATGTGGGAGGATCACTGGAGCCCAAGAATTCAAGACCAGCTTAGACAACATAGTGAGACCCCATCTCTATAAATAATTTTAAAATAAATAAAAATTAAGATGTTTAAAATGAAAATACAAAATAACAGTACTTGCTGACTGGTTGCATATGAAGGATAAGGAAGACAGGCAGACAGGCAAAGCTATCCTGAGGCTCTTTTTCTGGGCAGAACAGGACGAAAAGGGAATCAGCATTTAAAAGGAATAGTAATAATAGCAACTAATATTTATTAAGATATTAGTATATACCAGCACTATGCTAAATACTTTTACAAGAGTTATCTCATTTAATATTGATAAAATAAGTTCATTATCACCCTTTCATAAATGGAGAAATGGAGGCTTAAAGAAAATAAGTAGTTTATTCAGGGACACAGTCACTAAGCACTGAAGCCACAGAAAGACTCTGACTTTAGATAAACTGAGTTTAAGATATCTGGGGAGGCATCCAAATGTAGATTTCTAACAGGCAGCTCAATATTTTTGTACGAGCTTAAGCTAAGAGTACCACAGATACAGATTTATAATAACAATGTAACTATACTATTGTTACTATTCCTATTATTAGCATTTATTAAGCACTTAGTGTACATGAGACACTATTTTAAATGTTTTACACACATTATTCATTTACTCCACACAATCCTGAGATAGGTAGCTCTAGTCTCCCCACTCTTACTTACAGAGAAAGAAACAGAAACATAGAGACAAAGTAAATCATTCCGTGTCTCTTAGGGAGAAAATAATGGAGCCAGGTTCAAATCCTGGTCTCTCTGGTTTGGATGAGGGAACAGAAGAGAAGGTGGGGCTACAGGTGGGTTGGATAGAGGAGCCAAGGACAAAATCCAGAAGAATATAATCGCTTAACAAGTAGGCAGAGAAACAGGCACTACCTCATAGGATGGTTGTAAAGATAAGTAAAAGCACACAAAGGACTTGGCTAGGGCCACAGTTTGAATGTCTCCGCCTCTAAAAGTCAGATGTTGCCAACGTGATGGTATTAAGAAGTCGGGCCTTTAAGACATCATTAAGTCATGAGGGTTCCTCCGTTCATGAATGCAATTAGGTGCCCTTAAAAATGGGCTTGATGGAGGGAGTTACTCCCTTTTTGCCCTTCTGCCTTCTGCCATGTGAGGACACAGCATTCAAGGCATCGTCTAAGAAGCAGAGACCAAATCCCCATCAATGAACCTGCCAGTGCCCTCCCAGCCTCCAGAACTATGAGAAAATAAAATTCTGTTATTTATAAATTTATAAAAGTGTCAGGTATTCTCCTATAGCAGCACAAAAGAACTGACAGCAACCAAAGCTCTATCAGTTTGGAGGATGTGCTACAGGATGAGGAGACAGAAGAGAACCAACAGGGAAGTAGATATATTAAATGGAAAAGGATTAGTTAATAAAACAAAGTCCTTGGATTAAGAAAATGTGGCACATATACACCATGGAATACTATATAGCCATAAAAAAGGATGAGTTCATGTCCTTTGTAGGGACATGGATGAAACTGGAAACCATCATTCTCAGCAAACTATCGCAGGGACAAAAAATCAAACACCGCATGTTCTCACTCATAGGTGGGAATTGAACAATGAGAACACTCGGACACAGGAAGGGGAACATCACACACCGGGGCCTGTTGTGAGGTGGAGGGAGTGGGGAGGGATAGCATTAGGAGATATACCTTATGTAAATGATGAGTTAATGAGTGCAGCACACCAACATGGCACATGTATACATATGTAACAAACCTGCACATTGTGCACATGTGCCCTAGACCTTAAAGTATAATAAAAATATATAGATAGATAGAGATACAGATATAGATATAGATATAAAGTCCCCAAGAAGAAGTGGCAGAATGGGATCAGGACAGTGCAGGTGAACACACAGAGCTTCTATCTCACCTGCTAATGAAAGTATAAACTTGTCTGGAGGATGGTCTGGCCAACTCTTACCAACATTTCAAATATGCCCATCTTTTGATCTCCTCTTCTAAAACTTGGCTGTGCATATATACCAACCAAGGATATACCTACAAATTCAAGGATGGTCCACCTTTGGCAATATTGGTGAAAATGAAAAATGGAAGGAACTTAAAAGTCCATCAATAGGGGAAACGTGAAATAAAGTAATACACATCTATATAATAACATTTTACATAGCCATTTAAAAGAAACAGGTCAATACGCTGACATGAAAATATTTCTATAGTTTATTTTTTAATTAACCATTTCTTTAGAGATAATTGTAGAGTCACATGCAGTTGTAAGAAACAACAGAGATCTCCTGTACCCTTTACCTTGTTTCCCTCAATGGAGACATCTCGTGAAACTATCGTTCAATATCAAAATTAAATTTTTAAAAAACTTAGATAATACTACATACATTACCCTTGTGTATTTTAAGTGTCCACAAAATGTGTACATGTACAGAAGAAGATTTAACTACTAGCAGTTGACACCTGGAAGTGTAAAACGTTAAAGGAGGAAAAAATGGAAGACGTATACCTTTACTTTATGTACATTTGCACTAATTTTTCTTACGAAGTACATAAATTACTCCTAGAATATAAAAGGCAAACAGGTAGAGGGGTTAGATTTTGAAATAAGTACAGGCACCTATTCTTTTAATCAAGGGAGTTTAATATTTGGAAGCAGTGGGGAGGAAAAGTGAAAAGGATCACACTGAAACCCTCTATTTCCTCAATTTAGTAGACTGGCAAGCTGTGATTCATTCAATAGGAACAAGTACTCGGTCACAGCCTACTCCATGCCAGGCTCCGTCCTAGGCCATGGAAATTAACCAGACAGGTATGATTTCTGACCTCGAGGAGCTTAGAGCCTACCAACAAAGGTAGGCATAACAAAAAACATTACACAGTTATACTCACCATTACAGTAGAGCACAGCAGTTTAGAACATGGGCACTGGGGTCTGCCCGGGTTCAAATTCCAACTCTGCTACCAAATGGCTGTGTGACTTTGGACAAGTGACTTAACATTCCTCACTTCAGTTTCCTCATCTATAAGATGGAGATAATTCTAGGTCCTACTTATTTACCCACCTATACAACTCATAGGGTTGCTATGAAAACCAAAAAACTTCCTATGTGTAAGTGCTAAGAACAGTCTCTGCAACTCATAAACACTCAAAGGTTGCTGCTATTATTGTTGTTACTATCATTACTATTAATTATTTCAGAGGGAATCTAATCTACCTTTAGGCAAATGGAAGGTCAGGGAAAACTTTCTTGAGAAAGGAACACATAAGCTAAGTCCTTAAGATAAATACAAATTAAACATGCCAAGAAAAAAGGTGTCCAGCAGAGAAAAGAGCATATACAAAGCCCTGTGCTAAGAATGAGCTTGGCATGTGAAGGATCTGAAAAAGGGCCAGTGAAGCTAAGGCGCTAAGAGGAGAGAGATGAGGCTAGAAAACCAGAAAGATCCTGTTAAACTTAAGAATTTTACCTCTGGCCAGGTGCAGTGGCTCACACCTGTAATCCCAGCACTTTGGCAGGCTGAGGCAGGCAGATCATGAGGTCAGGAGTTCAAGACCAGCCTGACCAACATGGTGAAACCCCATCTCTGCTAAAAATACAGAAAGTAGCGAGGCATGGTGGCATGCACCTGTAATCCCAGCTACTCAGGAGGCTGAGGCAGGAGAATCGCTTGAACCCAGGAGGCGGAAGCTGCCGTGAGCCGAGATCACACCACTGCACTCCAGCCTGGGCAACAGAGCGAGACTCCATCTCAAAAAAAAAAAAAAAAATTACCTCCATCTTTATAATGAACAGTATTGTACAGGAAATAACATAATAGATTTGTTGTTTTCTCTCTTTTTAAAGGTCACTCTGCTGAAGTGTAGAATCAGCTGCAATGGAGGAAGGTGACACGAACCAAAGGAAAATGTGGAAAGATTTAGAAAGAACTGTCATTCTGGTGAAGGAGAAATGAAATCAACTCCAAACAAGTGAGAAAACTACTAAAGAGAATAATAAGCACAGATGAGGCTAAAACCCATGGATTAGCAAAAGAACAAATTAATATGATGAAATCATTTCTTCAGGCCCTAGAGCGGGAACACAGAAAAAGGGCAGTACTGTTAATCCACAGCTGGAGATCTGCATGGCATGTGGGAAAGAAGAACAAAGATGCAGGAGAACTGCGGATACTGATGACTCATTGAAAGTGACCAATTATGGCGTCCATATGGGATAAAGTGATGCCAGGAAGAATGTCACAAATTGGGAGACAATGGAGATTTAAGGGGCTGGCGGCCTCAGTGAAATGAGAAAATAAACTCAGCAAATGGAAGAACTGAAAAGACAGGAAATTGTGTTCAAAGAGAAAAATTTACAGATTTGTAATTCCAGAAGTGGACGTTTGGCCACAGAAATAAATTGCTACAGAGAAGTGGAAGAACAGATAGCTGGGAGAAGAAAGACCAAGTCAGATGAGATTAAGATGCTGGACAAGTAATCAACATGGACATTAAAGGCATACAAAATCACGGAGTAAGAGAAAATGATTTAGAAGGAATAGGAATTAAAGTCTCAGTTACAGTCTTAATATCACACTATAAAGAATGTGTTTTTAATTATCTGGAATAAAACAGGATGCCTTGCTAAAAACGAAGCTTAATCTATTTGTTTAGCCAAATAATTTTCAAGGACTTCCCTGAATAGCCATTCCTGACAAAAGCTCTTAGAGAGACAAAGAAAGAAGCTTTCTTAACTTGATGATTATCTGTCACAACCAGGCAGCAAGCAACATATTTAATGGTAAAAAACTAAAGGCATAAACAAGCCACAGGCTAGAAGAAAATCTTTGCAAAATACCTATCTGGTGAAGCACTGGTATCCAAAATATACAAAGAACTCTTAAAACTCAACAATAAGAAAACAAACATCCCAATTTTAAAATGGGCAAAAGATATGATCAGATACCTCACCGATATATACAGATGGCAAATAGTGTATGAAAAGATGCTAAACATCATATGTTACTAGGCTACTGCAAATTAAAACAACAACAAGACACCACATACCTATTAGAATGGCTAAAATTCAAAGCAGTGACAACATCAAATGCTGGTAAGGATACAGAACAACAGGAACTCTCATTTACTGCTGGTGGGAAAGCAAAATAGTACAGCCACTTTGTAAGACAGTTTGGCAGTTTCTAGAAAACTAAACATTCTCTTACTATATGATCACGCAGTTATGTCTTTGGTATTTAGCCAAATGAGCTGAAAACATATATCCACACAAAACCTGCAGACAGATGTTTATAGCAGCTTTATTCATAGTTGAAAAAAGTTGAAAGCAACCAACAAGTTCCTTAATAGGTGAATGGGTAAATAAACAGTGGAAATCCAGACAATGGAATATTAGTGCTAAAAACAATGAGCTATCAAACCATGAAAAAACTTGGAGGAAACCTAAATGCACTTTACTAAGTGAAAAAAAGTCAATCTGAAAAGGCTACATGCAATAATGCCATTCTGGTAACATCAAAACTATGGAGACAGTAAAAAGATCAGTGATTGGCCAGGCGAGGTGGCTCATGTCTGTAATCCCAGCACTTTGAGAGGCCGAGGCAGGCGGATCACCTGAGATCAGGAGTTCGAGACCAACCTGGCCAACATGGTGAAACCCCATCTCTACTAAAAATATAAAAATTAGCCAGGCGTGGTGGCGCATGCCTGTAATCCCAGCTACTCGGGAGGCTGAGGGAGGAGAATCGCTTGAACCCGAGAGGCAGAGTTTGCAGTGAGCCGAGAGCATGCCATTGCACTCCAGCCTGGATGACAAGAGCAAAACTCCATCTCAAAAAAAAAAAAAAAAAAATCAGTGATTGCCAGGGACTGAGGAGAGGAAGGGATGAATAGGTACAGCACAGGGAATTCTTAGGGCAGTGAAATTATTCTGTATGATACTGTAATAATGGATATGCAACATTACAAATTTGTGAAAACTCTTACAAATGTGCAACACAAACTATGGATTCTAATGTAAACTATGAATTTTAGTTAATGTACCAATATTGCTCATCAATTGTAGCAAATGTACCACACTAATGCAAGATGTTAATATCAGGGAAAATTGTGGGGACAGGCAGAGATAATGGGGTATGTAGGATTTCTCCGTACTTTCTGCTCAACTTTTCTGTAAACTCTAAACTTCTCAACATAAAGCCTGGCCAGATGCTGTGGCTCACACCTGTAATATCAGAACTTTTGGAGGCTGAGGTGAAGGGATCGCTTGAGGCCAGGAGTTTGAGACCAGGCAGGGCTAACACAGTAAGACCTCGTCTCTACCAAAAATTAAAAATTAGTTGGGCATGGTGGCACACACCGGTAGTCCCAGCTACTCAGGAGGCTGAGGCAGGAAGATGGCTTGAGCCCAGAAGTTCAGGGCTGTGGTGAGCTGCGATCATACCACTGCACTCCTGGGCAACAGAGCAAGACCCCATCTCAAAAAATAGATAAAATAAAGCCTATTCATTAAAAAAAAATTTTTAAGGTATTACCATTTGAGTCACACAAGAGAAGATAATGTCTGTTGTGTGTGTGTGTGAGCACACACGCATGTGGTAAAGCAATATATTCGAGAGGTTCAGAGTGCAAACTCTGCTTGGGCTCAGTCTGGCTCTTCCACTTAATGGTTGTGTCACTTTGGGTAAGTTATAAACTTCTCTAAGTCTCAGTTTCTTCACTGGCAAATTGGGGATAATAATCATCATGGAGTTTTAAAGATTAAACGAGTTCACAGATGTAAAAGCACTGACCAGAACAAATTAAGTACTCAATAAATCTTAGTTCCCTGTAACTCAACATAAGGTCTATGAACCCATAAGTCAACATTACCTGGGAGCTTGTCAAAATGCAGACTCTCAGGCCACTCCAGCCCTACTGAGTCTTCATTTTAATAAGATCCTCAGGTAACTGCTGTGCATATTTAAGTTGAAAAGCACTGTATTCGCTGGTATGATTATTATCAATCATAAGCTATTCTTTGAAAATGTCAATAAATAAGCAGAAATATTAGAAGAGTCCAAATTATTATTTGCTGATACGTTACAAAAAAAGAGAATCAATTATAATAGTTAATGAAATTTTGAAACATATTCTAAAGATACAGTAATTAAAACAAAGTATAGGCACATAAATAAATAAAGAGTGTATGTTAATATGACCGTTTCAAATAAGTGAGTAAATGATAAACTGATAGGGCAATTGGTTATAGATTTTTTTTTTTTAAATAAAAAAGTCAAGCCAGGCACAGTGGTTCACGCCTGTAATCCCAGCACTTTGGGAGGCGTAGGTGGGCAGATCATTTGAGGTCAGGAGTTCAAGACCAGCCTGGCCAACATGGTGAAACCCCAACTCTACTAAAAATACAAAAATTAGCCAGGCGTGAACTCCACTGTGCCCGGCCTGCTATGTTATATTTTCAGTAGGAAATAGGCTAATATTTCAGCAGGCTAATATTTTCAGTAGGAATTACAAGCTTTCTGATTTTCCCTCGAAAATTACTTAACCCTTTGGAAATATATTCTCACGTTATCCAAATTTTCCTAAGAATTCTTAAAGTAAAAATATGTCAAATTTTGTCCTCCCCAAATGGGCCACAACGTGCATTTCCATTGGCCCTCTGATCAAACCTAGTTCCAGTTTAGTTTCAACAATGAACCATCTAAGCCAGGCAAGAAATTTAACATAACACCAAATATCGGCCCAAAATGGAACCCATAGGTCCAAAATATGCCTAATAGTAACAGACAGCAATTGTTTAAAAGTAATTGCAAAGAAATACAGTAAGTCCAAATTCACTTTAGTTTCAATTCTGAATCATTTCTCAATCTCTAAACTGGAAAAAAAAAATTTAGCCATTTGTCACCTCTGACTAAATACAGGCTAAATGCAGGCTTCAGTCCCCAAATCACTAAGTGTGGAAAAAGTGCATGCCTTCAAGAAAAGTGCCAACGGGAGGATTTTCCCAGAAAGAGTGGTTCACATACACAGTAGGAAAATCTTGTATAGGTAACTTGGCTACCAATTTAATTCCCTCAACCAATTTGGAAACTAATGGAAGTAAATGACTAAGAACTAAAATACATCAGACAGCATGGAAAAAAACATATGTATTAAAAGCACACAATGTGATTTAAGTTTGTTTTTAATTGCCTTTTGCTGAAGTTGGAATATTAAATTCTTTTGCTGCAGATAAATCAGAAATCAGCTTTACTGGTTTCCTATAATGTTGCACTTAGAAATGTTCAGCTGCTATAATGAATTACATGACTACTTAAAGGGGTTTCTTACTCCTTGTACAATATTTAAAAGAATGTATTACATGTATATCTGCCTTATACTAACTAATCTTCATATCATTGGGTCTAAATTATTAAAGTGATATAAACTACCAGTTATTGGAATTAAACACCCTCCCCTTTCTCTAAAACTGTTAGCTTCAATGAGTACCCACGTCTCAGAAGCTATGACCATAACTACACTGAAACCATAAATTAGTGAGGTTGGAATTCCCCCACAAAGGAGGGGCAAGATTCAATACCTTTTCTCAAAGCTGTAGCAGGCAATACTCTCTTGGTTTCTCAGAACCACTAAGTACGGCAGTCTCCTCTGCCCAATGTAAAGTCAGCTGCCAGGCTATCTGTAACCAAACTGTAGAACCTAGTTTCCCTTTCTGAAAAGGTAAATAATCCTTCTGGCCTGATTTACCAATAAAGATGTGAGTAAAAAGAAATTATCAAGGAGAGCATACCCAGGCTTTAACTTCTTAATGAAGTTTCTTTTTCTTTTTTTTTTTTTTAGATGGAATCTCACCCTGTTGCCCAGGCTGGAGTGTAATGGCATGATCTCGGCTCACTGCAACCTCTGTCTCCCGGGCCTTAGCCTCCCAAGTAGCTGGAATTACAGGCATCCACCACTACGCCTGGCTAATTTTTTGTATTTTTAGTAGAGACGGGGTTTCACCTTGGCCAGGCTGGTCTCGAACTCCTGATCTCAAGTGATTCGCCCCACTTCAGCTTCCCAAAGCTAGGATTACAGGCATGAGCCACCACGCCTGGCCTGAAGTTTCTTAAGATTCCCCATCTTATAAGAAAAAGACAAACCTTGTTGGTAATGTTAATACCAATAAGTACAAATTGCACGCTCCATATCTCATATTCAGTCAGAAAAAAAAAAAATTAGCCTTCAGGGACACTGATAACTTTATTATATGTTAATGAATACAGTATCAAAAACATCTGGAAAAAGTACCCCTGTTAAAGAGCACAGCATTAAGAATTCACAGAGGCTGCTCAGGATAAAGCCAGGTCAAAACTAAGGTCAACATCCTTCAGGGTTTTCAATGTCAGGGTCATTCATGTACTGAGACTTAAACTTGATCCTGAGTATAATTTGTCAGTAACTGCCAAGAATTTAAAAAAGGAAAAACAATAATTTAGAGTGCCTGTATTATCTAATTTATAGTAGACTTCATTAACACCAGAGAAACATCACAATTCCTATACCCCTACAACTTTTTAATTATCTCTTCAAGACATCTTAAATGAAAACAGCATATTACTTATTGCCTCTCACTCTTAACTCCTTTTTCTTTATTCTTTGAGATTGCTGACTCAAAGCCATCTTGGGCAATAAAGACTGGTTCAGCATTCTTCCAACTCATCTAAAAAACATTTTACATTTAGTGGCAGTTCAGTCTTTAACCACAGATCACATTTCTTTTCTACTGATAAGCACTGTCACAAATCAGAATTAACAATACAATTTTAGCATATTATCTTATCAGACTTCATAATTCTCCACTGCTGCCTAGATCTTGATTTTTCAACTCTTATACCTACAACGGCTGCTTTTTAAAAAGGCATCTTAAAACAGGTCTTTCATTTAAGTTCTTTCTACAGCAAAGGCAGGGTAATTAGTAGCTAAATGGCTTACAAATTGAGCTCTCTTCAAACACTAAAAATATTACCTAAACTAATATATCTGAACTGCACTTGACTTTTAATTGCTAAAATCCTCGTGTTAGATAAAACTCAGGAATTGATCCCATAGAAAGTAACTTTGTCGGCCAGGCGGTGGCTCACGCCTGTAATCCCAGCACTTTGGGAAGCCGAGGTGGGCAGATCACGAGGTCAGGAGTTCAAAACCAGCCCGGCCAGCATGGTGAAACCCCATCTCCACTAAAAATACAAAAAATTAGCTGGGCAAGGTGGCACACGCCTGTAGTCCCAGCTACTCGGGAGGCTGAGGCAGAAGAATTGCTTGAACCCAGCAGGCAGAGGTTGCAGCGAGCTGAGATTGCACCACTGCACTCCAGCCTGGGTGACACAGGGAGACTCCATCTCAATAATAATAATAATAATAATAATAACAATAATAATAATAATTTCGTCTCTAGTGATTCTTACCCAACATAAAATGAGACGTAGCTTGGTTTCTTCCCTTGTTCTGATAAACCCCAAACTACTTTATTATTTTAAAAAATGAAAGAACAAGTGAAGACTGGATTTTAAATTTTAATTATAAACTATTTTAAACAGTAAAATTAAAAGTCCATTAGTCTATTAGAATAATCACAGTAAATACATCATGTTAATAAAAAATGAATTTTTCATTTTTTTTACAGCAAATCAGACAACTCAATAACTTTTGAAAATAATCCATGAAAACAAATGTTAAACCTGGCACTGTATTTCATTTGAGGGCATGAAAACTTTACAGTGACATAAGACAAAATATTCTATACAGCGGAGTTGATCAAAATAAATGCTTTTTAAACACAAATTTAGTATCTTTCTTCAATATCTTCAAATTTAAAAATGACTTTCATAAATTGATTTTTTTTTTTTTGACACAGAGTCTCACACTGTTGTAGTGTAGTGGCACGATCTCAGGCTCACTGCAACCACTACCTCCAGGATTCAAGCAATTCATCTGCCTCAGCCACCCTAGTAGCTGGTATTACAGGCATGCACCACCACACCTGGCTAATTTTTGTATTTTCAGTAGAGACAGGGCTTCACTCTGTTGGCCAGGCTGGTCTCGAACTCCTGGCCTCAAGTGATCTGCCCACCTCAGTCTCCCAAAGTGCTGCGCAATTACAGGTGTGAGCCTCCAAACCTGGCCCATAAATTGATTGTAATGAAGTTTATTCCCTGAGCCAATATTTCTTTATTTATTTTTACTGCTATCAATCTAAAATTCCTGGTGTCTTATGCCAAGGAATCCGGTCTTCACTAGAATACTTTATTTTTCTTTTCTTTTCTTCTTTTTTTTTTTTTTTTGAGATGGAGTTTTGCTCTGTCGCCCAGGCTGGAGTGCAGTGGTGTGACCTCAGCTCACTGCAACCTCCGCCTCCGGATTCAAGTGATTCTCCTGCCTCAGCCTCCTGAGTAGCTGGGATTACAGGCACACGCCACCATGTCTGGCTAATTTTTGTATTTTCAGTAGAGATGAGGTTTCACCATGTTGGTCAGGCTGGTCTCAAACTCCTGACCTCAAGTGATCCACCCAACTCGGCCTCCCAAAGTACTGGGATTACAGGCGTGAGCCACCGCACCTGGCCTCTAAAAACTCTTGCTCTTCAAAAGACACTGCTGAAAGAATGAAAAAATAAGCCATGGAATCGGGAAAAAAAAAAAATCTTTGCAAAGCGTAAAGCATTTATATAACACAGGACTTGTATCCAGGATATATAAAGAATTCTCAATATTCAACTATAAAGAAACAATCCTTTTTTTTTTTTTTTGGAAAGACAGGGTCTTGCTCTGTCACTCAAGTTGGAGTGCAATGGCACCATCACAGCTCACTGCAGCCTTAAACAGCTAGGCTCAAGTGATCCCCCCACCTTAAACTCCTGAATAGCTGGGACTAAAGGCACATGCCAATGCACCCGGCTAATTCTTAAGTTTTTTGTAGAGACAGTGTCGCTTGTTGCCCAGGGTGGTCTCGAACTCCTGGCTTCAAGTGGTCCTCCCACTTTGGCCTCCCAAAGTGCTGGGATTACGGGCATGAGCCACTGTGCCCGGTCAGCCCATTTCTTTTAATGAGCAAAAGATCTGAACAAATGCTTCACCAAAGAAGATACACAGCATGAAAATAAGTACATAAAAAGATACTCAATATCATTAGTCATTAGGGAAATGTAAATTAAAACCACAAGATACCATGACACAACTATTGGAACAACTAAAATGTAAGATATATCATTTTAGCAATGGTAAGGATGTAAAGCAACTAGAACTCTCCTATCTCATATATTGCTAAAGAGAATATAAAATGGTACAGCAACTTTGGAAGACAATTTGGCAGTTTCTTTAAAAGTTAAACATAAACCTACCAACCATATGATCCAGCCATTCCACTGTAAGGTATTTACCTAAGAGAAATGAAAACATACATCTACGCAAAGCTGTACATGAAGTTCATAACAGCCTTATTCATAAAAGCAAGAAAACCAGACACAATCCAAATGTTCATCAATAGGTGAATGAATAAACAAATCTTGTTACATCCATACAATGTAACACTACTCAGATTACCACTCAGCAATAAAAAACAACAAACTCTGATACAAACAACAATAAATGAATCTTAAAGAATGCTGATGAAAGAAGAGTACATCCTAGATGAGGCCATTTATATGAAATTCCAGAAAAAGCAAAACTAACCTATGGTGACAGCAAATCAGTGGTTTTCTGGAAGTGGAGGAGGATGAGAATGAATGCAAACAGTGCTACTGTAACTTTCTGCGAGACTGAATTGTTCTGTATCTTGATTGTATGGTTATTAAATGGGTGTGTATATTTGTCAAAATTCAAATTGTAAACTTAAAATGGTTCAATCTTATTGAATGTAAATTATGCCTCAATAAAGTTGATTAAAAATATCAAAATGTGGCCAGGCACGGTGGCTCATGCCTGTAATCCCAGCACTTTGAGAGGCCAAGGCAGGAGGATCACTTGAAGTCAGGAGTTCGAAACCAGCCAGGCCAACATGATGAAACCCCATCTCTACCAAAAATACAAAAATTAGCTGGGCATGGTGACAGGCACCTGTAGTCCAAGCTACTGGGGAGGCTGAGGCAGAATCGCTTCAACCCGGGAGGCGGAGGCTGCAGTGAACCGAGATCGCGCCACTGCACTCCAGCCTGGGCAACAGAACAAGACCCTGTCTCAAAAATAAATAAATAAATAATTTGTAAAAAATAAATATTAATTCTGGTCCCTGAATAACTTTTGGAACACTGTGGAAATAACAAATTTATGTTAAAAAGAATGTAAAGGCTACAAAGTCAAGTTATACTCTCTATGCAAAAGCCTGCAACTAAGAATACACAATATTATCATCAAACCAAATTAATAAATACTTAGGTAGCTTAAGGGTCAAAAATGGTTCCCCACACCCCAAAAATGGCTCCTTAAGGTCTATAAGATCAAGCCCAAATGTCTCAACTAAAAATTCATGTCCTTTATGAAATGACCCCCTCCTACCCATCAAAAATATCTTCTGTTCCCCAATCCAAATTCATCTATTCTCCACCAAACATAGTATTTTCTCTCCCTGGAATGCTATCCCCATATTACTGTCAGCAATCCAACTTTCAATGTTGTTTAAAGATGATCCGAACATCCACTGGCCTAATAAAAAATGTCTCTGTGGTCTGGCATGATGGCTCATGCCTGTAAACCTAGCACTTTGCGAGGCCAAGGTAGGAGGGTCACTTGAGCCCAGGAGTTTGAAACCAGCCTGGGCAATATAGTGAGACCCTATCTCTAAAGTAATACAAAAATTAGCTGGGCATGGTGGCGCATGCCTGTAGTCCCAGCTACTCAGGCAGCTGAGCCCAGGAGGCTGAGGCTGCAGCGAGCCCAAGCGGTTGAGGCCACAGTGAGCCATAAATGCACCACTGCACTCCAAACTGGGTGACAGAGCGAGACCCTGTTTCAAAAGAAAAGCCTTTGGTTATTCCTAACCCAAAATGTTCTTTCCTTTCTCTAGAATTTCTTATGTTTGGCCAGAACTATAAAATATGGCATATAATTTTAAACCACATTTTCCTATTCTCTAATTATGTTTTGCTTTTTAAATCTTATTTCTTCACCTATAAGGAGGAAGAGCCTTAAAGATGGGTAGTATGACTCCTACCCTGTTGTAACTTAACACACTGCTGGGAAAATAGCAGGGCTTGTTCTCTCAGTGATGCTGCACTACAGATAGATTGAAACTTAAGGGGATGGAAATCTAAACTGCATTCGCATTTGGAAACATCAGCATGAATCTATGGCTTTACTTGCCCATCTAAAGTTAGAGAGAAAGAAGATAAAGGGGTAGGCTTGACAATTCTGCCAGTTCTGGTAGTTGTTAAGATTTTTTGTGGGGGGGGGGGGGTTTGTTGTTGTTATTTTATGGAAATTTTCAAACATATATATAAGTAGAAAGAAATAATACAATGTGCCTCTTGTACCCATCAGCCAGCTTAGACAGTTATAAATAAATACATGGCCATTTTATCTATACTGCTGACTTCTTCCTTTCCCCCAGCAAATCTCAGACACATTCCGTCATCCATATGTATTTCAGTATATATTTCTAAAAGGTAAGTACTTTTTGTCTGCAATATGACCACCATACTACTACCCCATCTGAAGAGAATAATTCCTTAACATCAGATACCCAGTCAATGTTCAGACTGCCCCAATTATCATATAATTTTTTTAGCAACTGGTTTGTTCAAATCACCATCTAGAATTATTTCAGAGGGAAATAACGGTTTCCTTGTCTCCTGCTCCGTGGTCTTTTACCCCTTCAATTTCATATACTTACCTTCTTAATTTTTAAGTGTAGGCAAAAGAGCATTTCCTTCCCCCAGTACCCTCTATTCTCCTTCTTAATAAAGAATATATCCCTTCTATTTCCAATATTGAAGTTTGCCATTACCTCAGAGCTTTTAGCACATTCAGAAAAACATTTAAGTCAATCACACAGCCTCCCTCCTTCACATTTAAGTCGCCACATTCATTTACTACTCAGGAAGAGTTTTGATCTCTAACATCATAAAATGTAAATAATGTTGGCCCATTAAAAGATTATTTTCCATTTCTAAAAATCTTTATGAGAAATTCGATTTTGATCTTTAAGTTATTACATTCTCCGCTTCCCATTTTAGGTGAGTTACTTTTAACACTTCATGAACTAAGGCATAGTGATAGGGCATTTAAGCCCAAAAGATTACAGCATGCTACTAAGAGATCAACATTAGGTTAGCTCTATTCCTTAGTCATGAAATGCATCCCTCATTATAATGTCACAAGGAGAACTAGATGAGAAGCTATGCAATGGTAACCTCAAATACAACCCCTTCACTAGAAAACAATATAAATGTAAATAGTGAATCAGTAAGGTCATTTCCACTCATTTTTAGCACAGATTAACAGAAGCAGATAACAAATATTAGGCAAACAACTAGAAGGAATTTTTTTAAAGGGATAATCTGCCAAGCATGGTGGCTACTGCCTGTAATCCCAGCTACTCAGGAAGCTAAGATAAGAAGATCACTTGAGCCCAGTAATTCAAGGCTGCAGTGAGCCATGATTGTGCCACTTTACTCCAGCCTGGATGACTGAACAATACCTTTTTTTTTTTTTCTTTTTTGAGACAGAGTTTCACTCTTGTCGCCCAGGCTGGAGTGCAATGGCACGATCTCGGCTCACTGCAACCTCCACCTCCTGGGTTCAAGAGATTCTCCTGCCTCAGCCTCCTGAGTAGTTGGGATGACAGGCGCCCGCCATCACACGAGCTAATTTTTGTATTTTTAGTAGAGACAGGGTTTCGCCATGTTGGCCAGGCTGGTCTCGAACTCCTGACCTCAGGTGATCCACCCGCCTCTGCCTTCCAAAGTGCTGGGGTTACAGGTGTGAGCCTCTGCGCCCGGCCCTTTTTCTTTTTTTTTTTTTTTTTTGTGACGAAGTTTCACTCGTGTTGCCCACACTGGAGTACAATGGTGCAATCTCAGCTCACCGCAACCTCCACCTCCCGGGTTCGAGCAATTCTCCTGTCTCAGCCTCCCTAGTAGCTGGGATTACAGGCCCCTGCCACCACACCTGGCTAACTTTTTGTCTTTTTAGTAGAGACGGGGTTTCACCATGTTGGCCAGGTGATCCACCCACGTCGGCCTCCCAAAGTGCTGAGATCACAAGCGTGAGCCACTGCGGCCAGCCCAATACCATTTCAAAAAAGAAACATAAAATAAAACAAAATAGAAAATAAACTAAAAAGCAAGGCAATATCTCATCACTACTTCTAAGTCCCAAGAGCTACTAGTAACTTCAACATTCAGCAGGGCAGACTGAAATCAAAACCTTTGGGCTCAGTATTGCAAAAAACAAAAAAAAACATGACAGTCTCTGTCCTTAAGGAACTATACTCTAGCCAGTAAAACAAGATATTTAAACAATTAGCCCACAGTATAAGAAATTATATCAATAAATGCTAAATTGTATGAATCAGATTTAAAGTAGCATAGGTCAAAGGGATAGGTTTGCAAGGGCCAAAGAAGTCAAAGGACTACATGAAGATCGGGCTTCCACTGAACCTTGAAGGCAGGGCAGACTAGATAAGTAACACTAGGATAAACTGCAAGCTCATAAGGACAGAGGCCATGCCTCTCTCTCTTGCTTACCAACGAATCCCAATGTCTGGCACAGTGCCTAGAACACAGTGACACTCAAATATTTGTAGATGAAACAGAAGGATAAATAGAAGGAAGAAGGGGAAGAAGAAGGGAGGGGAAAAGAGAAATTCCAAGAGTTGTTGTTTTGTTTTGTAAGACAGGGTCTCGCTCTGTCCTCCAGGCTGGAATGCAGTGGTTTGATCATGTTCACTGCAGCCTCAACCTCCCAGGCTCAAGCAATCCTCTCACTTTGCCTATTGAGTAGCTGGGACTACAGATGTGTGCCACCATGCTTGGTTAATTTTTTTTTTTTTTTTTTTTCCAGGAGAGAGAGAATCTCCCTATGTTGACCAGGCTGGTCTAGAACTCAAGGAATCCTCCCACCTCAGCCTTCCAAAGTACCGGGATTACAGGTGTGAGCCACCACACCCAGCCAAGAGTTGTGTTTGTTTGTTTGTTTTAATGAAAGATTAAATGTGGCAATATAATGAGGCAGTGAGGAAACACACACTGGTGAAAAATAAGGTAAAACAGGTAGAATTAACTCAAATCATTGATGGTTTTAAAGTTCGCCAAATGAGGTTTAATATTTAATCTCAAATACTAAAATGACTATATCCACAGCCAGGCGTGGTGGCTCACACCTGTAATCCCAGCACTTTGGGAGGCCAAGGTGGGCAGATCACCAGAGGTCAGGAGTTCGAGACCAGCCTGGCCAACATGGCAAAACCCCATCTCCACAAAAAATACAAAAATTAGCCAGGCCTGGTGGCATGTGCCTGTAATCCCAGCTACCAGCGAGGCTGAGGTAGGAGAATCACTTGAACCAGGGAGGCAGAAATTGCAGTGAGCCCAGATCATGCCACGGCACTCCAGCCTGCACAAGAGCAAAACTCCGTCTCAAAAAAAATAAAAATAAAAATAAAAATAAAATAACATGACTGTGTCCAAAAAGCATATTGTTACATTTCCACTTTTAAAAACTACTAACTAAAAGTGTAAACAGCTATTTTCACTAAGATAGCTATTCATCTTTTAATATCATCGGGCAAACCTGGAAAATGTGCTAACATTTCTCCAGAGGCGAACCCATACCACTCGCTAATACATATGAAAGATTTTGTCCCTAATATTTTTACTATCTGAAAATGTGACTGGGTTATCACTAAGGTCATCCTCTTTGGTAGTTGTGTAATCAAATGGCTGAGGCTTACCACAATTAAGGCAAGAGACAAGAGAATGTAACCCAGCAGAAAGCCAGTGACTAATGCTGAGTCACAGTTTCCAAGTGATTATTTAACCAAAATGTCAACCTCTCATACTAACAATTCCCTACAACGGTGGTTGATAGTAGATCAAAGGTATTATCCAAAAAGTATACATCAGTATTTTGCAGGATAATGCTAAGGGATTGAGGCCAGTAAAGTATAGTTGGACCTAGCATTTTTAAGCCCAAATTTGCTAAGTCAAGGAGATTCTTACCTCCTCAAACTTTACAGTGGGAGAAGAATTCATGATTATGGTGATCTCAGTATACATGGATCCTCCAGATAACACCCTCTTGCCAAAAAGTTCCAGGTCCTGGCTACTACCAGCTACAGTCTTTAGTGGCAGCTATATAATCTCAATATAGAAGGACTTTAGAAAGAAAAACCTAATGAGGGAAGGGAGCATTGGAAATTTTATCTTAAGGCTCTACATATGCACAGCAAGTGCATTACTTAAATTATATACACATTCATCATGAGTTTGCGAGCTCTCAACATCTCCAATGCTCATTTTCCTTAGCATTCCTTCTACTCTTTCAGCCCAAATCATCCATAACAGACAAGTTGTCTGGTTACATGCTAACACTCATCCATACTCATACTTTCTGGTTATGTACAGCTGTGATTAGAATTCTACTGTCCAATTTTGATGCCTAATACCTGGTATCGTGGAAAGAACACGAGCCCTGGAGTCATATAGACCTACTTATAAATCTCAGCTTTACCACTTACAAGGTAAAGAACTTTGGACAAGTTACCTAAGTGAAGCTCATTTTTCTCAATAGAAATTAGGTAAAACAATAGTTACTTTGTAAAAAGCTGTTGAAGGCTAGCAAGAATTATATGAAGTATACAGAACATAGGAGGCACTTAGCATACAGCAATTAAGATGGAAGTCTATTGACCAGACCTACACACAGGTTTCCAAATAGTATTAACTATATAATGAAAGCATGAATCAGCTTCACACGTCCTTGTCTCTCTACTCCCAGTTGTAAGATGACTTAACTACTCCTCCGGAGGAAGAAGGCTCTTTCCCAGTCCTCAGTCTTAAGCCAAAATTGACTAACATTACAGTTATCTCCCTACCATTAACATGTTTGCTACCACAGCTGCTAAGAAAATTTTATGTTTTCACTATGGCCTATGTTCTTGTTTTATGGTCTTGACCAATATTTTTAAGAGACAGGGTCTTGCTCTGTTGCCAAGGCTGGAATGCAGTGGCACAATCATAATTCACTGCAGCCCTGAACTCCTGGGCTCCTACCTTATCCTTTCTAGTAGCCCAGCCTCCTTAGCAAATCGTGAATGCTGTTTCACTCTCAGTCTATTCTAGGGAGCTCTGACAGTCCCCAGCTTCTCCAGAACTACCACTCTTTGGCTTACCATACTACTGTACTCCAAGATGGCAATCAAACCACAGTGCTCTGCCAGTGCCTAAGTGCCTTTATGTCCCTGTAACAGGCTGATGTCCAGTTCCACTTACTCCTAGCAAACAGGATCCCAATTTCTAGAATGACAGATACATCCCTATCTCAAGCTTGCCCCACCTAGGTCTACTTCCTCTTATTTTCCCACCCCGACTTCCCTACAGCCCCACAACAGTATATGTATTTTGGGTAAAGTAGACAGATACTCAAATAGGAGTCAGAAGACCTTGGTTCTACCTCTACTTCTGCCACTTTACTAGTTATGAAGTGATAAAATGTTGTACTTACCTTACAGGAAGGCTCAAATAGACATTTATGAACATGTTCTATAGATGTATTATTATTATAAGTATAGCAAGTTTCTATTATGACAATATTTACTTGTCAATATAAAACCCTAACATATTTTTTTTAATCCTCTAGCATTGTTTTATTAGCAACAGCTTAGAAACAACTCAAGGCCAGGCGTGGTGGCTCACGCCTGTAATCCCAGCACTTTGGGAGGCCGAGGCAGGAGGATTCCCTGAGGTCAGGAGTTTGGGACCAGTCTAGCCAACATGGTGAAACCCTGTCTCTACTAAAAATACAAAAAAAAATTAGCCAGGCGTGGTGGCATGAGCCTGTAATCCCAGCTACTGAGGGGGCTGAGGCAGGGAAATTGCTTGAACCAGGGAGGTGGAGGTTGCAGTGAGCCAAGATCGCGCCATTGCACTCCAGCCTGGGTGACAGAGAGAGACTCCGTCTCAAAACAAAAAACAAAAAACAAAACTCAAATGAAATATCTAAAAAATATATATAATACATCCTTTCATTGGAATACCACGTAGCTTTTTTAACATTAGATACGAGAGTGAAAAAAGTAAGATGCAGACTATTGTATATTATTTACTATAATTTGTGTTAAAAGAGGAAGTAAGTAGTAGATATTTACTTCTATACACATAAACTATCTCAAGACATATAAGACACAGATAATATCAACTGCCCCTGGGAAGGGAAATCTGGATGATCATGGGGTATGTGTGAACAGGATACTTTTCACTGTATTTCACTCTTCTTTAGCTTTTATGATTTTGAACCTAATAGTTCCCTAAATGGGGTAGGCATAGCATCTCTTCATACAACTATAAACCTGAGAAATAAGCTGAACCATTAATGAGGATGACAGCATATCTGACAACTCATTTCCTGGGCCAGCCTCAAACTCACAATTACCACCACCTAAAACAAATTACATTCCCTTCCATGATCTCACCAAGTAACAAGAGTTAATTTATTCCTTCTAGGCAAACTTCCTGACTTGCTATATGTATCTGTGTGCTATGTATATCCACATTCTATGTTATTGATTTTTGTGTGTGTGTGTGTGAGGAATCTCGGCTCTGTTGCCCAGGCTGGAGTGCAGTGGCACGATCTCGGCTCACTGCAAGCTCCGCCTCTCAGGTTCACGCCATTCTCCTGCTTCGGCCTCCCAAGGAGCTGGGACTACAGGCGCCCGCCACCACACCTGGCTAATTTTTTTTTTATTTTTAGTAGAGATGGGGTTTCACAGTGTTAGCCAAGATGGTCTCGATCTCCTGACCTTATGATCTGCCCACCTTGGCTCCCAAAGTGCTGGGATTATAGGCGTGAGCCACCAAGCCCGGCTTTTTTTTTTTTTTTTTTTTTTTTTGAGACAGTTTTTTGCTGTTGTTGCCCAGGCTGGAGTGCAATGCACGATCTCGGCTCACTGCAACCTCCATCTCCTGGGTTCAAGCAATTCTCCTGCCTCAGCCTCTCTAGTAGCTGGGATTACAGGCGCCTGCCACCATGGCTGGCTAATTTTTGCATATTTAGTAGAGACGGGGTTTCACCATGTTGGCCAGGCTGGTCTCGAACTCCTGATCTTAGGTGATCCACCCACCACAGCCTCCCAAAGTGCTGGGATTACAGGTGTGAGCCACTGCACCCAGCCAGTTATTGATACTCGTAAAACTTACTGTTGCAGGGTTCCATCACAAGCCTTGGAAGAGCTCTCTAAATCAGAACACTTCCTACCTTCAGGGCCTGTTGAGGATCCATTCCAATGCTAACTTTTCGGAACCAAGGACTGAGTTCTCCCTCTTAATCACTCAAGATTCACCACAGGACCCCAGCAAATCATTAATTTGAACTCCAATGATTAAATGAGCATAATGCAGACCATCCCCCTATTTACAGAAGAGTAAATTATGTTAATTTCTTCAATTTAGCAGAAAGGCATTCTTCCGAAACCTTTCAGAATAACTGTTATTTACCAATTTACCAAGGCAACATTCTCCCAAAATAAAATTTTAAATGATATTGCCTCAAACACAATTTTTTTTTTTTTCGAGATGGAGTCTCACTCTGTCGCCCAGGCTGGAGTGCAGTGGCGCGATCCTGGCTCACTGCAACCTCCACCTCCCGGGTTCAAGCAATTCTCTGCCTCAGCCTCCCAAGTAGCTGGTATTACAGGCACCCGCTAATTACCATACCCGGCTAATTTTTGTATTTTTATTTTGTATTTTTAGTAGAGACGGGGTTTCACCATATTGGCCAGGCTGGTCTTGAACTCCTGACCTCATGATCCACCCGCCTCGGCCTCCCAAAGTACTGAGATTACAGGCATGAGCCACTGCACCCGGCCGCCTTAAACATAATTTTAATTATTCTGGAATGAGACCAGGTGTGGCTGCTCATGCCTATAATCCCAGTGCTTTGGAAGGCCAAGGTAGGATAACTGCTTCAGGCCAAGAGTTTGAGACCAGCCTAGGCAACAAACCAAGACACTGTCTATACTGAAAATAAAACCACTAGCCAAGTACAATGGTGTGTGTCTGTAGTCCTAGCTATTCAGGAAACTGAGATGGGAGGATCACTTGAGCCCAGGAGTTTGAGGTGACTGTGAGCTACAATCACACCACACTGCACTCTGGCCTGGTCAACAGAGCAAGACCCTGTCTCTAAACAAAACCAAAAAACCATTCTGGAATGACATGACAGGACATGAAACACTGCTCAAAACAGCAGCTAATGCTACCTCCATTCTTGCTCCCTATGGCAAGCAGGTTATTTTTGGACCTAGCCTATGAAGCAGCACTTTGTTGACTATGAGCTTCATCCTCTGAATATTCCTTTCACATTCACCCTTGGTCCTCGCTTTCTGGTGCCGAGCTCCAAAACCTCAATGGAATACATAATGAAATGTTGGGTTACTTTAGGGCAAAAGGTTAAGCCTACAAAAGCTTTCTAATTGGGAAATCTCTTCCATGAAAGCATACAGAAATTTGCTGACTCTTTCTTTTCCTAATAGCTATTTGCTTTCTTTGGAAAAAATCTTCAGTCAAACACAAAAGCCAACTACCTAGCAAAGCTCAAATACAGACAGGTGTTTTGCAAGCACAGTAAATCTCAAGGGTAACAAATCAACAAGAGATAATGTCTACTAATAAGCTGCTTATTGCTGTGCTGGGAGAGTTAACTGCCTAAAAATCTCTCAGTTAAGACTAGCATTGAGGAAAAAAAAATTTTAATACAACTAAAAGAAAAACAAGCTCATTTTCTACCCAGAGAAAATGTGCAAAGGGAAGAACCCCTGTAAGTCAACTATTCTGCTACATAAAAACCTTTTATTCCAGAGTTATTTTCAGTGTCACTTAATTCCAGGGTGGAGACTAAGGGTCCCAAACAAACCTGTGTGTGTATGTGTGTATTTTTCTAGCTTAATAATTCTAAAATCCACGGTTAGGCTTTTTCAGGAAAGTCTGAAAGTCACAAAACCCCTATTATGCTTTTTGAGAACAGAATGGGTAATCATGTGAAAATACATTTGTAAATTAGCAGTTATTTAGAATAAACAATTTCAATTGCAAAGAAAGCAAGGATTTTATCACACTAGGCATGGCTTGTTCCATTAGCTCAGTTCCCTAGACCTTAAACTTCTCTGATGCTCAGAAGACCCTGAAGTTGGTTCCTACATGAGAAAGACATTACAGAAAATCCCAAGAGAATGCTCTATTTCAGAGTTTAAGAATTTCTGATGTTCTACAGAGAAAGGAGGCTACACTAAAGAATAAGAAAGTGATTATTCAGCAATGTTATCTGAACTTAATGCAAGTCACATCCAATGAATCAGTCAAATACTGCATGCCACAGGAAGGTAACGTGTCATGCACAAGGTGGGAGGATCAAGGTGGCTAAACTGAAATCTGCATAACACCTTTTTTTTTTTTTTTTTGAGACGGAGTCTTGCTTTGTCACCCAGCTGTAGTGCAGTGGCATGATCTTGGCTCACCGCAACCTCCACCTCCCTGGTTAAGCAAGTCTCCTGCCTCAGCCTCCCAAGTAGCTGGGATTACAGACCCAGCTAATTTTTTTGTATTTTTAGTAGAGATGGGGTTTCACCATGTTGGCCAGACTGGTCTCAAACTCCTGACCTCAGGCAATCCGCCCGCCTTGGCCTCCCAAAGTGCTGGGATTATAGGCGTGAGCCACCACACCCAGCCTGAGAATTGTCATATTTTTAATTAAATTAAATTAAAATTGTCATATTTTTAATTTAAGCCGAAATCTGCAAAACACTTAAGTAATGTCTTTTCCACTATCTGCTTCGACATCAGTGGGGTGCCAACACAATCATCTCGATACCTTTTCTGCCACCTACCCCTCTGAGTATTTTGCATTAGAAAACTGTGAGAAAAATGTTGCTTTTCTAGAAATGCCCAAAGTTATAAAATGAGAGTTTTTTAAAAGACACTAAAGAGGTCATGCCAGAATTAAGTATGATATCCTAAAACAAAAAACTCTTTACACCAAATAACACCCCAAAAATCATTTCTGCTTTGCAGGCTGACTTTCAGAATGGATTAAGTGTTTAATTGTTAAGTTAAATGAATGTTTCCAAAGGTATAGCAAAAAGTTTAATAAAGGAGATTATAGAGCTTCCCAAACTGTGGTATAATATATTTAAGAGTGCTTAAAGCTGGCCTCCCAAATATACTTTAAGTTGTATAAAGCTATCATAATTAAAGCTGTACAGTATCAAAGCAAGAAAAGACAGCACACTCAATGGATTAGAGTTCAGAAATGTACCTAAGTATCTATGGGGGTTTTGTAAATGATAGTGTTGCTTTTTAAATCAAGAAGGAAAAGAGCAATTATGCAATCAATTGTGTCAGGAGAAGCTAGAGACTTGGAGAAAAACCTAGACTCATTTATTCAATAAATGGAGGGCCTATTACAAGGCAAGCATTGTGCTAGACACTGAAAATAAGAGCAAGGGAAAAACAAAACAACACAATACATTGCCCTCATGGGACTTACAGTCAAGTAGGAGGAAGCCATTAATAATCACAAAAATAAATGTAAATTTACAACTCCAATAAATTCTACAACTCATCCCCTATCTCATTTGGTTTATATCAAAATGCATTTCACATGAAACAAAGATTTACATTTAAAAACAAAACCATAAAAGTAGTTGAAAAAAATGGGTAAATATTTTTATATAATTAGAATTTTAAAAAGCAAGCCATAAAGAGAAAAAAAAAAAAAAAGAAAAATCTGACTATAAAAATAAAAGCATTTTCATTTTATATTAGACACACACACAAAGTCAAAAGACAAAGAAAAATATCAGTAATATATTTTATAAGGTAACTAATTTCCCTAATATTAAAAAGCTATTACAGGCCAGGCACAGCAGCTCATGCCTGTAATCCCAGCATTTTGGGAGGCTGAGACATGAGAACCATTTGAATTTGGGAGGCAGAGGTTTCAGTGAGCCAAGATTGCACCACTGTACTCCAGCCTGGGTGACAGAGTGAGACTCCATCTCAATTTTTTTAAAACATTAATAATAATAATAAAGCTATGACAACTGATGAATAAGGAAAAGCCAAAAGCCCAACAGAAAAGTAGACAAAGCAGAAAGACAACCAACAGACAAATTAAATGATGCTCGAATGCACTAATAAGTAACTACAAATAATAAAATGACATTTTTTCACCTGTCAGATTAATTCCCTAAAAAGGCTATTTGCCAGGGTTAAAAAGAACAGAAAAATCACTGTCATACACTCTCAAGCTGAGTGAATTGGCATGGCCTTACTTGGAGGGTGATGTGGCAACATCTACATGATTTTAAGCACTCACACTTTGATCCAAGCATTCCACTTCTAGTAAATTATTCTATACAATTACCAAGAAAATGAAGACTCTGGCTTTAAAAGAAGATCAGAACATTGTATATATCATGATGGAAAAGAATACATAACTTTTGAGACGTTGACTCTAGGTCACACTAAATAAAATTCTTTTATTTTTTAAAATAAGTCTACGTATTTTGAATAGTAAATACTGCAATAGCAAATAAATGGAATAGAAAAAAAAAACCACTAGCACAAGTGTGCAAATATAAATGTGCAGAAACAACTTATGTAAAATTTGTAATTAAAACAATAAAATCTGGGCCGGGCATGCTGACTCACACCTGTAATCCCAGCACTTTGGGAGGCTGAGGCAGGGGCATCACTCAAGGCCAGGAGTTCGTGACCAGCCAAGCCAACATGGTGAAACCCCGTCTCTACTAAAAATACAAAAATTAGCTGGGTGTGGTGGCGCGCACCTGTAATCCCAGCTACTTGGGAGGCTAAGGTGGGAGAATCACTCGAATATGGGAGGCAGAAGTTGCAGTGAGCCAAGATCATGCCATTGCACTCCAGCATGGGTGACAGAGAGAAACTCTGTCTCAAAAAAATAAAACAAAATCTAGAAACAACCCTAAAATCTATCAATAGGCTACTATGTAAAGTATAGTATATCCATAAAATAGAATACTCTGCAGCCATTAAAATGATTGAGACAAGGACAAAGTGTACTGACATGGAATAATGTTGGAGATATACTATTAAATGAAAAAACAAGCGGCAAACTAGATTGTGGTATGTTCCCTTTTTTAATTAAAAAAAAATTTTACCATGTGAATGGGAAAAAAATCTGGTTATAAATAGTTAACAATGTTTTCTCTGGAGAGATGAGGAACTTTCACTTTCTTTGTTATACATTTTGTAAGGTTTGATTATTTTGTAAGACACACGTATTGGAGAGGCAAATACATAGACAGATGTTTTTAAAGTCTTTGAGGCTAGAGGCCGGGCGCGGTGGCTCACACCTGTAATCACAGCACTTTGGGAGGCTGAGGCAGGCGGATCACGAGGTCAGGAGATCGAGACCATCCTGGCTAATACGGTGAAACCCCATCTCTACTAAAAATTACAAAAAATTAGCCGGGCGTGGTGGCAGGTACCTGTAGTCCCAGCTACTCGGGAGGCTGAGGCAGGAGAATGGCATGAACCTGGGAGGCGGAGCTTGCAGTGAGCCGAGATTGCGCCACTGCACTCCAGCGTGGGCGACAGAGCGAGACTCCATCTCAAAATAAATAAATTCATTAAAAAAATAAAGTCTTTGAGGCTAGAAAACGTCCTGGGAAAGTGAGAGCTATATGAAAATGGGAGAAAGTACAGAATGAGCACAGAGGGAAATAATCTCAATAAAACATATAGTTTCAGAGTTAAAACAACTATATAAATTAAGAAACTAGAGAATCAAAATTAAAGACACTTGTGCTGCAAACAACACTACCAAGAAACTGAAAAGACAACCCACAGAATGGCAGAAAATATTTGTAAATCACGTATCTGATAAGGGACTTGTATCCCAAACATAAAGAACTCTTACAACTCAGCAATAAAAAGACAAATAATCCAATTCAAAAACGGGCAAAGGATGTTAATAGACATTTCTCCAAAGGAAATATACAAATGATCAACTGGCACATGAAATGATGCTCACTACCATTGTTCATTAGGGAAATGTAGATCAAAACCGCAATGCAATACTTCTTCACATCCACTAGGATGGCTAAAATCAAAAAAAAGAAAATAAGTTTTGGATGTAGACAGAACAGAAACCCTCATACATTGCAGGTAAGAATATAAAATGGGGCAGCTACTGTGGAAAACAGTTTGGAAGTTGCTCAAAACCTTAAAACAAGGAGTCACCACATGACCAAGCAATTCCACTCCTAGGTATATGCCCAAGAAAAAATGAAAACATGATCACACAGAAATTTGTACACAAATGTTCAAGACCATATTATTCATAATCGCCAATAAGTAGAAACAATGCCCACCATTTCATGAATTGATTTTAAAAATGTGGCGTATCCATACAACATAATATTATTCAGCCATAAAAAATAATGAGATTCCAAAATATGCAAGAACATGCATGAACCTTGAAGGCATTACACCAAGTGAAAGAAGTAAAATACAACAGGACACCCACTGCATAATTCTATTTATATGAAGTGTCCAGATGACGTAAATCGATAAAGATTAATTTGTGGTTGCTGAGGGCTGAGAGGAGAGGTTGAAGAAATAAGCAGTGACTGCTAATGGGTACCATGTTTCTTTTAAGGATAATGAAAATGTTCTAAAATGTATTATAGTGATGGTTGCACAGCTCCATGAATACACTTAAAAAAAATTGGGTGAACTGTATGGTCTGTGAAATGTACCTCAATAAAGCAGTTGAAAAAATTATAAATTAAAGAGAAACTGGAAGCCCCCTGAGGTTAAGTAATTTGCCCAAAGTCAAACTGCTGGCTAGTAAAAACTGGAACCAGAAACATCCCGATTCCCACACCAGTCTCAGTTCTTTAACTACAGATTGTCGCAAGCAACTCTGATGGGCCAAAAAGGTTCCACAAAGAGCTGGAAAAACAGAAAACCTATTCTTATCCTGGTATCAGGATAAGAAAAGGAAGAGAAATTTAGGTAATGCAACTAAATTTTGGTTTTCAAAATTTAATGTGACTCCAAAATGGATGCGTGGCCTAAAAATCTTAACAACCATTGATGTAACCTCACTGCTATATGAGGTTGTGACTTGGTATAACAATACCCCTTTTACTAAGAGCTCAATTAGAGCAGGGCACTGGATGCAGCTGCTGCCTCAAAAGAAAGGAGGAAAATGAGATCGGAAGAGGCAGTAGGCTAAAATCACTGGCTACCCTTTTGCATGGTCAAAGGCCAATGAGTAACATGCTTCAAACAAGTTATTTTATTCCTGAGAACTGTGAAATCCTTTAAAGAGATCCTAAAGTACCATCCCAACATTTAATTACCTCCCAGAATTACCATACACATGTAAGATATTTAGGTATAATATATGAAAGTGTTGTTTCTGCAGCGGACTTAGACCCAAAGATCATTGCCAGAATACAACTACCCCATTTGACTAGAATAACAATATCCCTGTTGATGTAGAAATGGAAAGTAAGCCAAGAACATACAATCACTAAAAACATTATTTTGAGGGTTTAAAAAAATGAAGTACCAAAAAAATTCAACTATTGTCGGAATGCTGCTTATGCAATATTAGAACATTCTAACAGAAGGAAAAGACAACAGGAGGCAGGAAGCAGAAAGAGAGAAGAAATCCTGCAGGTGTCCAACTCATCCTAATAAGAAACACACAGCTCTGCTCCTGTCTTCCACAATAAAAACAATTCTGTTTCTTGCAGCATATGAACCAAGATTGCTTCTGCCAGAAACAGAAAACAACTTACTACAAGAAAATGTCAACTTGTTCCATAGAACACTACACTAGCAGTGAACAGATATAAACCTCTTAAACTAAAGAGTTTGGCCAGTTTCTTCACCAAGTTTTTAATACCACTGACTCATTACCAAATTCAGCTCAGTTCACACAAATTCTAACATAAGTGGACAAAAATACCACCTCGAAGTACACACTATAAATAATAAAAGATTCTATAAAATAACTTGTCCTCAAATTTCTAGCAGCTTTGACTTCTTTATTATTTTAAATTAACGCAGAAGCTCTCTTAGCCCACCTTCACTCAACCAACCTGCCAAAATAATCAATGCTTCTCCTTGTCTCAGTAAAGCAACCAATGCCCCCAACATGCAAACTGGCCCCAACTAATAACAGCTGTCTCTTACTCTTATAAGCTTCTGCTGCTCCCATTATTAAGTTTTTTGGTTTTTTTGTGGTTGGTTTGTTTGAGATGGAGTCTCGCTCTGTGGCCCAGGCTGCAGTACAGTGGCAGGATCTCGGCTCACTGCAACCTCTGCCTCCCAGGTTCAAGCAATTCTCCTGCCTCAGACCTCTCGAGTAGCTAGGATTACAGGCATGCACCAACACACTCAGCTAATTTTTGTATTTTTAGTAGAGACAGGGTTTCACCAGGTTGGCCAGGCTGGCCTGGAACTCCTGACCTCAGGTGATCCACCCGCCTGGGCCTCCCAAAGTGCTGCAATTACAGGCATGAGCCACCGTGCCAGGCCCAGCCTCCCATTATTAAGTTATATTCTTACCAATAATTAACCGTTTTTTTCCCAACCCTATTTATACCAGTTGCTCATTATTACAGTTATGTAATTTAATTAAATAGAATGTAAACTGATGAAAAATTAAGGAGATACATTTCTATGAAAACTTCATCAAATGCTTAAAAAGACATAGTAAATTAGACGTGAATGAGATGAGTATAAAAGACTGGGAAGGAGTCATAAAAATCAAGAGGGATGCTGTACTAATATTGCTTCACAAATGCCATTAAATTCATGTTCTGCTTTAAAAAGCAAACAAAACTGGAAATTATAGATAATGAATTATGGGTGTATTTAATGGAAACAAAATTAAGGAACTCCAACTAGGGCATACAAAGAAAAAGCCTTGGCCCTGCATCAACAGGTTAACAAAATACTAACCTATGTTAACAAACATTAATATTTAATATTAACAAAAAATATTAATGTTTGTTAACATAGGTTAAGATATTTTGATATTAACCTATGTGTTAATCAATCTTTCTTTCTTTCTTTCCTCTTTTCTTTCTTTCCTTTTTAGAGACAGGGTCTCTGTCACACAGGCTGGAATGCAGTGGCGCAACCATAGTTTACTGCACTGTAATCTGGAACTCCTGGGCTCAAGCAATCCTCCCAGCTCAACCTCCCAAGTAGCTAGAACTACAGCCACTCACCACCATCCACCGCTCACTTATTTTTATTTTTTGGTAGAGATGGGGCCTCACTACTACCGTGCTGCTCAGGCTGGTTTTGAACTAGCCTCAAGCGATCCACCTACCTAGACCTCCCAAAGTGCTGGGATGGCAGGCATGAACCACCATACCCAGCCCTGGGGTTTGGTTTTGTTTGTTTGTTTAAAGAATCTTCATCTATTTAGAGATACATGCCAAAATATCTACCGATGAAATGAAAGGATTCTGGGATATGCTTCAAAATCCAGGAAAAAAGCGGGGAAGTGGGAAAGGTATAAATGCAAGATTGGTCACAAGATGACAACTGTTTAAACTAAGCGACAGGCACATGGGGGTTCATTATATTATTCCCTCTACTTTCATTTATGTTTGAAATTTTCCACAATACATACTTTTTAAAAGAGTAATGCATGAGCCAGGCATGGTGGCTCATGCCTGTAAGCCTAGCACTTTAGGAGACCGAAGCAGGCGAACTGCCTGAGCTCAGGAATTCGAGACCATCCTGGCCAACATGGCGAAACCCCATCTCTACAAAAAATACAAAAATTGGCCGGGCATGGTGGCATGTGCCTATAGTCCCAGCTACTCAGGAGGCAGAGGTTGCAGTGAGCCGAGATCATGCCACTGCACTCCAGCCTGGGCGACAGAGCAAGACTCCGTCTACATAAAAAAGAAAAACCAAAAAAAGATTAATGCATGAATATATATTTCTGATTTTCCTGCTTTATCAGTTTTTCCCCTCAATTAACTAAGCACATCATAACCAAAACTTACTGTATAGGAGGGCTTCTGTCGGCGATAAAAGAAAAGCAGTTACCACCAAATGTCCAAAACACAGATAATTCCACAGTCATAACCCCACAACATACTAAGCACAATATCCTATATGGCCCAATTACCCTTGAAAATCTCTTAACCCATAAAGTACAATGCACACAGCAAATTTAAACATGATAGGACTGCTGCATTACCATATTTATTCATATAACTTTCTCCTTCACAATCTCCTTGACTATCTTTTCACCATTAAAACGAGGGAGGAGTAATTTACAACTTTTATTAATCTCTGAAATTCTCACGCTGGTTTACCAAAAAATAGTTATTTAAAAATCAATGGTAGGCTGGGTGCAGTGGCTCACGCCTATAATCCCAGCACTCTGGGAGGCCGAGGCGAGTGGATCATGAGGTAGGAGTTCAAGACCACCCTGGCCAACATGGTGAAACCCCGTCTCTACTAAAAATACAAAAAAAATTAGCCGGGTGTGGTGGTGGGCGCCCGTAGTCCCAGCTACCTGGGAGGCTAAGGCAGGAGAATCTCTTGAACCCAGGAGGCAGAGGTTGCAGTGAGCAGAGACTGCGCCACTACACTCCAGCCTGGGTGACAGAGTGAGACTCCGTCTCAAAAAAAGAAAAAAAAAAAAAAAGTCAGTGGAGACGCAAGGTGCAATGGCTCACTCCTGTAATCCCAGCACTTTGGGAGGTCGAGGCAGGTGGATCACAAAGTCAGGAGTTGGAGAGCAGCCTGACTAACATGGTGAAACCCCGTCTCTACTAAAAATACAAAAATTAGCCAGGTGTGGTGGCACGTGCCTGTAATCCCAGCTACTGAGGAGGCTGAGGCAGGGGAATCACTTGAACCGGAGAGGCAGAGGTTGCAGTGAGCCAAGATCATGCCATTGTACTCCAGCCTGGACAACACAGCGAGACTCCATCTCAAAAAAAAAAAAAAAAAATCAATGGTTTGGGTGATCAAGAGTCTGTTTCTCATTAACCTTTCTTCTTCCCTTCAGCAATTTCTCCAGTTTGGGTTTTTGTCCCTTTATCAAAGATCAGGAGAGAATGATGATTTATAAAAAGCAAGTAAAAGGTTAGACTTGGCCGGGTGCGGTGGCTCATGCCTGTAATACCAGCACTCTGAGAGGCTGGGGGGGCATGGATCACTTGAGGTCAGGAGTTCAAGACCAGCCTGGCCAACATGGTGAAACCCATCTCTACTAAAAATACAAAAATTAGCCAGGCGTGGCTGTGGGCACCTGTAATCCCAGCTATTACGGAAGCTGAGGCAAGAGAATCGCTTGAACCCAGGAGGCGGAGGTTGCAGTGAGCCAAGATCCCACCACTGCACTCCAGCCTGGGCGACAGAGCAAGACTCTGCCTCAAAAAAAAAGGTTAGACTTACACTTGAATTCTTGTCATTCCTCTTCCAGGTTTGGTACAGGGAAAGATGGATTACACAGCTGCTATAACCTTCTCCTGACTTGTACTATATCTATGGGACTAGGTTTAGAGGTGTAGTAGAGACTTAAAAGCCCTACACCCCCAAGCCAACAAAGGTAGACGGGGAGACAGATAAGATAAAGAGAGCCAGTGTGGCTTGCAGTGAGCCAAGCCTGCTCATACACTGCTCAGGAGGTTAATTCTAGTGCAGCCTTTCTGGAAAGCAATGTGGCAATATACATATTAGGTGCCATACAAGCATGTGTTCCCTTTGGCACAGTAATTTCCCTTTCAACAATATATCCGGAGCAAAATATCAGAAGTACATCAAAGACTCGTGCACAACAATGGTTATCACAGAAAACTTGTAAAGTGAAAAACTAGAAATAAAATTATAAAAAAGATTCAAAAAATAACAGCAATGTTATGGTAAAGTAAAACTGATGTTGGCCAGGCGTGATGGCTCACACCCGTAATCCCAACACTTTGGGAAGCCAAAGAGGAAGGATCATTTGAGCCCAGGAGTTCAAGACCAGCCTAGCAACATAGCAAGACCCCCATCTCTACTAAAAATAAAATTGTTTAAAATTAGCTGGGCATGGTGGCATGCACCTGTAGTCCCAGGTACTCAGGAGGCTGAAGCAGAAGGATGACTTGAACCTAGGAGGTGGAGGCTGCAGAAAGCCATGATCACATCACTGCACTCCAGCCTTAGGTGACAAAGCGAGACCCTATCTCAAAAATATATATAAAAAAAAAAAAACTAAGGGGTTTGAATTCAAATTGCAAGACTTACTTTAGATACACTGATCTTCCTAATAATAAAAGTTTGAGATATGCCAAAAATCAATTACTAGCCCAGAAAAGCTGTGAAATCTCCTTACTCAGAGATTTGTGAGAAAAAAGTAGAAAATTACTTTTCTTTAACATCTTAACTATAGATAGGAAATTCCAATAGTAAAAGTCAAAGATGTATTAAGGGTATAAAAACAAACTCAGCTCTTATTTTTAATCCTTATATTCATGTACTCAATGAATATCTGCAGACATTGCACTAAACATAACGAATACAGCAGTGAATAACAGATTAAAATTCCCGCCCCCACAGGGCTTACATTAGATTATCACACTGTGCCATCCTAATGAGCAGTATAAGTTAGGTTAGGTATTTTTCTTTGGTCCTTTTTTATTTGAGAAGTGCTCTGGCTCTGTTGCCCAGGCTGGAGTTCAGTGGCGCGATCATAGCTCACTGAAACCTTGACCTCCTGGGCTCAAGCGATCCTCCCACCTCAGCCTCCTGAGTAGCTGGGACCACAGGCATGCACCACCACACCCCTGGTTATTTTTATTATTATTATTTGTAGAGATAAGGTCTCACTATGTTGCCCAGGCTGGTCTCCAACTCTGGGGCTCAAGTGATCCTCCTGCCTCAGCCTCCCAAAGTGCTGGGATTACAGGCGTGAACCACTGCATCTGGCCAGGTATTTTCTTTTTTTACTTTTAAGTAAAATTATGCTTGGAAATTTCAAGTATGTCAAAGCACTGTCAGAAAATAAACGGCATCTAGCACTTGGACTAATCCAGAGATGCCCTTAATAAATGTTTATAAGAGTAAGAAGCTGGCCGGGTGCGGTGGCTCATGCCTGTAATCCCAGCACTTTGGGAGGCCGAGGCAGGCAGATCACGAGGTCAGGAAATCGAGACCAGCCTGGCTAACATGGTGAAACCCCGTCTCTACTAAAAATACAAAAAATTAGCTGGGCGTGGCGGCAGGCGCCTGTAGTCCCAACTACTCGGGAGGCTGAGGCAGGAGAATGGCGTGAACCCGAGAGGTGGAGCTTGCAGTGAGCCAAGATCGCGCCACTGCACTCCAGCCTGGGCAACAGAGTGAGACTCCGTCTCAAAAAAAAAAAAAAAAGACTAAGAAACTGTGTGACTCAGGTATTGGGGTGGCAAGAAGACTTCATTTCACTGAATGCTCCTTTGTACCTTTTGAATTTTGGGCCATATATCATCCATTTCTATTTCTGATAATTTTGCACGTTTATTGGATGGATGGATGGATGGATGGATGGATGGATGGATGGATGGATGGATGAATGGAATAAAAAATTTCTTCTCCAAAAAATTCCGTCTCAAGAAATGTGGGCAACTAACCTACATTTTCACATTCAATTCTTCTGGGGGCAGCTATGAAAAGTAAAGTATACTGCTGGTAAACATGTGCTGGAGCTGAAACTAGACAGAAATTTGATAATTTTTCAGAACTTCATCAAAACCTAAATTTAGTTTAAAATAACTGGCCGAAAGTATCCAACTGAGTGAGCTCAGCCCACACAGACAAGCTTCAACAGGCAATGAGTCTGCTTCTCTTTCCGTTTCAACTTCTGGGAAATGTGGCTAAGTATTCACAATCTGATTCCTACCTCTTTGAAAAGCCTAAGTCTGAGATAAAATACCATCAGTGTCCAGAGGCTCCTTGTCTACCACGGATCACACACCTGCTAAACACAAATATGTTCCTAACATAACTTAGTGATGGCTCATCCAACAGTTCCGTACTCGCTTCCGCAATTCTATTCTGAACAGATCCAAAAGAAGTCTTTCAAGCTAATTCATTCAAGACTGTTGAGACTTCTCAAGGACATTGCCTACGCCATTTATTTAGCAATGTTTTATTAGATTAGGATAAAAGCCCATTTGAATGTATATAATTTTCACCCTCTTGATGTTATCAGTCATCCACGGGACTGTATGACTACATTATTATCCCAGAAAGGGACCAAGCTACTCACTATTAGGAGGAACCAGGGACTCACCTACCTGATAGGTGAGATCATTCATCTGGAGAACAGCCATAGCCCACAGACCAGAAACTGAAACTATATTAAGAAGAATTCCTTCTTGTGTTTACTTAGGATAATGAAAAAAAAAAAAGAGGAACCCTTGATATAAGTGGTTCTCTTGACCCTCACCTGTGTCATCAAGGTATGTATCTAGATGACCAGTTCTCTTAATGAGTTATAAGATGTCATCATCCCTGGAAAGTGTTAGTCATTTAGTAAGTGAGGAGCCCATCTAAGAAACATACCCTCAAAGGTAGATCAGACCAGCCCAGCAGAACAAATGTATAATTATCAATATTCCCTAGGAGTTAGCTAGATATAATGACATGAGAAAACTACGTAAGGCAGACTACTTTTATGGTCATTGCATGCTGTGTTTACTTCTTTTCCTTTTCATTTTCTTCATATCTCAGTCATGCCAAGGGGCATCTGACTAGCAGATTTAAAGGCAAAGCAGTGGACCCATAGGGTACTAAAGGTTAGTGGCAAAGGTGACAGAGTGGTATAATGCCAAAGGACAGGTGAAATACAGGGTTGGAATATTTACTCTTCCTCTCTACTCGGAAATGTTTCCTCTCATCATGACATCTCGCTTTTGGTTTGTCTTATAGAAAGGACAAATATCTTAGACTTTAATTGGTATAGGTGTATCTCGCTTCCCCAGTAAAAAAGCAAGTGCTCAGAAGGCAAGGGCACTGTTTTCTGTGATTAGAGAAGTCAGGGTAGAATTAAGTAGGAGTAGTGATAACTGGATTCTAACTCCAGCTCCCCCACTAACTACCTATAAGACTCCAGGAAAATGGGAGTGAGGAGAGAGATGAACCATGAATCTAATGGATAATTGGTCTAAATGACTTTAAAAGTCCGTAAAACCCTGAGGTTTCTTTTTCTTTTCTTTTTTTTTTTTTTTTTTGAGACGGAGTTTCACTCTTGTTGCCCAGGCTGGAGTGCAACGGCACGATCTCGGCTCACTGCAACCTCCGCCTCCTGGGTTCAAGCAATTCTCCTGCCTCAGCCTCCCAAGTAGCTGGGATTACAGGCATGTACCACCACGCCTGGCTAATTTTTTGTATTTTTAGTAAAAACAGGGTTTCGCCATGTTAGCCAGGCTGGTCTTGAACTCCTGACCTCAGGTGATCCACCTGCCTCAGCCTCCCAAAGTGCTGGAATTACAGGCGTGAGCCACCACGCCAGGCAAAACCTGAGATTATAAATTCTGTTAAGTCTGTCTTTCCAGACTCTGGAAAAGACAGAACTAGAATAGAACTTCTCTAAGGTCTTTTTCATGCCCGATAAATCAACAAATACTTGTTAGTTGATCATGCTTAATTTATGTGCAATTTATGTCAATATTCCTTTACAGTGAGAAAGAATATAAGTTGTTAAAACTGAACTCCTCCCTTGTGCCAAGAAATGCATCAGAAAAGGATTCTTGCTCTTAACCATAAAATAACCAGCATGAGTTGCTGTTTTTGTTTTGGTTTGTTTTCCTGAGACAGGGTTTCACTCTGTCACACAGGCTGGGATACAATGGTGTGACCATAGTTCACCACAGCCTCAGACTCCCAGGATCAAGTGATCCTCCCGCCTCCACCTCCCAAGTAGCTGAGGCTACAGGTGCGCATCACCACACCCAGCTAATTTTTAAATTGTTTGTAGAGATGGGATCTCACTATGTTGCCCAGGCTGGTCTTGAACTCCTGGCCTCAAGTGACCCTCCTGCCTCATCCCCCCCCCAAAGCACTGGAATTACAGGCATGAGCCACCACATCCAGCCACGTTTTAAAAACATAAATTAGGTGATATTAGTGCTCTGCTTGATACTCTCTGATGTCACCCCCGTGTCACACCCAATTCCATAAAATGGCCATAAGACCCAGATGATCTGGCCCCTCCTACATGACTGGCCTCATCTTTTCCCATCCTTCCACTTGTTTGCTAAGGTACCATGGCATCATGACCTTGTGTCTAATCTTTGACCAAACCAAGCTCACTTCTGCCCCATGGCCGTTGCACATGCCATTCCTTCTGTAAGGAATCTTCTGTCTTCCAAATCTTCCCAGGTTGGCTTTTTCTCATCACTCAGGTCTCAGTTCAAATATCATCATCTTGGAAAGAAAGGTCTTCCCTGACCACTCTATCTGAGGCAGCAGCCCTCCCCAGGGATTATCTAGTCCGTTTATTTTCTTCCTGGTATTCATTCCCATATGAAATTTTTATTTTTTTTACATGTCCCTTGACTGTCTCCTTCTACTAGAAAGCTCCAGAAAGGCAGATGCTTTTTGTCTCCCTTGTTCATTGGTGCACTCCAGACCCTAGAATGGAACCTGACAAAAAATTTTCATTCAATAAATGTGTTGAATGAATAAATGATTAAGGGAAAGGTTCCATCTCTATGCAGATGTCTTAGGTGTTGTTTTACAGTTACAGTGGCTCTGGTGAGTAGAAAGCATTTCTTTTTCTTTTCAAAGCATCCATTTTGTTCTCTTTTATGTGATGAACTAGAAAACATTAGCCAGACTGAAGCCTGAAAAATGAAAACAGCACTTCTGGCACAGAAATAACTAATCTGGGCACCTCTGGCTTGAGCGAGATCTATGACTTTCTAGGGAGCTGGCACCAAAGTCAAAATGTTAAAATAAACATCTTTCATGTAGAAAGTGGAATACTGGTATTTTGACTCTGGAGAGACTAGTCTCAATCAGTTCTTAGCTCTTTACAAAATTTCAAAAACGTTTAGCAACCCCATCACCACTGTATCAAACTGAACATAATCATCTTTCAATAGTCATTTCTAGATTGTCTAGGGATGGGGCTATCTTCCTCAAATGTATCTAATGTAAATTTTGCTTTCAATTTCTTTTTGACATAATTCTCTCCTACTTACCAAATGAATCTTGTTTTCAGTTTTCTAATGGGTGAAAGCATCATCTCATGTGCTTCGTTAAACTCTTCTTTAGAGGTGAAAATAATGCTTTTAGCCCACTTTGACTTGTTCTCCTCATGGAAATGAGTTTGCACTAAACCACACCGATGTGTCTGGCTAGTCAATATTTGGAAAGGGGTCATAGGGCAAAATGTCTTCTCTGTGTAATATTTAAAGTTAAGAATTCTGACCTTGGCCGTCTAAGGCCTTTGCCTGTGCACGCAAGGGCAAATGTGTCCTTAAGCTTGCAGGAACATTTCTTAAACATTTCACTTAAACCTAATTTAAGTGGACCTCTGGAGAAAAGACTGCACTCAACTCTGTTCCATCATCAACATAACAAAAATTAGTTACACAAAACACACTGAAAATTCAAGGCAGCCCAAAGCAAAAGCCAGTGTTGGTCACAGTTTTCATTAGACAAGTCGCATTGCTATTTTAAAAAAAAAAAAAAAAAAAAAAAAGTTTAACTAATGAAAATTTATGTTTTAAAATGCCGATTTCACGAGATTAGCCAGCCTGTACCCTATACAAATTAAATCCAACTATCTCAAAGTGGCACCTGCAATAGTAGCAAACTTTTTTTTTTTTTACCATGAAAGTCTATCGTCAGGATGGCATCTACCTACACAAAACTAATGGCATATGCATTCATGAATCGTGCCCAAGGGGTGAGAAGCAAAAAAAGGAGGACTATTATTATGTCCATAATATTATTATGTTACTAAAACACCTGATAACGATGATGATGATGGTAATATTTACGTCATGCTATTAGGGCACCATGCTGCTCTAAGAGCTTTACATACGCTATCTTCTTTAATCTTCATAACACCTAAACTTGTGAGGTAAGTACTACTGTCATCCCACTTTACAGATGAGGAAACCCAAGCACACAGAAGTTAAATAACTTCTCACAGCCTAAAAATATCCAACTATTAAGCAGCAAAAGATTCAAACTCAGGTTGCTTTATCCAAAGCTGGAACTCTTACCACAAACCAATAACAGGCAAGTGATATATATTTGTTGAAATATAGTTTAAACGTATTTGGCCAAAGGCTTTTATAGTCATGCATACTTTAAAAAATGCATATGGGCCAAGCATTTGGGTTACAGACTCATGCCTGTAATCCCAGCACTTTGGGAGGCTGAAGCAGGAGGATCACTTGAGTCCAGAAGTTCAAGACCAGCCTGGGCAACATAATGAGACCCCATCTCTACAAAAAAAATTTAAAAATTAACCTGGTGTGGTGGTATAAGCCTGTAGTCCCAGCTACTTAGGAAGCTGAGGCAGGAGGATCTCTTGAGCCTGGGAGTTGGAGGTTACAGTGAACTCTGACAGTGTCACTGCACTCTAGCCTGGGTGACAGAGTAAGACCCTGCCCCAGTATTTTAAAAAAGGAAAAAAAATGCATACAAAATCTATCTACTCTTTGTTCCCAATCATCCAACTAGTGAAGGTATAATTAGGCACAGGCAACAGACTACCTGCAATTTGAGAGCAGAAAACATTCTTTTTTAAAAATATCTTTAATACTTTATAGTTTCCTACCAAAAAAAAACAGAGCCAGAGAACCTCAAGCTAAGTAAGGCTCTTCCAAAGAAAAGGAAATCAAAGCAGGTAGGACAAAGACAGCCAGGGTGAGCTACTAACCAAAGTATGTCACAGCTGAACATTCTCTCCTGGTAACTGTTCTGCAGTGCCGCTCTAAGCACTGCAGTGCTGCCAATATGAAGTCTGAGCTCATGAATGCCGTGCTGCAAAAGTAACCAACAACCAAATAGGAAAAGCTTCACTTTTCTCTACTGATTTTATTCATCCCAGGATCCCACTCTAGACGGTTTGAGAGTTAACAGAATTTGGGAAAAGGCCAGCTTAACCACGCAGTATTGGATGGAGTGCAGTATCCTACTCAATAAATGAGGTTTACTTTAGTCTCTTAGTTCTTGGAATGGGTCATGTGTGTTTAAAAAAAAAAAAAAAAAAAGGAGGGGGATCATAATTATTTCTGATGTTCAGAAAATACCTATTACCTAACCTCCTTCAGCCAAAACAAGTATCATCTGAATTACCTCTGTCTGACAGTTATATATGGTTATAAGAAAACCCAGACCATTTCCTACAAGGGGAAAAAAAAATCACACACCTCTAAAAAACAAAACAACAAATGATACATTCTGGAGACAGATGGGGGAAAAAAATAACTCTCTGTTTCCAAATGACCCCTCTGCAGAAGTAAGATAAAGGCTGCAGTGCATGGGGAGAAAAAAAATTAACCTGAGTTAAGTGAAGCAGCAGCTTCGGCAACTTCTAGTACCTATGCACCTTCACCACCGTTATATAACCAAACCATAACCTTAATAGGCCATCGTACTGTATGTCGACAGCTGTTAGGCACATCTAAGCTGTCAGCATTTGAGAACCCCTTCCAAAGTGGATTCAGAGAAGCATGGAGCAGGCCAAAATATGCTCCTGGTTCACCCAGAGCACATGACAACTCCTTGTGAATTAAGCTTCACTCATGTAGTCAGAGTAATTTAAGCAGCAAAAGATATAGCACTTGTAACTGTAACTAGGAAATTGCACACTGCTACAGAAACACAAATGAATGCTGGTGTGGCTCCTTCACACATGCAACTCATTGTCCAAGCCATTTCAGTCTCATTCAAGACTTTGAATATTTCCATACATAGGAATTGCACAACTGCATACCACAAATGATCAAAGATAAAAACCAACATAAACAGTGACACCCGTTTGTAAACAAGCCAATGTTTAAAACGCTGCAGTCCTAAAGGATACCAAGGTCTCAGAGAAAAACTATGAAAAACACACGCACGCACACATACACACACATGAAAATTAGAAAGCGGGCAGACCAGCCATAATTAGGCACTGGCTTTGCTGACTACTGAAGATAGAAATGTCTCTTTTACATTAAAGCCAAGAATCAACTGTTTGCAATTACATTTACGAAAACATTCAACCCTGTCTGTAACAGATTTTATCAATATTTTGGTGTATCCAAGGGCTGGAAGATTCAAAATTCTTTAAATCATGAAACCATAAACCAGGCAACCAATTAAGTTCATGGAGACTATCCCCCAGAGGTCAGAGCAAAATAACCACAGGAGCACAAAGTGATTACACAGAAAATAGGCAGAAAAAAAGGAAAGAAATAGCAAAACAAGGAACAAGGCATATTGTTTGTAAATGTAAGTTTGCCTTGGCTAATAGTCAACTGGACTGGAAACACGGTGAGGATGGCAAGTGAGGAGCACACCAAAGTCTTGGCTCAATCGACTTCCCCTGACTTCCCCTCAGGGTCTGAGGGAGCCCTGGACTTTGGTATCTCATTCAGCTCTGACCTGCAGACTGGAGGCCCTGTGATAAAAACGGACAAAAAGGCTGAAGAGGGCCCTCCAGAGGAAGTGAAACTGACCAATCAATTCGCCACAGCCACCCACCCTGACACCCTGGTAAGAAGGGCCCCTTGTAGCCTCAGGCAGAAAGATGGTGGGGAAGGAACTTCAGGTTGCAAGTGATCAGGAGAGAAGGTCTAGATAAGTCACTGGCTTCAGAAAACAAGCCACTGCCATAAAAGCAAAAACAAGGTAGGTCATGACAACCAGAGGCTAGGCTGAGGAGGTGAGGGGAATTGATGTGGCTTTGGTAGGAGGCGGCAGCAGCTGTAAGGGTTCTTCATTCCTCAGGTTGAGGGAAAACACAAGCTGCAGTTCTAAACATAATGAATGACTACATTAAAAGTATTCATTCAAGTAAGATATTGAGCAAAGAAAATTTTAGAGTAAAAATGGGCTTTGCGGGTTCCACCAAAACCAAAAGATTCCTCCTGATGTCTTAGATTCCAGTCCTCCCAACGAAGGCTACATGAAAGTGCTACCATATTTCCTCAAAGAAAGAATTTTACATGCATACATATATAGCTTCCTAATTGACCTTGGCCAATTTCACTCCTATAGCGCCTCAAATCCCTTTGAGAACTAAGGGCTCGATGAGTGTAATCTCCCGGTGTCTGGGTTCTTCAATCACAAGCTTCCCCCCAACCAGTAAAAGCCCACCCTGGGTTCTACAAAGCCCACAATTCCCGACCCTCCAACAACTAAAAATAACCAGCAATCAGCTCTCCCAAATTGTTTAACCCCTGACTACCTAGTGCCATCATAAACCTGGGACACCCCCCACCCCCACCTCACTCCCCCATTCCCTGGGCCCCTTCCTGTGGACAAGCAAAGCAATTTCCCCCTTATTTCCCCATTTTCCTCACTGCCTCCTCCACTAATCGTGTCTCCTCGGGATCCCCTTCGCACCATCTATCAGTCTTAGATGATCAAATGCGGATTCCTGTCTCTGTCTTAAGGCACCAGGATCCTGGGACCTCCCAGCGCCCTGCAGACGTGCACATTCCCAGTCCGTGCCCCAGCCGTCCTGGGTCCCCTTACAAGCCCGGGTCTGTCACTTCACCCTTGTTTTTCCCCATCCTCCGGGTCCACATTTCATATGCCCCTGCCCTCATTCCCTTATGATTCCCTAGCTGCTGGTTCCAGAGTCTTCTGGGCTTACAGTCTCCCGGCCCTCGGGGAGTTCCGACCCCTTCTTTCCAATCATCCCCTTTACCCGCCTGCCCTCAGCCCCGAGGACCCCTCCCCGCGCCCGGCTCCTGGGCGCCGGTGCTCTGTGCCCTCGGCCCCCTGCTTGGAGTTCCGCCGTCTCGAGTCCCAGGTGTCCCTAGCTCCGCGCCCGCCCCGCCGCGGTCGGCCCCCTCCCGCCTCCCGGCCCCCAATGCTCCCACCACGCGCCGCGCTCGCCGCCCTGACCCCCCGGCTGGGGGCGCGGACCTCTCCCGGCCCCGCCACGCTCCGACGGCCGCCTGGCCCCTGCGCCGGTACCTTGGCCTTGGTGACGAGGTGCGTGGCCCGCTTGACCACCGCGAAGTTGCCCTTGCCGATGGTGCGGTCGATCTCGTAGTAGCCGATACGGGCGGGCATGGGTCCGCGGGAGGCCGGGGCTGGGGGACGCGGCTGGCCGGCCGCAGGGGACACGGCAGCGGGGGCGGCTGGGGACCCCGGCGCGGGCGGAGGCAGCAGGCGGCCCGCGGGCCCGGCTCCCCCCGTCCCGGCCCCGGCAGCCCCGCCAGCTCCGCTCGCCGCCGCCGCCGCCATCTTGTTGTGCAGTGAAACCTCCGGGGCCGCGGGGAGCCGGCTCGGGGGAGGGGGCAAGGGGGGGCGGGAAAGGGGGGGCCGCGGACGTCACTCGGGGAGGCGGGGCGCCTTCGCCGCCCGGCGCCCGGCTCCATGGCAACCGCGGGTCACGTGCCGACGCGCGTCACTGCCCGGAGCCATGGCAACCGTGACCTCACCGGCGGGCTCGACCTTCCCGCTTGGGCCCCGGTTCCTGAGGCGCTGGCTCCCGGGTGCCCCCCTCCGGGAGCTGGCGGTGGGAACCTCCGATGGGCCCCCAACCTCGAAGCCTCCGCCACCTTTCCCGAGTGGGGGGCGCAGGATGCCCGACCCAAAGCCAACCCCCCACCGCCGCTCGAATGGCCAATGTGACCTCTACTGTGACCTCTGTCCCAGTTCAACGATCACCCAACCTCCCTTAACAAAAAAAAAGTGTTTCCTCATCACCAAAAATACCAGCGTTGTCCCACTTTAGCCCTTGAGGCCACAAATGCAGGAATAGCTACACTCTTGAAGCAACTGTAACCAAGTTGGTAACAACGCAGGGGAATTCTTCGGTAAAATTCCTTCCTCTTACAAAATCCAGCTCACCCTGCACAGTCAACCTAATTGTCACCGAATATAGGAGAATGGGGAAACTAGGATTTGCGTGTTCAAGGGCGGACAAGCCAGTCCAAACAGGCATTCCAGTCATTGGGTGGGTGACAGCCAAAGAAGGTACGTCATTTTCCTTCCTACCACCCCCATCTCTGAACAATTCTACAGGGATGTCTGTCAGAGTGCCTACATACTATTTCTGTTGCTTGTATAACCCTGATGAAGCAGTGGTGCGCATTGTCCAATGAACCACGTCGTGTTTAAACAACAGTCGGTTAAGCAAAATAAATAAGTAAATAATAAAAATTCCATCCTTCCTAGTGACTCTCCGAGGACATTAAGGGTCATCAAGTTAATAACTCCAGCAATTTCATATCTCTTTTTCTTCCCCTGCCTATTACCTGCATCCTTCATAGCTCCCAGGCTTCCTCCTCCTCTCTCCCCTTCCCTTTATTAAATAGATTAACTTAGCTGCTTTAGGTGAGGGTTGCAGGTAGGAAATCAGACTATCAACAAAATAGTCTTTGGCAGGCTGGGTGGAAAGGAGGGAAGATTGTGAATATTCCAATGTTAAAATGTATTCCTTTGGACTAGTCCTGATCCATCCATATCTATGTCTCTCTCAATGGTAGAACTTTATTGTCAGGTCACTGCATGCACAGTATTAAAAACTGACACCCAGGGCACTGTAAATGTGTGGAAGGAGAACTCGTGTTTACTCGCTGACCAAAGAACACCTCCTGGTGCTCCAATTCCCTATCCAACCATGAGTAATGGCTGGGACTTAAGATGGGACAGAGGGGTCATCCCACAATGGTCTTGGATCAATTCCCTGGTAGCTGTTCCAAACTGCCAACACAATTAAACACTAATTGGCTCCCTTATTAGCAAATAAAGATAAGAATGAAGTGGGCCTTGGCTTCTTGCATTGGTTAAGCCCTTTCATCAGCTGAGCTCATTCCATCCCAGATAAATGATGGGGTGTGACCTGCCTCTCCTATCACTTCATGGCTCTCAGCGCCTCTAGCAGGGACTATAACTTTGGTGCTGGGCTTCACAGCTGCAGTTTTTGGGGTTTTTTTTTTTTTTTTTTTTGAGACAGAGTCTCACTCTGTCACCCAGGCTGGAGTGCAGTGGTGCAATCTCAGCTCACCACAACCTCCACCTCCCAGGTTCAAGCCATTCTCCTGCCTCAGCCTCCCGAGTAGCTGAGACTACAGGCACACACCACCATGCCCGGCTAATTTTGTATTTTTAGTAGAGACGGGGTTTCAATATGTTGGCCAGACTGGTCTCGAACTCCTGACCTCGTGATCCCCCCGCCTCAGCCTCCCAAAGTGCTGGGATTACAGGCGTGAGCCACCGTGCCCAGCTACAGCTGCAGTTTTACCATCTCCCTGGGTGTCTCAACAGAAACCTTAGCTGGCTAGTAAAGCAAATAAAAAAAATCTTTCACTGTGGAAGCTGCAGGAGCAGCACTGAAACCATTCTTACTGATGACTGTATGATCACAGAGTGTCCTCCACTAATGGAGGTAATTCGAACATCAAATATCAGAACTTTTGCTACTCTCTCAAGAGTGTCAAAAACAAAAACAACTCTGGGAAGGACCTAGAAAATGCAGCATTGTTCTAATTTCCACAGAGAAGAAGCAGATGACTCTTGTCCCTCAATAATGATCAGAACATATGCTGTGTGCTGTGTGTTATGTCACTTACGCTCCTTTCCTGTATAGATTGAGGTCACTAGATGGTGTTTCTGATTGAGACTTTGGTAGAGACTTGCTGGAGAGCTCCTTGAAGAATAGTCCTCTTTGGCACAAAGAATATAGAAAATTAGAGAAGGGAGTAATCAAAGGAGATCATCAGGCAAAAAGGAAAATAGTTTAGATGTTTACGTTTAATAAGGATTTATTGAGTACCAAGAACTGAGTTCGGTTCTGAGAGAAACTCAGAGTAAATAGCAATCTGCCATGCGTTATGCTAAACAGTGTACCTAAGGGAACTCACTTAATCTTCACAACAACCTAATTAGATGGTTTGTATTATATCTCTATTTTGCAGATAAGGAAAATGAGGCACATAGGGATTAGGGGAATTGGCCAAAGTCATAGAGCTAGAAAGTGATAGAACTGGGATTAAAACCCAGGCAACCTACCTCTGGAACCTAGGATCTTCCCCATTGTATTATAATCCCTGTCAAGGTAGGAGCCAGTAGGAAAAGTGGTCTCTCCATTAAGTTCAGGGTCACTAGGCTCAGTTTCGACCCAGGGAAGAAGAGTATTTTGAGAGGTCTTGAAAGCAGGACAGAGCAGGTAGCAGAAGCATATGAATAAAGACAACAAGACAGTAAGACTGAATGAAGTGCCTGCGATGGCTTCACTTGTAAATAGCACCAAGAAGAGAATCATGGCTTATTGTGTAGAAGTATTTCTGGCCCTTAAGAATACAGGCCTGAGGCCACACCTGTAATCCCAGCACCTTGGGAGGCCGAGGCGGGCGGATCACAAGGTCAAGAAATCGCGACCATCCTGGCCAACATGGTAAAACCCTGTCTCTACTAAAAATACAAAAAAAATTAGCTGGGCATGGTGGCACATGCCTGTAATCCCAGCTACTTGGGAGGCTGAGGCAGGAGAATCGCTTGAACCCAGGAGGCAGAGGTTGCAGTGAGCCGAGATCGTGCCACTGCACTCCAGCCTGGCAACAGAGCAAGACTCCATCTCAAAAAAAAAAAAAAAGAATAAAAAAGAATATAGGCCTGGCCAGGCACAAGTGGCTCACACCTGTAATCCCAGCACTTTGGGAGGATGAGGTGAGTGGATCACTTGAGGTCAGGAGTTCGAGACCAGCCTGGCCAACATGGCAAAACCCTGTATCTACCAAAAATCTTTAAAAAATAGCCAGACTTGGTGGTGCATGCCTGTAATCCCAGCTACTTGGAAGGCTAACGCACAAGAATTGCTTGAACCCAGGAGGCAAAGGTTGCAGTGAGTCGAGATCGTGCCATTGCACTCCAGCCTGGGCAACACAGTGAAAACTCCTCTCACAAAAAAAACAAAATACAGGCCTATAAGTGTTGTGTTCCTGTCCTGAAGAAGACTCAGAGGAGTGGCTTGGGGGTGGAATTCTCAGAGCCCCTGTAATGCAAGACAAAGGCAGAGAGATAGACCCTTCACCCAGCTCCTAATCAGCCATCATTACCAACTCACCCTTTTCTGAAAAAGCAAAAGATAGATTCAAAGACGAAAACGAGACATTTTCCTATGTAATGTCATTGTGTCCTGTTTCCAGAATTTGAAAAGAGCAGACCAAGTTATTCTCGATGACAGTGATAGGAACTTGGAAACTTTTAGAAGTGATACAGAATGTCTGAGGACCTAAGGTCTGACCTGAGAGTGATACAAACAGTGAGATGTCACATATTTTCAGTGATTTTCAAAGAACACTTAAGCTGCCTGCAGAGCAGTTTACCTGCAACCTGAAAGAAAATTGCAGCCTCACAACGTTGTTACTTAGACTCTCAGAGCATGAGGACTTGAAGAAAGCCAGGCTTTGCACTTTTTATTGGTCCAACTCATTACTACTCTGAAAAAAAAAGGAAAAAAAGCTAAATTTGTACATGCAGTGTTGATACAGGAGCATTATTCAGAAATTCTGTATGCCAAAAGACAACATCGTAGTATATTTACATGCTACTAATTCCCCAAATAAGGAAATTACTTGCTGATTATAAATTCTGCCGTCACATAGGAATCAAGGCACTGCTGGACACACATTGAACACTCCAAATGCCCTGGTTCTCTGGGTGAGCTGAATGCACACATTCTCTCTCTTAAGACTGTGTTCTAGATGGACATGGTGGCTCATACCTGTAATCCTAGCACTTTGGGAGGCCGAAGTGGGTGGATCATTTGAGATCAGGAGTTCAAGACCAGCCTGCCCAACTCAGTGAAACGCTGCCTCTACTAAAAATACAAAAATTAGCCAGGCATGGTGGTGGGCACCTGTAGTCCCAGCTACTCAGGAAGCTGAGGCAGAAGAATGGCTTAAACCCGGGAGGCAGAGGTTGCAGTGAGCCGAGATCATGCCACTGCACTCCAGCCTGGGTGACCGAGCAAGACTCTGTCACAAATAATAATAATAATAATAAAAAGACTGTTCTGCATCACCACCTCAGCTGTGTGGCTTTTGCCTTTTTTCCTCCTCTTTCTCAGATCCACCTAGTCACATCCCAATTTCCCCAGGGCATCCAAAGCAGGTCTGAGCAGCCAAGGATAACTACTTAGTCTCCTGCTAGAAAATATCTCAGGTAGGTTGTGTAAGAGAAGCTAAGTAAGCTTTTAGTCAATGACTTTCTGTTCAGTCTGCCCACATTGTTCTTTTTAATGTAGCCATTCAAGCTGTGACGCAAAACATAAAAATTGCCCTTATTACTTTGCATATGTTCTAGGATATGGTTGAAACATTTTTAGATTATTATTAATTATCCTTTGAATAATCCAAAACATCTTCAGGCTGGAGTGCAGTGGCGCTATCATAAGTCACTGCAGCCTCAACTTCTTGGGCTCAAGTGATCCTCCTGCCTCAGCCTCCCGAGTAGCTGGGACTACATGTATACACCACCATGCCTGGCTAATCTTTTAATGTTTTTATACAGACAGGGTCTTGCCATGTTGCCCAGGCCAGTCTCAAATTATTGGTCTCAAGCAATCCTTCTGCCTCAGCTTCCCAAAGTGTTGCGATTACAGGTGTGAGCCACTGAACTGGCCAAGTATAATTTTCAAAAGGTCTTCTTCAACCTTAGATGTGACTGTATTATCATTTGGGATCAATGTCTTCCTTGGGCAAATATACCTTTGGTTTTATAAGAAAAATCAATGGCAAAATATATTTAGTAAAGAAAAAAATCATCTAGGACAACTTTTTTTTTTTTTTTTTTTTTGAGATGGAGTCACGCTCTGTCACCCAGGCTGGAGTACAGCGGTGCAGTCTCGGCTCACTGCAACCTCCACATCCTTGGTTCAAGCAATTCTCCTGCCTCAGCCTCCCAATTCCCAAGTAGCTGGGATTATAGGCGCCCGTCACCACGCCCAGTTAATTTTTGTATTTTTAGTGGAGACAGAGTTTCACCATATTGGCCAGGCTGGTCTGGAACTCCTGACCTCAGGTGATCCACCCACCTCGGCCTCCTAAAATGCTGGGATTACAGGCATGAGCCACCACACCTGGCCAGGACAACATTTTTAATAAAAGTGTGTTCCTTAAGGTGGAGGATCCCTTGTTACCCTGTAATCAACTCTCTAATATTTATACTACTAATTTTTGTCTTATAATTTACTTATTTCTCCTAAGTAAAAAGTATGATATTCAACAAATATTGATTAAGATATTGACATATTTGGATCCTTTTCTTTCCCTTGAATATCAAAGTGTACCTAGATTCTAGAAAGTCACCATGTTTCACCAAAAATGAAGGCATACTTCAAAGGTCTACCTAGGGTGAAAGTTTTCCTTATTTCCCTAGCTCTACACTTACAAAACTGCATTTTTCTTCTTTTCCCTTCATCTTCACATCTCTTCTCACAGAAGAGCCGTCTCTTCCGCAGCACCTGCCTTGGGAACTGCCTCTCAGTTTTCAAAGCTCACCTTCACACAGCCTGGTGTGTTTCAGGTGACAGGACAGATGCTCTGCTTTTAAAGCAGCTTCCTTGCATTAAGGGTCGGTTTTGAGCCAGGCACAGTGGCTCACTCCTGTAATCCCAACACTCTGTGAGACCGAGGTGAGAGGACGGCATGAACCCAGGAGTTCAAGACCAGCCTGGGCAACATAGCGAAACCCCCATCTCTACAAAAAAATTTAAAAATTAGCCAGGAGGGGCTGGGCACAGTGGTTCACGCCTGTAATCTCAGCACTTGGGAGGCCGAGGCGGGCGGATCACGAGGTCAGGAGATCGAGATCATCCTGGCTAACACGGTGAAACCCCATCTCTATTAAAACTACAAAAAAATTAGCCGGGCGTGGTGGCCAGCGCCTGTATCCCAGCTACGCGGGAGGCTGAGGCAGGAGAATGGCCTGAACCCGGGAGGTGGAGCTTGCAGTGAGCCAAGATCGTGCCACTGCACTCCAGCCTGGGGGACAGAGCGAGACTCCGTCTCAAAAAAAAAAAAAAGTTAGCCAGGAGGCTAGGCGTGGTGGCTCACGCCTGTAATCCCAGCACTTTGGGAGGCCACGGCGGGCGGATCACGAGGTCAGGAGATGAGACCATCCTGACTAACACACTGAAACCCCGTCTCTACTAAAAATACAAAAAATTAGCCAGGAGTGGTGGTGGGCACCTGTAATCCCAGCTACTCGGGAGGCTGAGGCAGGAGAATTGCTTGAACCCGGGAGGTGGAGTTTGCAGTGAGCCGAGATCACGCCACGCCACTGCACTCCAGCCTGGGCAACAGAGTAAGACTCCATCTCAAAAATAAGTTAAAAAAAAAAAAAATAGCCAGGCATGGTGGTGCATGCCTGTGGCCCAGCTACTTGGGAGGCTAAGGTGGGAGAATCACTTGAGTCCAGGAGGTCAAAGCTGCTGTGAGCCATGATCACACCATTGCACTCCAGCCTGGGCAGCAAAGTGAAACCCTGTCTCAAAAAAAAAAAAAAAAAAGTGGGTTTTGCTTAAGTTTTCTACCAGCCTTTTCAGCTGTTGGCTAAGAACAATTTATACTATTGGGATTGGTTTCTGTAGGTAGCTGACCTACCTTTGTTTGCTTCATTTCTGCCACAATTTTTCTCAAACTAGAAAATCCAGTCTTCTGCTTCTTGAGGCCAGATTCCTATCCCTTGGCTGCAGAGACACCTTCTGGTTGAAGTCCTAAACCACATGATGCTTAACGAATACTCCCTTTTCTTTTCTGCTAAGGAAGGCTTTCTAGTCCTTTCTATTTAAACTGTAGGCCACTGAAAACCACAAACCCGTATAGGAGCCAGAAAGCTGGAATCCGAATGGAAGCTGGCTTCAGGAAGCTAGATTTCTTTATGGCCAAATACAAAGTACAGTGGGGGCTGGGCACGGTGGCTCACGCCTGTAAACCCAGCACTTTGGGAGGCCGAGGCGAGCTGATCACAAGGTCCGGAGTTCGAGATCAGCCTGACCAACATGGTGAAACCCGTCTGTACTAAAAATATAAAAATTAGCCAGGCGGGGTGGCACACGCCTGTAATCCCAGCTACTCAGGAGCCTGAGGCAGGAGAATAGCTTGAACCCGGGAGGCAGAGGCTGCAGTGAGCCGAGATGGCACCACTGCACTCCAGCCTGGGCGAAAGAGTGAGACTCCGCCTCAAAAAAAAAAAAAAAAAAGAAAGTACAGTGGGGTAGGCTTACAATTGTGTTTTAGGCTTAAGTAGCAGTCCATGCTGTGTGTGTTTGTGTGTGTATGTTTTGAGACGGAATCTGGCTCTGTCACCCAGGCTGGAGTGCAGTGACATGATCTCAGTTCACTGCACCCTCCACCTCCGGAGTTCAAGTGATTCTCCTGCCTCAGCCTCCCAAGTAGCTGGGATCACAGGTGTGCACCACCACACCCAGCTAATTTTTGTATTTTTAGTAGAGACAGGTATGGTTTTCACCATGTTAGCCAGGCTGGTCTCAAACTCCTGACCTCAAATGATCCACCCGCCTTGGCCTCCCAAAGTGCTAGGATTACAGGCTAGAGCCACCACGCCTGCCTTTTTTTTTTTTTTTTTTTGAGACGGAGTCTTGCTCTGTTGCCCAGGCTGGAGTGCAGTGGTGCAATCATAACTCCCTGAAGCCTCCAACTCCTAGGCTCAAGCTATCTTCCCACCTCAGCCTCCTGAGTAGCTGGGACTATAGGCATACACCACCACACTTGTCTTAAAAAAAAATTTGTCTTTTGGTTGGGTGTGGTGGCTCACATTTGTAATCCCAGCACTTCGGGAGGCTGAGGCAGGCGGATCACCTGAGGTCAGGAATTCAAGACCAGCCTGGCCAAAATGGTGAAACCCCATCTCTAGTAAAAATACAAAAAATTAGCCAGGCGTGGTGATGCGTGCCTGTAATTCCAGCTACTGGAGAGGCTGAGGCAGGAGAATTGCTTGAACCAGGGAGGTGGAGGTTGCAGTGAGCCGAGATTGCACCATTGCACTCCAGCCTGGGCAACAAGAGGGAAACTCTGCTTAAGAAAAAAAACTGAGGATGAAGTTATTTCCATTTATTTTTATTTAAAAAATAATTTCATTCACTTGGCACATTTAAGAGCCAGGTCTGTTATCTTCTCTGGAAAATCACTCCTGCCTAATGAGGTTGTTAGGAGAATTAACTTATAAATATGTAAAGGGACTTAGATTAGAGCCTCGTACATCCTCCCTCTAAATTCCAAAAGTAGGTAAACAATAACATACTGGTTTCCAAATCACTTTCAAAAGATTAGGAATGATTGAGAATAGAATTAGGGCTGTGAAAATGGATTAACTTCAGAGTTAAAATAAAGTTGTGGTTTAAATGTTTTGATTTGGTTTACTAAACATGCATAGTTCAATCTGTGGAATGTGGATATATTTGTGTTTGTGATGCAACTCTGCATGTCCAATGAAAACATTCTTACTCTCAAATTTCATAACGTAGTTGTTATCCCCACTTTATAAATGGTCAACTTACTTTATCTATCTGATGATTGGCTCCTACAGCCAGTAAGTGGTGAAGCTGAGATGTAATTCCAAAGCTGCCGATCTCCAAAGCCAGTTGTCTTTCCAAATATTAGAGTATACTAGTGTCTGTGGTCTGTTAAAAAAAATGATGACAGTGCCTTTTTAAATAAAATTTAAAGCATGTACATGAAAAATACTAAAACACTTATATAATTGCTATGTAACAATCTGCTTAACAAATTGTGTGCACTCCCAAACTTTCTGCATAATGCAAGTGCTTTGTGAGAAGTCTATAGGAGCTCTGTGGGAAAGATTCAATCCTGGTGGCATTTTTTCCCCTAAAATTTATTTAATATAATATATGTAAAAAACAACAAATTATATGTATACCATTTGTAGGTATTGTGCAATAATCTGCTTTTAAACAGTGAAACACTCAGCCGGGTTTGGTGGCTCACACCTGAAATTCCAGCACTTTGGGAGGTCAAGACAGGTGGATCACCTGAGGTCAGGAGTTCAAGACCAGCTTGGTCAACATGGTGAAATCCCACCTCTACTAAAAGTACAAAAATTATCCAGGGATGATGGCAGGCACCTATAATCCCAACTACTCGGGAGACTGAGGCAGGAGAATCGCTTGAACCTGGGAGACAGAAGTTGCAGTAAGCAAAGATCGCGCCATTGCACTCCAGCCTGGGCGACAAGAGCGAAACTCTGCTTCAAAAAAAAAGAAATGAAACACTCATATATGACTTTTAATTGTTTTCCAAAATAAAACTAAAATGTTCTAAATTTATTATTTTATTTATGTTTTGAGACAGTGTCACTCTGTCATCCAGGTTGGAGTGCAGTGGCACAATCTCAGCTCACTGCAACCTCTGCCTCTGAGTTCAAGTGATTCTAGCGTCTCAGCCTCCTGAGTAGCTGGGATTACAGGCATGTGCCACCATGCCTGCCTAATTGTTTTGTAGTATTTTTAGCAGAGATAGAGTTTTGCCATGTTGGCGGGGCTGGCCTTAAACTCCAGAACTAAAGTGATCCGCCCACCTTGGCCTTCCAAAGTGCTGGGATTACAGGCATCAGCCACCACGCCTGGCCCCATTTAGTTTTTAAGTTAAAAATAAGGGCAGGAGCTGGGAGAGTAGTGCCAACTATAGTCCCAGCTACTTGGGAGGCTGACACAGGAGGATTGCTTGAGTTCAGGAGATCAGCGCTGCAGTACGCTATAATCACACCTCTTAATAGCCACTGTGCTGCGCTTTAGCCTGGATAACAGAGCTAGACACCATCTCTTTTTTTTTTTTTTGAGATGGAGTCTTGCTCTGCCAGGCAGGCTGGCGTGCAAGGGCACAATCTCTGCTCACTGCAACCTCCGCCTCTTGAGTTCAAGTGATTCTCCCACCTCAGCCTCCTGCGTAGCTGAGGCTACAAGGTGTGCACCACCACGCCTGGGTAATTTTTTGTGTTTTAGTAGACATGGGGTTTCACCATATTGCCCAGGCTGATCTGGAATTACTGAGCTCAGGCAAACCTCCAACCTCGGCCTCCCAAAATGCTAAGATTACAGGAGTAAGCCACTTTGCCTACCCAGAGACACCATCTCTTAAAAAAAAAATGAGTGGGCAGGACATGATGAGGAAGGGTAATAATGTGTTCAGAATTGGTGGATTCTTGGTCTCACTGACTTCAAGAATGAAGCCGCAGACCCTCGCGGTGAGTGTCACAGTTCTTAAAGGCGGCGTGTCCAGAGTTTGTTCCTTCTGATGTTCGGATGTGTTCGGAGTTTCTTCCTTCTGGTGGGTTCACGGTCTCGCTGGCTTCAGGAGTGAAGCTGCAGGCCTTTGCCAGGAGTGTTACAGCTCTTAAGGCAGCACGCCTGGACTTATTCGTTCCTCCCGGTGGATTCCTGGTCTCGCTGGCTTCAGGAGTGAAGCTGCAGACCTTCGCAGTGAGCGTTACAGCTCATAAAGCCAGCATGCACCCAAAAAGTGATCAGCAGCAAGATTTACTACAAAGAGTGAAAAAACAAAACCTCCACAACAAGAAAGACTACCCAAACGGATTGCCACTGCCTATTCCAGCAGCCTTTTATTCTCTTATCTGCCCCACCGCACCCCCCCACCCTGCTGATTGGTCCATTTTACAGAGAGCCGATTGGTCTGTTTTACAGAGAGCTGATTGGTCCGTTTTGACAGGGTGCCAATTGGTGTATTCACAATCCCTTAGCTAGACATAAAGGTTCTCGAAGTCCCCACCAGATCAGCTAGACACAGAGTGCAGATTGGTGCATTTACAAACCTTGAGCTAGACACAGGGTGCTGATTGGTGCACTTACAAACCTTGAGCTAGATAGAGAGTCCCGATTGGTGTATTTACAATCCCTTGGCTAGACATAAAGGTTCTCCAAGTCCCCAATAGACGCAGGAGCCCAGCTGGCTTCACGTAGTGGATACTCCACCGCGTCCGCAGGGGGAGCTGCCCACAAGTCCTGCGCCCTGTGCCCCGACTCCTCAGCCCTTGGGCGGTCCATGGGACCAGGCGCTGCGGAGCAGGGGGCGGCACTCGTCGGGGGAGGCTGGGGCTGCCCAGGAGCACACGGTGGCGACGGGGAGGCTCAGGCATTGCAGACTGCAGCTGCAGCTGCAGACCGAGCCTTGCCCCACAGGGAGGCAGCTGAGGCCCGGGCAGAATTGAAGTGCAGCGCCGGCGGGCCGGCACTGCTGGGGGACCGGGCCCACCCTCTGCAGCTGCTGGCCCGGGTGCTAAGCCCCTCACTGCCCGGGGCGGGAGGCGCCGGCCGGCTGCTCCGAGTGCGGGCCCGCCAAGCCCACGCCCACCGGAACTCAAGCTGGCCCACAAGTACGGCAGGCAGCCCCGGTTCCCGCTGGTACCTCTCCCTCCACACCTCCCCGCAAGCTGAGGGAGCCGGCTGCGGCCTCGGCCTGCCCAGAAAGGGGCTCCCACAGTGCGGTGGCGGGCTGAAGGGCTCCTCAAGTGTGGCCAGAGTGGGCGCTGAGGCCAAGGAGGCTCGGAAGCGAGGGCTGTCAGCACACTGTCACCTCTCAATAGCATTTGAGCCATGTGGTGTGGGCCTCCCACCCAATTCTAAATCCCCTATGCAGTAGAGCCAATTTCTACCAAAGCTGGATGTGGAAACCAGAGTAGTTATAGATATTCTTCCCTTACAGTTCATACCAACTTTAGAAACAGTTTTGAGTTCCCTAAGATTTTTTTTCTGATAACCTCCAAGCACGGGCTGGGCATGGTGGTTCACGCCTGTATTCCCAGCACTTTGGGAGGTCTAGGCGGACAGATCACTTGAGTTCAGGAGTTCAAGACCAGCCTAACCAACATGGAGAAACCCCGTCTACTAAAAACACAAAATTAGCTGGGTGTGGTGGCGCATCCTTGTAATCCCAGCTACTCAGGAGGCTGAGGCAGGAGAATTGCTTGAATCCGGGAGGTGGAGGTTGCGGTGAGCTGAGATCCCGCCATTACAGTCCACCTGGGCAACAAGAGTGAAATTCCATCTCAAAAAATAAACTGACATGAAGTGCTTGCCCATGCCTGTGTCCTGAATGGTATTGCCCAGGTTTTCTTCTAGGGTTTTTATGGTTTTTAGGTCTAACATTTAAGTATTTAATCCATCTTGAATTAATTTTTGCATAAGGTGTAAGGAAGGGATCCAGTTTCAGCTTTCTATATATGGCTAGCCAGTCTTCCCAGCACTATTTATTAAATAGGGAATCTTTCCCCATTTCTTGTTTTTGTCAGGTTCGTCAAAAATCAGATGGTTGTAGATGTGTGGTATTATTTTTGAGGGCTCTGTTCTGTTCCATTGGTCTATATCTCTGTTTTGGTACCAGTACTATGCTGTTTTGGTTACTGTAGCCTTGTAGTATAGTTTAAAGTCAGGTAGTGTGATGCCCCCAGCTTTGTTCTTTTTGCTTAGGATTGTCTTGGCAATGCAGGCTCTTTTTTGGTTCCATATGAACTTTAAAGTAGTTTCTTCCAATTCTGTGAAGAAAGTCATTCGTAGCTTGATGGGAATGGCATTGAATCTATAAATTACCTTGGGCAGTGTGGCCATTTTCACGATATTGATTCTTCCTATCCATGAGCATGGAATGTTCTTCCATTTGTTTGTGTCCTCTTTTATTTTGTTGAGCAATGGTTTGTAGTTCTCCTTAAAGAAGTCAAAGCCAAAACTGACAAATGGGATCTAATTAAACTAAAGAGCTTCTGCACAGGAAAAGAAACTACCATCAGAGGCTGGGCGCAGTGGCTCACACCCGTAATCCCAGCACTTTGGGAGGCTGAGGCGGGTGGATCACGAGGTAGGGAGATTGAGACCATCCTGGCTAACACGGTGAAACCCCGTCTCTACTAAAAATACAAAACATTAGCCGGGCGTGGTCGCGGGCGCCTGTAGTCCCAGCTATTCAGGAGGCTGAGGCAGGAGAATGGCGTGAACCAAGGAGGTGGAGCTTGCAGTGAGCAGAGATCATGCCACTGCACTCCAGCCTGGGTGACAGAGCGAAACACTCTCAAAACAAAACAAAACAAAACAAAAAACTACCATCAGAGTGAACAGGCAACCTACAAAATGGGAGAAAATTTTTGCAATCTGCTCATCTGACAAAAGGGCTAATATCCAGAATCTACAAAGAACTCAAACAAACTTACAAGAAAAAAACAAACCCATCAAAAAGTGGGCAAAGGATATGAACAGACACTTCTCAAAAGAAGACATTTATGCAGCCAACAGACACGTGAAAAACTGCTCATCGTCACTGGCCATCAGAGAAATGCAAATCAAAACCACAATGAGATACCATCTCACACCAGTTAGAATGGCGATCATTACAAAGTCAGGAAACAACAGGTGCTGGAAAGGATGTGGAGAAATAGGAACACTTTTACACTGTTGGTGGGACTGTAAACTAGTACAACCATGTGGAAGACAGTGTGGTGATTCCTCAAGGATCTAGAACTAGAAATACCATTTGACCCAGCCATCCCATTACTGGGTATATACCCAAAGGATTATAAATCATGCTGCTATAAAGATACATGCACACGTATGTTTATTATGGCACTATTCACAATAGTAAAGACTTGGAACCAACCCAAATGTCCATCAATGATAGACTGGATTAAGAAAATGTGGCACATATACACCATGGAATACTATACAGCCATAAAAAAGGATGAATTCATGTCCTTTGTAGGGACATGGATGAAGCTGGAACCATCATTCTCAGCAAACTATTGCAAGGACAAAAAACCAAACACCACATGTTCTCACTCATAGGTGGGAATTGAACAATGAGAACACTTGGACACAGGAAGGGGAACATCACACACTGGGGCCTGTCATGGGGTAGGGGGAGTGGGGAGGGATAGCATTAGGAGATATACCTAATGTAAATGACGAGTTAATGGGTGCAGCACACCAACATGGCACATGTATACATATGTAACAAACCTGCACGTTGTGCACATGTACCCTGGAACTTAAAGTATAATAAATAACTTCCAAACACCAGGTATTTATGGATTCATTGTTTGGTAGAATTTAAACTCTCAGAGCAGGGTATTCAAACTCCTTTGCAACCTGGCCTCAACCTACTTTTTCAGCCTGTCACATTTCATTTACTTTCCCACCCACCTTTCCCCACCCAGGACGACTGCAGGTTGTGTGCTTACTCCTTAACTTCTACTCAGCTTTTCCTTGTATTTGGAATACCTTGGAAACTTTTCCATCTGTTATTTAAAATTCTACTACTCCTTGGCCAGGCACGGTGGCTCATGCGTGTAATCCCAGTACTTTGGGAGGCTGAGGCAGGTGGATCACAAGGTCAGGAGTTCGAGACCAGCCTGACCAACATGGTGAAACCCCGTCTCTACTAAAAATACATATTAGCCGGGCGTGCTGGCACCTGCCTGTAATCCCAGCTACTCAGGAGCTAAGGCAGGAGACTCACTTGAACCCGGGAGGCAGAGGTTGCAGTGAGCCAAGATCGCACCACTGCACTCCAGCCTGGGCGACAGAGTGAGACTTTGTCTCAAAAAAAAAAAACAAAAAAAACAAAATCCACTACTCCTTTAAGGTACAGCTAAACTCAGGATTTTTACAATCCGTAAAAATGTTTCTGGGTCTCCCAAACATTTTGCCCATTCAGAACATAGAGGATTGCCTGAGCTCAGGAGTTCGAGACTAGCCTGGACAATATGGTGACACCTCGTCTCTACTAAAGTACAAAAAAAATAGCCAGGCGTGGCAGTGCATGCCTGTAATCCCAGCTACTCGGGAGGCTGAGGCAGGAGAATCACTTGAAACCGGGAGGCAGAGGTTGCAGTGAACTGAGATCACACCACTGCACTCCAGCCTGAGTGACAGAGTGAGACTCTGTCTCAAAAAAAAAAACACAGGCTTTGGAGATGAAGTCCCTGGGTTCAAATCCTGGCTCCATAACTTATTAGCTGTGTGATCTTGAGAAAATAACCACTCCAGGCCTCTGTTCTTCAACTGCAAAATAGATAAAATAATAAAACCTGTCCAGGCGCCGTGGCTCATGCCTGTATCCCAGCACTTGTGGGAGGCAGAGGTGGGTGGATCACTTGAGGTCAGGAGTTCGAAGTCAGCCTAGCCAACATGGTGAAACCCCGTCTCTACTAAAAATACAAAAATTAGCTGGGGGTGGTGGCTGGAGTCTTTAATCCCAGCTACTTGGGAGGCTGAGGCAGGAGAATCATTTGAACCTGGGAGGCGGAGGCATAGTGAACCAAGATTGTGCCATTGCATTCCAGCCTGGGCAACAGAGCGAGACTCCATCTCAAAAATAATAATAATAAAACCTATATCATAGGAATGTTGGAAGGATTAAATAAATTACTATATATGAAGTACTTAAAATAGTGCTTGGTACAAAATTGGTGCTCTGTAAAATGACTTCAATTATTATAATTATTAATCTACTGTAGCTTTTTTTTTTTTGAGATGAAGTTTCACTCTTGTTGCCCAGGCTGGAGTGCAATGGTGCAATCTTGGCTAACCGCAACCTCCACCTCCCAGGTTCAAGTGATTCTCCTGCCTCAGCCTCCCGAGTAGCTGGGATTACAGGTGTGCGCCACCATGCCCGGCTAATTTTGTATTTTTAGTAGAGATGGGGTTTCTCCGTGTTGGTCAGGCTGGCCTCAAACTCCCGACCTCAGGTGATGCGCCCACCTCTGCCTCACAAAGTGCTGGGATTACAGGCGTCAGCCCACCACGCCCGGCCTATTGTAGCATTTTTAAGTGGAACTTGCATTTCGTGTATGGCTGTCAGTCTAACTAGACTGCAATCCCCAGAGTCAGGAACCGTATCTGTTTAGTTCACAACTCTATATCCAGCACATAACATTGTGCCTGAAAAAAAAATTATATAAATGTAAAAGTTTTATGGAGAATACAAAACATCACTGAAAAACCTAAAAGAAGACATATGCCATGTATGTCAATGAACCTAATATTGAAAAAAACCTGTCTCAAAAAAAAAAAAAGGGTTGGGCGCGGTGGCTCACGCCTGTAATCCCAGCACTTTGGGAGGCCGAGACAGGCGGATCACGAGGTCAGAAGATCGAGACCACTCTGGCTAACACGGTGAAACCCTGTCTCTACTAAAAATACAAAAAATTACCCGGGCGTGGTGGCAGGTGCCTGTAGTCCCAGGTACTTGGGAGGCTGAGGCAGGAGAATGGCATGAACCCGGGAGGCGGAGCTTGCAATGAGCCGAGATCGTGCCACTGCACTCCAGCCTGGACCATAGTGTGAGACTCCGTCTCAAAAAAAAAAAAGAAGACACTTAAGCTGCATAAAAGCTAAAAATAATTTCCCTGGCTGGGTGAGGTGGCTCACGCCTGTAATCCCAGCACATTGGGAGCCTGAGGCAGGTGGATCACCTGAGGTCAGGAGTTAGAGACCAGCCTCACCCATATGGTGAAACCACGTCTCTACTAAAAATTAAAAAATTACAGGCATGGTGGCGCGTGCCTGTAATCCCAGCTACTCGGGAGGCTGAGATGGGAGAATAACTAACTCAGGAGACAGAGGTTGTGGTGAGCCAAGATTATGCCATTGCACTCCAGCCTGAGTGACAGAGGGAGACTCTGTCTCAAAATAATAATAATTTCCCCAAAAAGGTAGTTGAATCTCTTTCTGCCCCCAAGACAGGTAGGAAGCTTTATTTTTTTCTCTGCCATTGTTTATTAGATCCTTTCTAACAGGTCTAGGTAAAATAAAGCCTTTTTTTTTTTTTTTTTTTTTTGAGATGGAGTCTCGCTCTGTCACCCAGGCTGGAGTGCAGGCCTCTTAAAAAGTGTCTGGGCCGGGCATGGTGGCTCACGCCTGTAATCCCAGAACTTTGGGAGGCCGAGGCAGATGGATCACAAGGTCAGGAGTTCAAAACCAGCCTGGCCAATATGGTGAAACCCCATCTTTATTAAAAATACAAAAATTAGCCAGGCATGGGGGCAGGTGCCTATAATTCCAGCTACTTGGGAGGCTGAGGCAGATAATCACTTGAACCCAGGAGGCGGAGGTTGCAGTGAGTTGAGATTGCGCCACTGCACTCCAGCCTGGGTGACAGAGTGAAACAACAGCAACAACAACAACAACAAAACTTGTCTGCCCGCTCTTGCCAGTTGTATTCAACATGGTCCTGGAGGTTCTAGAAAGGGCAATTAGGCAAGAAAAATAGATGAAGTTGGCCGGGCGCAGTGGCTCTTGCCTGTAATCCCAGTACTTCAGGAGGCCAAGGCGGGTGGATAGCTTGAGCCCAGGAGTTTAAGACCAGCCTGGGCAACATGGAGAAACCCCGTCTCCACCAAAAATGCAAAAAATTAGCCAGGCATGGTGGCATGTGCCTGTTGTCCCAGCTACTTGGGAAACTGAGGTGGGAGGATCCCTTGAGCCCAGGAAGCAGAGGTGGCAGTGAGCCGCCTCTCAAAAAAAAAAAAAAAAAAAAAGCATTCAAAATGGGAGCTAAAAAAATAAAACTATCTCTATTTGTATATGACATGATCTTTCTATTATTATTGAAGTCCATTTTCTTGAATGTTGTACAAAAAAAGTATAAGTAGAACCAAAAGTACATAAGCATTATCATATTTCTTTACCCCACTATCTAGTTCTTTATATTAATTTTACTATTTAAACAATAGAAAATAGGTGGCAGGCCGGGTGTGGTGGCAGATGCCTGTAGTCCCAGCTACTCGGGAGGCTGAGACATGAGAATCGCTTGAACCCGGGAGGCGGGGGTTGCAGTGAGCTGAGATCGTGCCACTGCACTCCAGCCTAGGTGACAGAGCAAGACTCCGTCTAAAAAAAAAAAGAAGGAAAGAAAGAAAGAGAGAGAGGGAGGAAGGGAGGGAGGGAAATAGGTGTCAATTTAGGGATCAGGAAAGAAATAAAACAAAAAACCTTATTTTGAGACACCATCTCTCTCTGTCACCCAGGCTAGAGTGCAGTGGCACGAACATGGCTCACTGTAACCTCAACCACCTGGGTTCAATCAATTCTCCTGCCTCAGCCTCCTGAGTAGCTGGGACCACAGGTGCATACCACCACACTTGGCTAATGTGTGTGTGTGTGGTGTGTGTAGAGACAGAGTCTCACTTTGTTGCCCAGGCTGGTCTAGAACTCCAGGGCTCAAGCAGTTATCCTGCCCCAGCCTCCCAAAGTGCTGGGACTACAGGTGTGATCCCAGCCCAAAAATCTTTTCTATCACATTTATTCTTCTACACTGTATAGCTATGTTCACAGAAATGGCTTCTTTTACTTCTCCACTGCACAGGAATTCCGTTGTATATAAATTTGAAACTGCTCAACAGCTGAGGGAGACTGCAAACAATAGGTCCATACCCTAGTGCATTGTTATACAATTCAAACAATGGTGTAGCTATGAGCTTGTAATTTTTAGAGATTGCAAACAAGGCTTTTTCTTGAAGTTGAGCCAGAAACAACTTCTTATGTTCCTTAGGCTTTGTAATATATGCAGGAATATATGGATATTTGGTCTCCACCAGTTACCAATGCAGTATGGCCCAGTCTTGCATCTTTCAGAACTCCATCTTGATGACTCAGTATCCCAGTCATTAAGCATTTTAGTCCTTCAACTTCACCTTTTCCTGGGCTAAGTTCACCATCAGGTTATATTTTTTTTTTTCTTTTTTTTTTTTTTTTTTGAGACGGAGTCTCGCTCTGTCACCCAGGGAGTGCATTGGTGCAATCTCCACCACTGCAACCTCTGCCTCCCAGGTTCAAGCGATTCTCCTGCCTCAGCCTCCCGAGTAGCTGGAATTACAGGGACATGCCACCACGCCCGGCTAATTTTGTATTTTTACTAGAGATGGGATTTCACCATGTTGGCCAGGCTGGTCTCGAACTCTTGACCTCAAGCTATCCACCTGCCCCGGCCTCCCAAAGTGCTGGGATTACAGATGTGAGCCACGGTGCCTGGCCTACCACCAGGGCCTTCACCAACCTGGCCTTCACCTACCACCTGGCCTTCACCAACTTGAAGAAAGTTGCTCCCAGCAGTAGCAGTAATACATAGAGTAGCCACACCAGTGCTTGTAAACAATCAGAATCCCCTTCTATGTTACTCCTCATTCCAATTTTATCCAATTCTTCCCTCATTTGCTGAAATCTGGATGAGACAGAGCTGTCTTTCTCATAGAGGGGCTCTTTTGTACCAAAAGTACAATTGATGGCCAGGCACAGTGGCACACGCCTGTAATCCCAGCACTTTGGGAGGCGGAGGTGGGGAGGCCACTTGAGGTCAGGAGTTTAAGACCAGCCTGGTCAACATGGTGAAACCCCATCTCTACTAAAATACAAAAATTAGCTGGGTGTGGTGGCACACACCTGTAGTTCCAGCTAGGTGGAAGGCTGAGGCAGGACAATCGCTTGAACCCAGGAGGCGGAGGTTGTAGCGAGCCGAAATTGTGCCGCTGCATTCCAGCCTGGGCAACAGAGCATGACTTTATCTCAAAAAAAAAAAAAAACAAAAAACAAAACAAAACAAAAAAACTATAATTGATAATAGGATACAATTTGATGGTGTGCTCCAGGATGAGGGGCTTGGTCTGCTGGATGTACTTGTTGCTGAACTGATCGGGCTCTCCCTCTGTGGTCAGCTAGTCTGCAAGTGATTAGGTGGTAGGTACCACAGACATGCTGGTGAGCTCCAGGGCTGGTGATGAGCTGAAAAGGGAAGGCAGAGGAGACTTTCTTCATGCAGGCAGCAGTTTTCTGCAACCTGCTCAGCCACAGCCAATGCACATCCTTAACCTGTGTGATCCGATATGTGAAAAACCCTAAGGAATACACTAAAAAAACCACTTGAACTAATAAGTAAGTTCAGCAAAGTTGTAAGCTATAAGACCAATGTAACAAAAATTAATTATATTTTTATATACAAGCAATGAAAATTTCTATATGCAAGAAATGAAAATTCTGAGAATGAAATTAAGAAAACAAGTCCAGCTGGGTACAATGGCTCATGCCTGTAATCCCAGCACTTTGGGAGGCTGAGGCGGGAGGATCATGAGGTCAAGAGATCGAGACCATCCTGGCCAACATGGTGAAACCCTGTCTCTACCAAAAATACAAAAATTAGCTGGGCATGGTGATATGCACCTGGGAGGCTGAGGTGGGAGAATCACTTGAACCCGGGAGGTGGAGGTTACAGTGAGATCACACCATTGCACTCCAGCCTGGACAATAAGAGCAAGACTCTCAAAAACAAACAAACAAAAAAAACAAAAAACAAAAAAAAAACTTGTACACTGAACAGAACAAACCATTGTTAAATAAAGAAGATCGAGATAAATGGAAAAACACCCTGTGTTCATGGTTGAAAGACATAATATTAATATGGCAGTACTCCTCAGATAGATCTACAAATTCAATGCAATCCCTAGCAAAATTCGAATTGGCTTTTTTTGCAGAAATTGACCAGTTGATCCTAAAAATCATATGAAAACATAAAGGACCCACACTAACTCAAACAATCTTTAAAAAAGAAACAAACAAAAAATTAGGCCAGGCACGGTGGCTCACACCTGTAATCCCAGCACTTTGGGAGGCCGAGGCAGGTGGATCACCTGAGGTCAGGAGTTCGAGACTAGCCTGGCCAACTTGGTGAAATTCTGTCTCTACTAAACAAAAAATTGGCTTAGTGTGGTGGCACATGCCTGTTATCCCAGCTACTCAGGAGCCTGAGGCAGGAGAATCGCTTGAACCTGGGAGGTGGAGGTTACAGTGAGCCAAGATCACACTATTGCATTCCAGTCTGGGCAACAAGAGCGAAACTCCATCTAAAAAAAAAAAAAAAAAAGTAAAACAAAGATTAAAAAAAAAAAGAAGAAGAACAAAGCCCAGGTGTGGTGGCTTACTCCTGTAATCCTAGCATTTTGGGAGGCCAAGGCGGAGGATTGCTTGAGGCCAGGAGTTTGAGACCAACCTGGACAACAAAGTAAGACAATCTCTAACAAAAAAATTTAAAAGGCCAGGCGCCATGGCTCATGCCTGTAATCCCAGCACTTTGGGAGGCCAAGGCGGGTGGATCACATGAGGTCAAAAGTTCAAAACCAGCCTGGGCAACACGGTGAAACTCTGTCTCTACTAAAATACAAAAAAGTATCTGGGCAAGGCGGAATGTGCCTGTAGTCCCAGCTACTTGGGAGGCTGAGGCAGGAGAATTGCTTGAACATGGGAGGCAGAGGTTGCAGTGAGCCGAGGTCATGCCATTGCACTCCAGCCTGGGCGACAGAGCAAGACTCCGTTTACAAAAAAAATAATAAATAAAAAAAATAAAGAAGTGATTACCGATGCTGGGAGCTGGGTGCAGTGGCTCATGCCTGCAATCCCAGCACTTTGGGAGGCCGAGGCAGGTGGATCACCTGAGGTCAGGAGTTGGAGACCAGCCTGGCCAACTTGGTGAAACCCTGTCTCTACTAAAAATGCAAAAATTAGCCGGGTGTGGTGGTGCACACCTGTAATCCCAGCTACTCGGGAGGCTAAGGCAGGAGAATCGCCTGAACTCTGGAGGTGGAGGTTGCAGTGAGCTCAGATCGTGCTGCTGCACTCCAGCCTGGGTGACAGAGTGAGACTCTGTCCTCCCCAAAAAAAAAGAAAAGAAAAAAGAAATGAATACTGATGCTATAATGTGGCTGAACCTTAAAAATGTTACTGCAATTGACTGAAACCTGATGCAAAAGTCATATTTTGTATGATTTCATTTATATGACATGTTCAGAATAGGCAAACCTATAAAAACAGAAAGTAGATTAGGGTTTGCCTAGGGCTGGAAGGATTGAAGGGTAGGGGAGGATGGGGAATGATTACTAATGGATATAGCATTTCATTTAGGGTGATGAAAATGTTGGAAACTTAGAACATAGTGATGACTACACAGTTTGGGAATATACTAAAACCATTACATTGTACACTTAAGTGGATGAATTTTATGGTATGTGAATTCTATCTCAATAAAGGTATTAACATTTTTTATTTAAAAAATTCATCAGGAAGAAATTCTCTCCTTTAGGCCAGGCACCATGGCTTAATGCCTGTGATCCCAGCACTTTGAAAGGCTGAGGTGGGTGAATTGCTTGAGGCCAGGAGATCGAGACCAGCCTGGCCAAGATGGTGAAACCCTGTCTCTACTAAAAATAGAAAAAAAAAATTAGCCGGGTGTGGTGGCACGCACCTGTAGTCCCAGCTACTCAGGAGACTGAGGTAGGAGAATCGTTTGAACCTGGGAGGCAGAGGTTGCAGTGATCCGAGATCATGCCACTGCACTCCAGCCTGGTGACAGAGCGAGACGCTCTCTAAAAAAAAAAAAAGAAAGAAAAGAAATTATCTGCCTTACCTATGGAAACCCAGCTAAAGGGAGTTCAATAAAGCGGGAGCAAAAAGCCAGGCATGGTGGTGCACCTATAGTCCCAGCTACGCAAAATGCTGAGGCAGGCGGATCACTTGAAGCCACAGTGCACTACGATAGCATCTGTGAATAGTCACCACACTCCAGCCTAGGCAACATATATGTATATATATATAATCAAGTGTTTCATCCTAGCACCAAGGGAAGCCAGTGAGGAGAATTAAAATCTGCACTACTTTCTGACATGTAGAATCAGTTTCATTTAAAGAGCATAGAATACAGGGATGGAGGAGTGTATTAGAAACCATCCGAGGTTGGTTTTCCAGGAGAAAGAAAGAAACCTTTTCCAGGAGAAAGAAAGAAAATTCCTCCCCATTTAGCAATTTTACTGAGCAAGAGCACTCAAAGATACATGCCTCACTCCATATTCAATATTTTATTTTATTTTATTTTTATTTTTATTTTTTGAGATGGAGCCTCACTGTGTCACCCAGGCTGGAGTGTAGTGGTGCAATCTTGGCTCACTGCAACGTCCGACTCCCGGGTTCAAGCGATTCTCCCGCCTCAGCCTCCTGAGTCACTGGGACTACAGGAGCGCACCACCACACCCAGCTAATTTTTTTTGTATTTTTAGTAGAGACAGGGTTTTGCCATGTTGGCCAGGCTGGTCTCAAACTCCTGACCTCAGGTGATCCACACCCGCCCCCCACCCTTCATCCCACTGCCCCAACCCCGGCCTCCCAAAGTGCTGGGATTACGGGAGTGAGCCAATGTGCCCAGCCCATATCCAATACTTTAAATAGCCCATACAGCTGATCCCACTTATTCCTGAAAACACTTGCAGTCCTAGCCTGGAGTCCCTGAAGAATCCCTCATGGTTATAAACAGCCCAGCTGGTTCTGTGGCAGTAGCCATGTATGTTTATTCCTTGTCTATCCCTTGTTGATAGACCTCAAGCCTTGTCAATTGCAGTCGCATTTTGGAGCTGGTCTCATGGGCTGAGTTATTTTCAGCAACTGTGTGTTTACTTCGTACTCTGTTGACTTGGAGAGGGAGAGTTGAATATGTATACAGCTAAAGCCGCTGTTTCACAGCTTCAGAGATGCAGCTACAAGATCACCTGTTCAGAGTATCTGACAGACCTAAGGGGAGGTGATTAATTACATCTCTTCTAGAATGGGGTTTGAAGTATGAGTTGGGGAAGAACCTAGAATGATATGTTTGTCCTTACCTTCCCACCCCTGGTGGAGCAAAGCTAAAATAATAATGGCAAATGGTTAGTAGGGTTTCCATAGAAGACAGTACAGCATGGCTGTGCACAGTGCACCAAAAATAGTGGAATAAAGGAAAGACCTAAAACAAAACAAAACAGACTGCTTGACTTCAAGTTACATAGACCAACAAGCCATAAATACCTCCTACACTGTGTAAATGAACTAGAGTCACTGAAATAAACTCCCTGTCTTTGAGAAGTTAGTCTTAAAAAACAACCACCACCAAAGAAAAACCTTACCAAGACAACATTGTGCTGTAGCTGATTCTGTAGCAAAAATTCCCTTTCCCAGGGAGGCTTTGTGTATTTTAGGGTGCCTAGCTTTAGTATCTGAGAATATGAAATATACGACCAAAACTTAGGAAGACAGACAGACTGAATACATGAATTGGTGGCTGATAAGGAGGGATGTTAGGTAGCTAAGAGACTGAAAGCAAGAGAGGAGGAACCCAGGCTGTCAATTAAAAACAATAAAATCATGGCCGGGCGCGGTGGCTCACACTTGTAATCCCAGCACTTTGGGGGGCAGAGGCAGGTGGATCACCTGAGGTCAGGAGTTCAAGACCAGCCTGGCCAACATGGTGAAACCCTGTCTCTACTAAAAAATACAAAAAAATTAGCTGGGTGTGGTGGTGTGTCTGTAATCCCAGCTACTTGAGAGGCTGAGGCAGGAGAATTGCCTGAACCCAAGAGGCGGAGGTTGCAGTGAGCCGAGATGGCACCACTGCACTGCAGCCTGGTGACACAGTGAGATTCCATCTCAAATAATAACATTAATAATGAGGATGATAATAAATAAAAATAATAAAATCAGAACATTTTATACCTGAAAAGGTTCTGGATCATGTTTTGCAATCCCTTTATGTTGCAGATGAGAAAACAGCCTCAGAGAGATGAAACTACCTGTCTGAAGGTTGCAGATATTAAAGGACATCTCTGAGCTCACACAAAAAAGAGCAGAGTTGGAATCTGAAGCTACATCAGCTAACTTTCTCTTTATGAATTCAGCACTCTTACCTTTATACTGTTTCCTTCCAGAAGGAAGTGGGAAAAAAATGCCTAGAAACCAGAAGATCAAAGCAGCAACAAGGAATCCTCTCCTTTTTTTGACTATGACAGGCTAGAGATCTGGGAGTCAAGGCAAAAAAAGAAGGGGCAACAAGGCCTTAGTCAGTTGAGGTGGCAAAAACAAAATACAACAGACAGGGGGACTTAAACAACAGGAATTTATTTCTCACAGTTCTGGAAGCTGGGATGTCCAAGATCATGGTTCTGGCCAATTCAGTTACCTGGTGAGGGCCTTCTTGCTGACTTGCAGATGGTCCTCAACAGGCATCTTGCTGTATCTTCACATGGCAGAGAAAAAGAGCTCTTGTTTCTCCTCTTCTTCTTATAAGGACACTAATCACATCATAAAGGCCCCACTCTCAAGACCTCATCTAAACCTAAGTACCTCTCCAAGAAAAGCCCCATCTCCATATACTATTACATTGAGGGTTAAGGCTTCAATATATGAATTTTGGGTGGCATGGGATGTCACAAATATTTAGACCATAAGACAATCTCAGGTACAAGCAGGAAAAGGCACCACATACAAGAGGGCAAGTTGAAAAAGGAAAGAATGAGGATGAAATAAAAATGAATTGGCTGGGCGCAGTGGCTTATGCCTGTAATCTCAGCACTTTGGGAGGCCACGGCAGGTGGATCACCTGAGGTCAGGAGTTCGAGAGCAGCCTGGCCAAAATGGCGAAACCCCGTCTCCATTAAAAATATAAAAATTGGCTGGGCATGGTGGCGGGCACCTATAATCCCAGCTACTGGGGAGGCTGAGGCAGGAGAATTGTTGAACCCAGGAGGTAGAGGTTGCAATGAGCGGAGATCGTGCCATTGCTCTCCAGCCTGGGCAGCAGAGTGAGACTCCGTCTTAAAAAAAAAAAGAAAAGAAAAAGAAAAGAAATAAAAATGAATTGTTCTCAGTCGTCGTTCACATTTCCTGCTGAGATCTGGGAGATGAGGAGGGAAGAGAGGGAAGGTAGCAGCTAGCTTTAGAGTATAAGCATTATAGTTGGTTCCTGAAGCTGACAGCAGTGGAGTAATGGAAAGAGACCTGAACATTGAGTGAGTTAATGGTGATTCAAGGCGCAGCTCAGCAACCAAGTGGTTGGTGACCTTGGACAGCTTGAATGATCTCATCTGCAAGGTGAAGATAATAATAACCTAACTAATAAAGTTGTTATAAAAACTAAATGAGACAATACTTACAAAAGTACTTTTTAAATTATAAAGGGTTACTTAGGTTTGTTTTGCTTCACGGTAGGATAGTTCTGGGGCTACACTAATGTTACAGATATAAAAGAAGTGGAAAACATGGCCTCGGATCTCAAGTGTCTTATGATCCTATAGGATAAATAAAGTTTACAAACATGAAAAACCTTAAGATAGCACATGGCTGCACAGGGTTGGATCAGAGCTCTCATCTTGTCTGTTGAAGATGACTCAGGTATGGCTAGGTGTGTCTGGCTAGCTGGTGGGATGGGTCTAAGGAAGTTTATTGGCAGGAAGGCTGGGCACTTCATTTGAGAGTCTTCCTTCTAGAGAAATAAGGAGCCAAGCATGATAGCCTTTTTCAAGAGCCAGTGCCTTGGTCATCAGAATGAGGTGTGGTCATTGTTACTCAAACGCAACTCTAGTTCAACCTCTTAGCTGAAAATCCAGGGCACGTGGAAAAGACAAGTCTCGTCTAGACATTGAAAGAGCTGTTTCTTGGACCAGGTGCTGTGGCTCACGCTTGTAATCCCAGCACTTTGGGAGGCCAAGGCAGGCGGATCTCTTGATATCAGTAGTTCGAGACCAGCCTGGCCAACATGGTGAAACATCATCTCTACTAAAAATACAAAAATTAGCTGGGCATGGTGGCATGCGCCTGTAGTCCCAGCTTCTTGGGACGCTGAGGCACGAGAATCACTTGAACCCGGGAGGTGGAGGTTGCAGTGAGCCGAGATCACGCCACTGCACTCCAGCCTGGGCAACAGATTGAGACGCTGTCTCAAAACAAAAACAGAAAGAAAGAGCTGTTTCTCTGTCTCTGTAACACACTAGGGCTCAAATAACATGTTTTGGGACCTCTCTCTGAGTGTATATCCAAAAGAGCAAGGGAAATTATTTTATGCTACAGCCCAGGTACTCCTTTAATACACAGAAGGCTCTCAATGGAGCAGTTGAAAAGACTCAGAGTGCCCACAAGAGGGAACAGAGTCATGGCAGTGCCAGCCTACAGAGGTGTCAGTATCCAGCAAGGACCACAGCACAATAACCGAATACAGCAGTGTGCATTGTCCCCATCAGAGCTGTGACAATCCCCAGCAGAAACTGCCACGCCAGCTAGTATTGTGGGAGGCAGTGTTAACAGCTCAGAGCATCCACAGCTCTTGATAGAGCACTGTGGATATTTTGGGACTGAAGGATGTTGGATATCCCATGGACTTGATAGGAACATTGAGGAAGGAGGCTCCTATTAGAAGATGGACCCTAAAAAGCCAGCAAATATTCATGTAAGACAGAGTTATTTCAGATAACAAAAATATCAGCAGACTGAAATCACTGACGTCACAGAGGAAGTGGTAACTGGACCATGAAGTTGATTTGTTGTTGCTTTCTGTGATGGTTAATTTTATGTGTCACCTTGATTGGGCTAAGGGATGTCCAGATAGCTGGTAAAATGTGACTTCTGGGTGTGTCTGTGAGGGTGTTTACAGATGAGATTAGCAATGGAATCAGTAGACCGAACAAAGAAAATCCATCTTCACCAATGTGGGCAGGCATCATCCAACCGGTCGAGGGGGCAAATAGAACCAAAAAAGCAGAGGAAGGGCAAATTTGCTCTCTCTGCTTGAGCAAGGACATTCATCTTCTCCTGCCCTCAGACATCAACGCTCCTGGTTCTCAGACCTTCAGGCTTAGAGTGGAGCTACATCATTGTCTTTCCTAGGCCTCCAACTTGCAGATAGCAGATGGTCGATTTCTCAGCCTTCATAATCTTATGAGCCAATGCCTCACAATAAAATTATTTCTATATATCTACATATATCCTATTGGTTCTGTTTTTCTGGAGAACCCTAATACGTTTGCCATGTGTGTCTGAATGTCGAAAGGTGCTTCTTATTCCACAGATCTCAGAGAACATTCAACTATGAATTCTGTAATACCCAGAAGTGCCAATGGAGCTTGAAAAGAGTCTTTTTAACACCAGCGTGCCAGGCTACGAGCTGGGCAGCAATTCTTCCTGGCAAGTAGTTCTTGCAATTTGCCTATACCCAGAGCAGATGCTGCTTCTGCTTTTTCCAAAGAAAGCTTTCTCTATATTCTGCCTTGCCCCAGAGACACAGTGGAGACAGAATCCTTAACTCTTCCCCTGGTGAACAGGCTGTTCAGAGTCTCCTATGCCACACAGGAAAAGTCAGAAACAGGTGGTAGCTGGGGATGCAAGAGAACTAGTTTATCCATAGCCTTTTCTCACTGAAGATTACCTGCAAAGATGGTTTCCAAAGTTGCTTAGGGAATCTGCAGCAGTAAATCTCAAGTGGTCTGGTGGTTGCCATTGGCAACACTCAAGCTTCCCTGAAAACAAGGGACAGGTGTGCTTTTTGCCTCTTTAATATATTGGGGATGAAGGTAGGGGGTAGGGAGAAAGACTGACTGTTCCTTATTCTGAATTCATTTTAAAGATGACTACTCAATGAACTGTAAACGGAATGTCCCTTAATATTTCCTAAGGTGTAAAGCATTTCACTCTCCTGTTTTGAGAGAGAAACATCATTAGCAATCTAGCTAAGTGACAAATAAATCAAATGAAATTTAATGAAGGCAAAAGTTGCCAGGTCTATAAGCTTGCTCCATGAATGTAAGCAAAGAGAATTGGTATAAATCAGTTCTTAATTTTTTTTTTTTTTGAGACGGAGTCTCGCTCCGTAGCCAGGCTGGAGTGCAGTGGCATGATCTCGGCTCACTGCAACCTCCGCCTCCTGGGTTCAAGCGATTCTCCTGCCTCAGCCTCTGGAGTAGCTGGGATTACAGGCATGCACTGCCACGCTCAGCTAATTTTTGTATTTTTAACAGAGACAGGGTTTCATCTTCTTGTCCAGGATGGTCTCGATCTCCTGACCTTGTGATCCGCCCACCTTGGCCTCCCAAAGTGCCGAGATTACAGGTGTGAGCCACCGTGCCTGGCCCAGTTCTTAATCTTTAGTGGCCATAGTCATCATCTGGAGACATTGCCTGAGGCATTCTAATTCAATACGCCTGAGTTGAGGCATGGGCAACAGCAGCCTTATTTACTCTTCTTTCCACTACTATCAAGAGTCTGCAAGCAACTTATTCAACCTCACCTTTAGAGCCTATGTCACCCTGACTGAAATGATTGAAAGAAAGCTTGGAAATTCATAAAAAGAAGGAGCCTGAAGATGTGACTGTCCCCTTGAATGCCAGTCCTTTCACTGATAAACTCCTTTCCTATTCCCAACGTGTCATTCCCATCCACCACTTCTAAGATTGGGGGAAGATTTGACTACAGCTAGAGCAAGAGTGAAAAAGCAGCATTGGCCAGGTGTGGTGGCTCACACCCCCAGTACTTTGGGAGGCTGAGGTGGGTGGATCACCTGAGTCAGGAGTTCAAGACCAGCCTGGCCAACATGGCGAAACCCCATCTCTACTAAAAATACAAAAATTAGCCAGGCATGGCAGCGGGTGCCTGTAATCCCAGCTGCTTGGGAGGCTGAGGCAGGAGAATCACTTGAACCTGGGAGGCAGAGGTTGCAGTGAGCCAAGATAGCACCAATACACTCCAGCCTGGGTAACAAGAGTGAAACTCCGTCTTAAAAAAAAAAAAAAGCAGTTATTGGCAGGATGTTAGTGCATTCTATCTGTTGCTATGATTTAGCTACACTCTGGGCTAGAGACTCTAGAAACAGTGAAGAAGGAAAAATCAGAGTCCCACCTGGGCTTCAAGTACCAACCCTTCTCTACACCTATAAAGGTGAATGACAGGCTTCTGAGTGCTGTAGATACTGCCTTAATGCCCTTCAAATCATAAAGGCTTTGATCTAATTATAAGGCCAATTCTTTTTTTTTTTTTTTTGAGATGGAGTCTCGCTCCGTCACCCAGGCTGGAGTGCAGCGGCACGATATCAACTCACTGCAACCTCCGCCTCATGGGTTGGAGCGATTCTTCTGCCTCAGCCTCCTGAGTAGCTGGGACTACAGGCGTGCACCACCATGCCCGGCTAATTTTTGTATTTTTAGTAGAGACAGAGTTTCACCATATTGGCCATGCTGGTCTCGAACTCCTGACCTCGTGATCCGCCTGCCTCGGCCTCCCAGTGTGCTGGGATTACAGGTGTGAGTCATGGTGCCCAGCGGCCAATTCTTGTTTTATTGGCACATAACAATTGCACATATTTATGGGATACATCTGACATTTTGATACATGCATACAATATGTAATAATCAAATCAGGGTAATTCGGGTATCCATCACCACAAATACTTATCATTTCTTTGTGTTGGGAATATTCCAAATCTCCCAGCTATTTTGAAATATGCAATAAGTTATTGTTTACTATAGTCACCCTACTTTGCTATCAAACACTAGAACTTATTCTAACTGTATTTTACTGTATTTTTGTATCCATTAACCAACATCTCTTTTTTTTCTTATTCTTTTTATTATTATTTTTCAGAGACAAGGTCCTGCTCTTTCGCCCAAACTGGAGTGTGGTGGCAAGATTATTTGTAACCTCGAACTCCTGGGCTCAAGCAACTCTCCTGCTTCAGCCTCTCCATTAGTTGCGATGACAAGCCTGCACCACCATGCCTGGATAATTTTTATTTGTTTGTTTTTTTGTAGAGATAGGGTCTTTCTATGTTGCCCAGGCTGGTCTCAAACTCTTGGCCTTAAGAGATCCTCCTGGCTGGGCGTGGTGGCTCATGCCTGTAATCCCAGCACTTTGGGGGGCCGAGGCAGGTGGATCACGAGGTCAGGAGATCGAGACCACCCTGGCTAACATGGTGAAACTCTCTCTCTACTAAAAATACAAAAAATTAGCCGGGCGTGGTGGCAGGCACCTGTAGTCCCAGCTACTCGGGAGGCTGAGGCAGGAGAATCACTTGAACCCGGGAGGTGGAGGTTGCAGTGAGCCTAGATCGTGGCACTGCGCTCCAGCCTGGGTGACAAAGCTGAAACTCTGTCTCAAAAAAAAAAAGAAAAAGAAAAAGAAAAAAAAGAAATGCCAATGTGAGCAAATCTCTTCTGAAAGAAGATGGCTAGGCAGGGCATAATGGCTCAGGCCTGCAATCCCAGCACTTTAAGAGGCTGAGGTGAGTAGACCACTTGAGGTCAGGAGTTCGAGACCAGCCTGGCCAACACAGTGAAATGCTGTCTCTATTAAAAATATCAAAATCAGCCAGGCGTAGTGGCACACACCTGTAATCCCAGCTACTCGGATGCTGAGGCAGGAGAATCGCTTGAGACTGGGAGGCAGAGGTTGCAGTGAGCTGAGATCACACCACTACACTCCAGCCTGAGTGACAGAGCACGACTCTGTCTCAAAAAAAAAAAAAAAAAAAAAAAAAAAAAAAAGCTGGGCGCAGTGGCTCACACCTGTTATCCTAGCACTCTGGGAGGCCGAGGCGGGTGGATCACCTGAGGTCAGGAGTTGGAGACCAGCCTGGCCAACATAGTGAAACCCCGTCTCTACTAAAAATACAAAAATTAGCTGGGTGTGGTGGCAGGCGCCTGTAACCCCAGCTATTCAGGAGGCTGAAGCAGGAGAATTGCTTGAACCCGGGAGGGAGAGGTTGCGGTGAGCTGAGATGGCGTCATTGTCCTCCAGCCTGGGTGACAAAAGCAAAATTCTGTCTCAACAAAAAAAAAATTAACCTTGACTTTACTCATCCATTAAACATTTACCAAGAAATATTTGTTGTGCCAGGCATTCCCTGGCACTGAGGCTACGAAGAGGTATAAGACGCTTGCCATAGAATAATTCATATTTAGTCAGGGAAAGAGACTTGTAATTAATTCAAAGAGAGAGATGGACATTATAATAGAAACACCAGTGGACTCTTGGAATTCAGAAATCAGGATTTTTATCTTGAGAAAGACCCTGAAAAGGCTTATTAAATGGATTTGTATGTTTTTTTTTTTTTTTTTTTTGAGATGGAGTCTTGCACTGTCACCTGGGCTGGAGTGCAGTGGCACAATCTTGGCTCCCTGCAACCTCTGCCTCCAGGGTTCAAGCGATTCTCCTGCCTCAGCCTCCTGAGTGGCTGGGATTACAGGCACCCGCCACCATGCCCAGCTAATTTTTTTTTTTTTTTTTTTTTTTAGTAGAGACGGGGGTTTCACTATGTTGGCCAGGCTGGTCTCGAGCTCCTGACCTTGTGATCCACCCGCCTCAGCCTCCCAACGTGCTGGGATTACAGGCATGAGCCACCGCACCCAGACAGGATTTGTTTGTTTAATGAGGCAAAAATTTGAATGAAACTATCTTCAAGGTTGTTGTACAACAAAAGCAAAGCACTTAACCAGTAAGAGAGACCCAGATAACTACAACGGTTGTATGTTTTGTTTTTGTTTTTATTTTTGAGACAGAGTCTTGCTCTGTTGCCCAGGCTGGAGTACAGTGGGGTGATCTCGGCTCACTGCAACCTCCGCCTCCCAGGTTCTAGAGATTCTGCTGCTTTAGCCTCCCGAGTAGCTGGGATTATAGGTGCGTGCCACCACACCTGGCTAATTTTTCGTATTTTTAGTAGAGATGGGGTCTCACCAAGTTGGCCAGGCTGGTCTCAAACTCTGTCAAAGTGCTGGGATTACAGGAACGAGCCACCATGCCCAGGAAAAGGGTGTATATTTTGGCCTGGCATGGAATTAATTCTTTACTCTTTCTTAAGCACACTTTTACACTTATTACATATCTGAAGTGATGACTTAAAATATTCAGGTACGTTTCATTGGAAAATTACGTGGTATAGTGGGGTTCTCAAAAATGAGAAGTTCTCAAAGATCTCAAGAAAATTTTCTTGGCTGGACGTGGTGGCTCACGCCTGTAATCCCAGCACTTTGGGAGGCCGAGGGGGGGGTGGATCACATGAGGTCAGGAGTTCGAGACCAGCCTGGCCAACATGGTGAAAACCCATCTCTTCTAAAAATACAAAAATCAGTCAGGCGCGGTGGCACGCGCCTGTAATCCCCGCTACTCAGGAGGCTGAGGCAGGAGAATCGCTTGAACCCAGGAGGCGGAGGTTGTGGTGAGCCAAGATCGCACCACTGCACTCCAGCCTGTGTAACAAGAGTAAAATTCTGTCCCCCCCCCCAAAAAAAAAAAAGAAAAAGAAAATGTACAGATGCACACATCCACACAAACACGGAAAGGGTCTGGGTGGATATTTACCAACGTGTTATGGAACAACATAACATCTGGGTGCTTTTTTGTTTTCATTTTCATTCATCTGCTTTTCCAGTTTACCTTCAGTTAATTTGTATTGTTTATCTAATAAGAAAACCCACAAGGAACGTAACTAAACCATTCAAAAGCAAAGCAACCCCCAATAAAGACAAGTCCAGAGTATGGCCAGGATGTGGGTGGCCGGCATAGCGTGGAGAAAGGTCTAGAGTTAAGGAGGTAAAGCACTGTGAAGTTCTGACAATGGTGTCGTGGTGGATAATGGGAGGTGGCACTCTTCAGTGAGTGCAGTGAGAGGGGACTGAGCAGAAGGTCAGTAAGGACAGGGACTAGGAAGGACAGAAAGTGGTGTCATAGAAAGCCTGGAGCCTTTCCTTTCCTCCTCCTCAGTCTCTGTTACCCACACACAAGCCACCTCCCTAGAAGGAGGCGGTGGCATCTTAGCTGGTCTTCTGCCAACTGTCTCTTCCTGTCTCTAGTTCATCCTACCCACAGCTGTTAGAGTAGCCTTCTTTCAGCACTCTTTTTTTTTTTTTTTTGAGACGGAGTCTCGTTCTGTCGCCCAGGCTGGAGTGCAGTGGCGCGACCTTGGCTCACTGCAAGCTCCGCCTCCTGGGTTCACACCATTCTCCTGCCTCAGCCTCCCGAGTAGCTGGGACTACAGGCACCTGCCACCACGCCCGGCTAATTTTTTTGTATTTTTAGGAGAGACAGGGTTTCACCGTGTTAACCAGGATGGTCTCGATCGCCTGACCTCGTGATCTGCCCGCCTCAGCCTCCCAAAGTGCTGGGATTACAGGCGTGAGCCACGGCTCCTGGCCCTTTCAGCACTTTTAAAAAAAAACTCTGTCCTGGCTGGTTGCATGGCTCCAGCATGTAATCTCAGCACTTTGGGAGGCCGAGGGGTGGCTGCGGATCACAAGGTTAGAGTTGAAGACCAGCCTGGCCAACACAGTGAAACCCTGTCTCTACTAAAAATGCAAAAATTAGCTGGGTGTGGTGGCAGGCACCTGTCATCCCAGCTACTCAGGAGGCTGAGGCAGGAGAATTGCTTGAACCCAGGAGACAGAGGTCGCAGTGGGCCGAGATCGCGCCACTGCACTCCAGCCTGGGTGACAGAGCTAGACTCTGTATCAAAAAAAAAAAAAAAAAAAGAGCAACCAAAAAAAAAAAAAAAAAAACAACCAACTCTGTCCTTGCTCAGTCATCTATAATAGGTCTCAGTTGCTTATTTAAAATAAAAATCTTTAAAGCCCTTCCCATCCCATCCTGGGTTACCCAGCTCCTACTTTCAGTACCTCTCTGAGCTGCTGCATCTGTAAAATGAACATATTGTACTCTGCCTTGTATACTGGAATAATTTTTTTTTTTAGACAGGATCTCACTCTGTTGCCCAGGCTAGAGTGCAGAGGCACAATCATGGTTCACTGCAGCCTCAACCTCCTGGGATCAAACCACCCTCCAACCCTCAACCTCCTGAGTAGCTGGGACCACAGGTACTTACCACTATATCCAGCTAATTTTTTAATTTTTTGTAAAGATGATGTCTCCCAGGCTGAAGTTATCCTCCTGCCTCAGCCTCCCAAAGTGCTGGGATTACAGGAGTGAGCCACCATGCCTGGACTGGAATAAATTAATGGAAGAAAGGGTGCTTTAAAAAGAATTGTTCTCATTGCAACATAATTTCTTAGTAGTCCCCAGTTGAGTCTTCCGCTTCAGTATTTTTTTAAAAAAATAATTGTAGATTCATAGGAGGTTGCAAAGAAATGTACAAGGGAAGTCCCATGCACCCTTCTCCCAATCTTAATGTTTCACACAATTAAAGTATAATATCAAAACCAAGAAATTGACATTGGTCCAATCCATAGAGCTTATTCAGAGTTCACCAGATATACATGCTGTCAATATTTTTGTTTGCGTGTGTGTAGCTGTATGCAATTGTACCACATGTAGCCTTGCATAACGACCACCACAACCAAGATCCAGAACAATTCCATTATCACAAGACTCCTTTGTGTTACCCCTGTCTGGCCACACCCATCCCCTCCCTGTGTCCCTGGCCCTTGGCACCCATTTATCTTTTATGCATCTCTGCAGGTATGTTATTTCAATGAACGTCATGTAAATGGAATTGTGCACTATACATTCTTTTTCTTTTTCTTTCTTTCTTTTTTTTTTTTTTTTTGAGACAGAGTCTTGTTCTGTCACCCAGGCTGGAGTGTAGAGGCATGAGCATGGCTCACTGCAATCTCCACCTCCCAGGCACAAGCAATCCTCCCACCTCACCCTCCTGGGTACCTGGGACCACAGGTGCACACCACCTCGCCTGGCTATATGCTTCTTTTGAGATTGCTTTTTTCACTCACATAATTTGCTTGAAATTTATCCACCAGCATTAAAAAAAATTAATTGTGCATCATTTTCAGTGAGATGTGTGCATTTTGTCTTTGTTCATGCCTTTTCCACTGCCTAGAATGCCCTCTACCAACCCTCTCTACCAATCTGTATTCATTTCTTTCAGTGTGTCTCACTGCTGTGTGCCTAAACCCATCTGACTTATTTCTCTTCCTTTATCAATTATGTATATTTCCCACACCATATCATTTTCCACTTGCAGGTAGGAGACAGGGACCACGCCCATCTTATCTTTATATTCCCAGCATCTAGTACAGTGCCTGAAATGGAGGAGGTACCCAGTAAATAATGTTTCGGATGAATGAATGATTGAAGTTGCTCTGCTGGATTCTTATATTGTGTCTTGGGTATGTGTTGTCTTCCCAACTGCACTCAAAGCTACGTTGTAAACTTGAGAGCAGCAGCTCCATTCCATTTACTAGTATAGGCAAGGTCCCAGTTAGGGTTGCCGTAGATGTTTGTACGTGGTTTCAGTGAGCGTGTGTCTTTGTGTACGTGGGGGTGAAGTGAAGGCATGTTTGTGGGCTGGTTTCCCAGCTGCCCAGCCTGACTTTCTACAGTCAGCAGGATGGACTTGGATATGTCGGAGCTGAAGACCCTGGAGCATGTGGCAGTGACAGTCTCCATCACTCACCCACGGCGCGGCAGCTTGGAGCTGAAGCTGTTCTGCCCCAGCGGCATGATGTCCCTCATCGGCGCCCCCGGCAGCATGGACTCGTATGTACACCTGCCCGAGGCCTGAGCAACCTTTTCAGCAAGGGCCTTTCCAGGGAAAAGAAATGGGAGAAGTGGATCCTGGCACTGTCCTAAACTACTGTGGCTCTGGCTATCCCTGGCGGCTGGAAGCCTTTCGTCACATGCCTTCTTCAAGCGCTAGGCCCTGCACCTCACATACATGTTCTCTAATCCTTCTAAGAACCCCCTAGATTAGACTTTGTAACCTCCTTTTACAAATGAGGAAACTGGCTGGGTGTGGTGGCTCACACCTGTAATCCCAGCATTTTGGGAGGTCAAGGCAGGAGAATCACTTGAACTCAGGAGTTCAAGACCAGCCTGGGCAACAAAGTGAGACCCTGTCTCTACAAAAAATTTAAAGATTAGCCTTACAGGCCTATAGTCCCAGCTACTCAGGAGACTGAGGTGGAAGGATCACTTGAACCCAGGAAGTCAAGGCTGCAGTGAGCTGTGATCATGCCACTGCACTCCAGCTTGGACAACAGAGTGAGAATCTGTCTCCAAAAAAAAAAAAAAAAGAAAAGAAAACAAGTCATGGAGCTAGTAAGTGCCCAAGAGAATAAGAATAAACCTAGATCCGTGGGACTCCAAGCCTGTGCGCGCTCCATGCTTGCTTTTTCCACCACAACACGTTAACACAAGTTCCTCCTTCCATGAGACCCCAGGGGCAAGGGGCACCTGAGAAGCCCTCGTGGCACACTCCCAAGTTGTTTCCATGGCTACTACAGTAAGAAAGTGTTGCTGGGGGAAGGTCAGCTCTCTGGCCCACGCCTTCCACCTGTTTCTGCTGTGTTCTTTCCTCAGGGATCCCAACGGCTTCAATGACTGGACCTTCTCCACTGTGCGATGCTGGGAGGAGAGAGCCCGAGGGACCTGCAGGCTTGTCATCAGGGATGTTGGTGAGTTTCGTGTCCTCACACCAGGCCCTGCCTTTCCTGCTTGTTATCTGGTCCCTCTGCATCTCAGGAGTCCCCACAGAAAGTGTCCCGTGTGCAATATATAGGGTTGCCATTGGACCAAGAGGGTTGATGCCAAGAGTGTGCCCCATCCGTGAAATGGGCATTGCTATCTGAAATTGTTCATTTATACTACCTCTCATATTCCTTGGAGGAGTGACCCATCCATTTTTCCTCAGGATAGCAACAAAAAGTCCTTGTCGAAACCACATTTCAAGTCCTTTTACATATAACCATCCTTCGGCCAGCCCCGGTAGGCAGGTAAGGGCAGGACTCATTTCACCATTTTTTTTTAAACTGGCCCAGAGGTTTGAGGTGACTTGTGGAAGGTCACCATAAGTGAAGGCCACAATATCCATGAATTGTGAATATCTTTAGTATCAGCTTATAGACTGGAAATTGAGCTCCACCCTCCCATCCTCCAGTCAGTTAGGTATTCTCTAGGCCAGTGGTTTTCAAAGCTTTCTTTAATTTGGTACAAAGACATTTTTTTCTAATCCCAGCTGAACCCCCAAAATACGGGAGAGAAAAGCAAGACTCTGCTTTGGAGTACAGCCTTTCAACCCTTTCCATCCCTAAGGGCACCCAGTGAGGCCCTTCTGCAGAACCTGGGGTCAGTGGGACACAGTGAGGCAGCTCCTGGAGCAGACCATGTGGCCTGAGCCCCTTTGGGTGGCAGGGCGGGCAGGGCCTCTGCTGTCTGGCATGGCTGACAGAGGGGCGTGGCTCACGAGCTGCCCCTTGCTGCCGTAGGGGATGAGTCATTCCAGGTTGGCATCCTCCGGCAATGGCAGCTGACCCTATATGGCTCTGTGTGGAGTCCAGTAGACATCAGGGACAGACAAAGGTGGGTAAAGCCGCATGTGTCAGAGGGAAGGCCAGTCACAGGGGAAGGGCCGCCTAGGGACCCCTTCGCCCTCTGAACCCCAGCTGTGCTTCCCAGCTCCAGCATCAAGCCGGTAGATGGAGCCCCGGGCTGGGAACTCACAGTCTGGGCCTCTCCTTTTTGCTGTGGGGCTTCCCTGTCTTCAGCTGTAAGGCAGGAAAATGGGTGAGGGCAGATGGTATAGGAACCATAGTCAGTGGGGCATCGTCACCTCTTTTCTTCTCCACAGGCTGTTAGAGAGTGCCATGAGTGGAAAATACCTGCACGATGACTTCGCCCTGCCCTGCCCACCGGGGCTGAAAATTCCTGAGGAAGATGGTTACACCATCACCCCCAACACCCTCAAGGTACTAGGGCCAAGACTCAAGCTGCGGGTAGATGGGACTGTCCTGTCTGGGGGATGGAGTTCTTAGTGTGTTTCTCAGGGTGACCTGCGGGGTGAAGGACTGGGAAGACCTGGGTCCCAGCAGTGGTTTCATAGCATTGCTCCTACCCTGCTAGCCTAACTCTTACAGGACAGGCCTTGTCGGGGGAGGGGGCAGAGGGAACAGTTTGGGTGAAAAAGGCAGTCCCTAGAAGGAAAAAGACTTTCTGAGCTCATTGTCCTGGGCTGAGAAAGGCTGTAGGCTTCGGGAAACAGTGCCTCACGTAGGTGCTTGCCTCGGCCCCAGACCCTGGTGCTGGTAGGCTGTTTCACCGTCTTCTGGACCGTTTACTACATGCTGGAAGTATATGTGAGCCAGAGGAATGTGGCTTCCAATCAAGTTTGTAGGAGTGGACACTGCCACTGGCCCTATCGAAGCCAGAAAGCCAAGGAGGAAGGGACAGAGCTAGAATCAGTGCCACTTTGCAGCAGCAAGGATCCAGACGAAGTGGAAACAGAGAGCAGGGGCCCTCCCACCACCTCTGACCTCCTTGCCCCAGACCTGCTGGAGCAAGGGGACTGGAGCCTGTCCCAGAACAAGAGCACCCTGGACTGCCCTCATCAGCACCTAGACCTACTGCACGGGAAGGAGGAGCAGATCTGCTGACCTCAGGGCCTGACAGTGTGGGACAGGCTCTTCTTTCCCAAAATTAGGGAGCTCTTGACAGAAAGCAGTTCTGATGCTTACATCTGGAATCTGAGGCATCCTCTGACTCCACTCAAAGAGGGTGAGGGCCTTCTTAAGATACAAATGGCGGAGGATTGCTGCCAGAGAAGTCTGGTCAGAGCCACAGGGTCTGCCTCCAGCCAAACGGGAACTTTTGGTGAGAAGGTGTTGGACAGGGGATTGGCGCCCCCTTTGGGTTGGCCTCCATCCTCTTTTTTTTTCCCCTTAACACTATCCGCCTGGAAATGGGCTGCCTCTCTTTTTTTTTTTTTTTTTTTTTTTTGAGACATAGTCTCGATCTGTTGTCCCCCAGGCTGGAGTGCAGTGGCGTGATCTTGGGCAAGCTTTTGTGTTCTGTGTCATTTTTTTTTTTTTTTTTTGAGATGGAGTCTCACTCTGTCGCCCAGGCTGGAGTGCAGTGGCGTGATCTCGGCTTACTGCAAGCTCCGCCTCCCGGGTACGTGCCATTCTCCTGCCTCAGCCTCCAGAGTAGCTGGGACTACAGGCACCCGCCACAACGCCTGGCTAATTTTTTGTATTTTTTAGTAGAGACGGGGTTTCACCGTGTTAGCCAGGACAGTCTCAATCTCCTCTTGATCTGACCTCTTGATCTGCCCACCTTGGCCTCCCAAAGTGCTGGAATTACTTGCGTGAGCCACTGCGCCCGGGCGCCTCTTTTTTTTTGAGGTGAAGTTTCGCTCTTCTTGCTTAGGCTGGAGAGCAATGGTGGATCTCGGCTCACTGCAACTTTTGCCTTCCAGGTTCAAGCGATTCTCCTGCCTCAACCTCCGAAGTAGCTGGGATTACAGGCATGTGCCACCACGCCCAGCTGATGTTGTATTTTTAGAACAGACGTAGTTTCTCCATGTTGGTCAGGCTGGTCTCAAACTCTGGACCTCAGGTGATCCGCCAGCCTTGGCCTCCCAAAGTCCTGGGATTTCAGGTGTGAGCCACCGCTCCCAGCCGGGCTGCCTCTTTAACACCATCATTTGAGTTCTCTAAACGTGAATTCTTTCTAAGAAAACCCTCAGAACAACAAATATTTACTGAGCACCTACAGGTATGCCATATACTGTGTGAGCAGCTCCAAGAGAATTCCAAGGTAAATTCGCAATGTAAACATCATTTTATATAAGGACAAAATTATCTTGGATTATATATGCCTAAAGTAATACACACTTAGTGCCACTTGACAGCACAAGTTACTTGAAAAATTACTTGACATACAATATTAAACAGATTAACAAGACAGAAGGTTAACAAGGATATCCAGGACTTGAACTCAGCTCTGCACCAAGCAGACCTAATAGACATCTACAGAACTCTCCACCCCAAATCAACAAAATATACACTCTTCTCAGCACCACATCACACTTATTCTTTTTTTTTTTTTTTTTTTTTTTGAGACAGAGTCTCACTTTGTCACCCAGGCTGGAGTGCAGTGGCTCGACCTCGGCTCACTGCAAGCTCCGCCTCCCGGGTTCACGCCATTCTCCTGCCTCAGCCTCTCCGAGTAGCTGGGACTACAGGCGCCCGCCACCACGCCCGGCTAATTTTTTGTGTTTTTTAGTAGAGACGGGGTTTCACCGTGGTCTCGAACTCCTGACCTTGTGATCCGCCCGCCTCGGCCTCCCAAAGTGCTGGGATTACAAGCGTGAGCCACCGCGCCGGGCCACATCACACTTATTCTAAAATGGACCACATAATTGGAAGTAAAGCACTCTTCAGCAAATGTAAAATAACATAAATCACAACAAACTGTCTCTCAGACCACAGTGCAATCAAATTAGAACTCAGGATTAAGAAACTCACTCAAAACCGCACAATTACATGGAAACTGAACAACCTGCTCCTGAACGACTACTGGGTAAATAATGAAATGAAGGCAGAAATAAAGATGTTCTTTGAAAGCAATGAGAACAAAGACACAACGTACCAGAATCTCTGGGACATATTTAAAGCAGTGCATAGAGGGAAATTTACAGCACTAAATGCCCACAAGAGAAGGCAGGAAAGATCTAAAATCAACACCCTAACATCACAATTAAAAGAACTAGAGAAGCAAGAGCAAATACATTCAAAAGCTAGCAGAAGGCAAGAAATAACTAAGATCAGAGCAGAACTGAAGGAGATAGAGACACAAAAAACCCTTCAAAAAATCAATGAATCCAGGAGCTGGTGTTTTGAAAAGATCAACAAAATTGATAGACCGCTGGCAAGACTAATAAAGAAGAAAAGAGAGAATAATCAAACAGATGCAATAAAAGATGATAAAGGGGATATCACCACCAATCCCACAAAAATACAAACTACCGCCAGAGAATGCTATAAACACCTCTACGCAAATAAACTAGAAAATCTAGAAGAAATGGATAAATTCCTGGACACATACACCTTCCCAAGACTAAACCAGGAAGAAGTTGAATCTCTGAATAGACCAATAACAGGCTCTGAAATTGAGACAATAATTAATAGCCTACCAACCAAAAAAAAATCCAGGACCAGACAGATTCACAGCCGAATTCTATTAGAGCTACAAAGAGGAGCTGGTACCATTCCTTCTGAAACTATTCCAATCAATAGAAAAAAAGGGACTCCCTAACTCATTTTATGAGGCCAGCATCATCCTGATACTAATGCCCGGCAGAGACATAACAAAAAAGAGAATTTTAGGCCAATACGCCTGATGAACATTGATGCGAAAATTCTCAATAAAATACTGGCAAACCGAATCCTGTGGCACATCAAAAAGCTTATCCACCACAATCAAGTTGGGTTCATCCCTGGGATGCAAGGCTGGTTCAACATACACAAATTAATAAACGTAATCCATCACATAAACAAAACCAATGACAAAAACCACATGATTTTATCAATGCAGAAAAGACCTTCGACAAAATTCAGCAGCCCTTCATGCTAAAAGCTCTCAATAAACTAGGTATTGATGGAACGTATCTCAAAATAGTAAGAGCTATTTATGACAAACCCACAGCCAATATCATACTGAATGGGCAAAAACGGGAAGCATTCCCTTTGAAAACCAGCACAAGACAAGGATGCCCTCTCTCACCACTCCTATTCAACATGGTGTTGGAGGTTCTGGCCAGGGCAATCAGGCAAGAGAAAGAAATAAAGGGTATTCAATTAGGAAAAGAGGAAGTCAAATTGTCCCTGTTTGCAGATGACATGATTGTATATTTAGAAAACCCCATTGTCTCACCCAAGATCTCCTTAAGCTGATAAGCAACTTCAGCAAAGTCTCAGGATACAAAATCAATGTGCAAAAATCACAAGCACTCCTATACACCAATAACAGACAATAACAGAGAGCCAAATCATGAGTGAACTCCCATTCACAATTGCTACAAAGAGAATAAAATACCTAGGAATCCAACTTACAAGGGTTGTGAAGGACCTCGTCAAGGAGAACTACAAACCACTGCTCAATGAAATAAAAGAGGACACAAACAAATGGAAGAACATTCCATGCTCATGGATAGGAAGAATCAGTATTGTGAAAATGGCCATACTGCCCAAGGTAATTTATAGATTCAATGCCATCCCCATCAAGCTACCAAAGACTTTCTTCACAGAATTGGAAAAAACTACTTTAAACTTCATATGGAACCAAAAAAGAGCCTGCATTGCCAATACAATCCTAAGCAAAAAGAACAAAGCTAGAGGCACCACGCTACCTGACTTCAAACTATACTACAAGGCTACAGTAACCAAAACGGCATGGTACTAGCACCAAAACAGATATATAGACCAACAGAACAGAACATAGGCCTCAGAAATAACACCACACATCTACAACCATCTGCTCTTTGACAAATTGACAAAAACAAGAAATGGGGAAAGGATTCCCTGTTTAATAAATGGTGCCAGGAAAACTGGCTAGCCATATGTAGAAAGCTGAAACTGGATCCCTTCCTTACACCTTATACAAAAATTAATTCAAGATGGAGTAAAGACTTAAATGTTAGACCTAAAACCATAAAAACCCTAGAAGAAAACATAGGCAATACCATTCAGGACATAGGCATGGGCAAAGACTTCCTGACTAAAACACCACAAGCAATGGCAACAAAAGCCAGAATAGACAAATGGGATATAATTAAACTAAAGAGCTTCTGCATGGCAAAGAAACTACCATCAGAGCGAACAGGCAACCTACAGAATGGGAGAAAATTTTTGCAATCTACCCATCTGACAAAGGGCTAATATCCAGAATCTACAAAGAACTTAAACAAATTTACAAGAAAAAAAAACAAACAACCCCATCAAAAAGTGGGCAAAGGATATGAACAGACACTTCTCAAAAGAAGACATTTATGCAGCCAACAGACACATGAAAAAATGCTCATCATCACTGGTCATCAGAGAAATGCAAATCAAAACCACAATGAGATACCATCTCATGCCAGTTAGAATGGCGATCATTAAAAAGTCAGGAAACAACAGATGCTGGAGAGGATGTGGAGAAAGAGGAACACTTTTACACTGTTGGAGGGAGTGTAAATTAATTCAACCATTGTGAAAGACAGTGTGGCGATTCCTCAAGGATCTAGAACTAGAAATACCATTTGACCCAGCCATCCCATTGCTGGGTATATACCCAAAGGATTATAAATCATGCTGCTATAAAGATACATGCACACGTATGTTTATTGTGGCACTATTCACAATAGCAAAGACTTGGAACCAACCCAAATGTCCATCAATGATAGACTGGATTAAGAAAATGTGGCACATATACACCATGAAATACTATGCAGCTGTAAAAAGGATGAGTTCATATCCTTTGCAGGGACATGGACGAAACTGGAAACCATCATTCTCAGCAAACTATCACAAGGACAGAAAACCAAACACCGCATGTTCTCATAGGTGGGAATTGAACACTGAGAACACTTGGACACAGGGCGGGGAACATCACACACGGGGGCCTGTCGGGGGCTGCGGGGCTGGGGGAGGGATAGCATTAGGAGAAATACGGAATGTAAATGACGAGTTGATGGGTGCAGCAAACCAACATGGCACACGTATACCTATGTAACAAACCTGCACGTTGTGCACATGTACCCTAGAACCTGAATTAAAAAAGAAAGAAAGAAAGAAAAATTACTTGACATATCTTGACATTTTAGGCTCCCAGGATTTTACAGTATTCTTAACAGGTTTTGTCAGCAAAATCAACCCCCACCCCCGCATCAGTTTAAGAGCCCTGGAAGGCTCTGCCTATTCACCAGCATAGAGCTGAGATCCTTAAAGGGCCAGCTCAGGGCACTGCTCCAGCAACCGTTGCGCTGCTATAAGCTTGAGCACATCTCTTGCCCCTCCTCTCTACTTTTATAGATCCTGCATTTATTTAGCATATAATCTTTTCAATATTGACTTTGTATATGTATGTCTTCCCCTAAACTGGATGTATCTTTTAAGGAAAAGCCTGGGGTTCGTCATCCCCCTATGTATCACCTTTACAGGCGGTCACCCAAAATCTCCACATTCATCATAGAAACAGAAATTCCACTAATAAATGTCAGGTACTGCCTCCTTAACCTTGGTCCGCTATTTCCCTCCCACTTTCAGCAGTCTGGTTTATTCCATGGGTGGAGGAGGAAGCCAAGTTGGCTGAGTGTGAAGGGAATGGCGTCAGTGTGACTTCACGCCACATTGTCCCGAATGCCAGCTCCACACTGCGGTGGCACGAACGCAGGATTGAGAGATGCAGCTGGAGTAAAGAGAGACGCCCATGTCCCTCAGACGCCACACAAAATTGGGGTAACCGCGAGAACAAAGCAGGGTACCCAACGGGGCGTGGCGGGACACCTGGGCGCACGCCGCCAGCGCCCGGGACAGCGAAGGCGGGGAGAGAGGAACCACGCTGAGGCGTGGCAGGATGGGGGCGGGACTTCCGGAAGCCATTTGCCTGAGTGGCAGGGGAACCGGAAGTGGAGGAGCTGCTGCTGGTGCTGGGGCCGGAGGAGGGACGCGCCGGAGCGGGACCGACGGGACCGAGCGAGCGACCGACGCGCCACCCGCCGACGCCTCAGCCGCTTGGGGCCCGCACGGACCCTCTACTTCAGTGAGTGCATCCAGGGTCGCAGGGAACCGGTGGCTTAGAGGCGGGGGTCGGAAGGGGCTGCGAGGTGTTATTGTGAGAGGCCCGCGACCTCCCCTCCCCCACCATTGCGGCCCCTCCCCCCACGCCGCCCCATCCACTTGCGGGGGGCCTCGCGAGCGCGCGCCTTCTTTGCGGGCCCAGCGTCGGCTTCCCAGCAGCCGGCGCAGCTAGTTTTCGCTCTGAGAGCCCTTTCCCGATATTCCATACCGAAAGCTGTCGTTTCTCCTCAGCCGCCGGCCGGCGCCTCCACGGCCTTTCCCGGGAGGGTAGCGCGGCGGGCGCCCCGCCCCGCCCCGCCCTGCCGGGCCCACCCGCGGTAGGCCTTGCGCACCCCAGCTCGCCCCGGCTGGGCGCTGCAGCTCCTGCCCGGGTCTCCGCTGCTGCCTTTTCCCTTTATCACAGGGGTCTAACTTCTCACTCTTCTCTCCCCTCGCGTCTGGTCGGAGGCCAAAACCAGTTACTCCGTTGTGTTTTTACCGAGCACTTTTCCCTCCTCCTTTTGTTGAAAAATTTCAACTCTTTAGAAACTTCTCCGTTGCCTCTTAGGATGTGTTTATTCAAAAGTTGCATAGACCGTCACCACTCGGAAGGGATTATTTCTTGGAAGGCTTTCCAGCCCCCATCTCATCTTAGACATGAATGTGCTCGGAGCGGCTGGTGACCTGCCCAAGGTCAGCCAGCTAGATAAACCTGTCAGCGGAGAGGTTTGGGGGGATGTTTTTTTCCTGGCTCACCGTCCGTTTGCCAGATCCGTGCCTTCTGGTCTACAGGTTTGATTGACCCATTGCGTGGTGACTCATGCTTCTGCTTTTCATAGCTCGCAGGCCAGCGTTGCTTTTCAGAATTTATACACAAACTTAAGAACTAACACTCGGAGCTTTCGCCTCTTTGTAGAGCTTACCCGTAGAGAAGGGAAAGACCACCCGGATCCACCCTAGGACCTCATTTTGTACAACTTGAAATTATGGGAAGGGGTTGGGCCGAGGGGTAAAGGTGTGGAGAAAGTGGAAGGAGAAAGTGCTTAATTAAGATTGTCTTTGCCTTGGATGTGCCTTGTGTCTTTGGCTTCTTCTGGGCACATTGTTCTGACATAAAGGTTGCCTCCTTGTGGGGGAGAAGGGGAGGATTAGTTTGTTGGCTTGGGCATTTGATCATAAATTATGGAGGTGCTGGACCGGAGGAACCACCCACTAGCCCACGGAGGCTACCGGGCATTCAGGATAAGGGCCGCCTTCTTCTTCAGAATAACCATACCCACTCCCTCTGAAACAAAGTGGAGAGTCTTAGGTCTGAGTGGAAACTCTAAATCTTTTAATTCTTGGTTCAACTTTCTTCATCTGTTTTCCTGGTTCAGACTAAAACATCTAACTCAGCTGGAGAAGTTATAACGCTTTGTTGTTGGAGGTGGTTTCTCATTAAATACATTGCACTATGCTGGTATAAGCACTTGGAAATTCTAGTGCTGTATTGTCATAGTAAGTAGAGAATATAGAAAAGGCAGGAAAATCGTGCAAGTCGGTTACTCCTCGTCTTCCCAGAGAACTCACTTTAATGGACAACAAAGCTTCCCCTGGAGTACAGTCTGTTGTGGCAAATTAACAAAACTTGTTCTTCAGACCTTTTATTTGCATTCTGCTTGGTCTTCCTTTCTTTCTTTTTTTTTTTTTTTGTGTGTGACGGAGTCTCAGTCTGTCGCCCAGGCTGGAGTGCAGTGGCGCGATCTCTACTCACTACAACCTCTGCCTCCCGGTTCAAGCTTATAGGCATGTGCCACCACACCCAGCTAATTTTGTATTTTTTTTTTTTAGTAGAGACGGGGTTTCGCCATGTTGGCCAGGCAGGTCTTGAACTCCCGACCTCAAGTGATCCACCCGCCTCGGCCTCCCAAAGTGCTGGGATAACAGGCGCAGGAAACCCAAAGTCACTCAGAGGTTTGCGTCTTACCACTGGGTAGCTCTTAGTTCGTTCTTATTTTATGTGTCCATAAGAGCAGATAATTCTTCGTTTCAATTGGAAAGAATACAACAGCTGGAGCCTGAGCAACATGGCAAGACCTCGTCTCTACGAAATTTAAAAATTAGCCATGTGTGGTGGCGTGGGCCTGCAGTACCAGTTACTCTGGAAGGAAGAAATGGGAGGATCACTTGAGCCCAGGAGATCAAGGCTGCAGTGAGCTGTGTTACGCCACTTCACTCCAGCTAACGACTGACTGAGACCCTGTCAGGGGGTAAAAAACAAAAAACAAAACACAGCCGGCTGGGTGCTGTGACTCATGCCTGTAATTCCAGCACTTTGGGAGGCCAAGGCAGCAGGATCACTTGAGCCTAGGAGTTCAAGATCAGCCTGAACAATATGGTGAGATCCCCATCTATAAAAAAAAAAAAAAAAAGGTCAGGCAGCTATTCGGGAGGATCGCTTGAGTGCAGGAGGCGGAAACTGCAGTGAGCCATGATTTCTCCACTGTGCTTCAGCCTGGGCATCAGAGTGAAGCCCTATCTCAAAAAAACAAACAAAAAAAAAGCCGGCCGGGCGTGGTGGCTCACGCCTGTAATCCCAGCACTTTGGGAAGCCAAGGTGGGCGGATCACCTGATGTCAGGAGTTCGAGACCACCCTGACCAATATGATGAAACCCCGTCTTCACTAAAAATACAAAAATTAGCTGGGCATGGTGGCAGGCACCTGTAATCCCAGTACTCAGGATGCTGAGACAGGAGAATTGCTTGAACCCGAGAGGCGGAGGTTGCAGTGAGCCAAGGTCGCGCCATTGTACTCCAGCCTGGGCAACGGGAGCGAAACTCTGTCTCAAAAAAAGAAAAGCCAGTTTAATTTTTATTTTTGAGACAGGGTCTTGCTCTGTCCCTGAGGCTGGAGTGCAGTGGCGCACCACCACCCCCAGCTAATTGTTGTGGTTTTTGTAGAGAGACAGTTTCACCATGTTACCCAGGCTGGTCTCAAACTCCTGGGCTCAAGCAGTCCACCTGCCTTAGTGTCCCAAAGTGCTGGGATTACAGGCGTGAGACACTGTACCCAGCCACAACAGTTTCTCTGATTTCCAAATTGTTTTAATCCTCTATATGCATAGTCTTCTAGGTTGTGCATTTCCAGCTTTGTTCTTAAAGAGGAGATTGTGTGAGTTTGTGGCTCAGTTTTTCTTTTCCTGGTGTTTAAAAATGTTACCAAGCCATGGGCATCAGTAAAACTGAAAGCTGCTTTGTAATAAGATTTTGATTGACAAAATAATACAAAATCAGAGTCAGAAGACACAAAGAAACACATTTCTGCTCAGATACTTTGCCATTGTAGGGGAAGAAGGATCACCTTGTATTCATAGCTATAGACAAAAAGACTGTGTAATTAGGAATATTTTGTGACCTCCCAGTTCTTCCTGCCTTGTAGCTTCAGATAAGTGACATTTTGTTCCTCGGTTTCTCTATGTGTATGCCTTTTTTTATTTTCCCATGAAGAAATTTAGGGTTGAGATGGAAGTGTTTTGCTCAGGGTATCAGAATGCCATTAAATTTGGATAGTAGAAAGTATAAGTGAAACAACTTAGTAAATTAGAATTAATCTTTTTTTTTTTAAGATGGAGTCTTGCTCTGTCACCCAGAGTGGGGTGCAGTGGTGTGATCTCTGCTCACTGCAACCTCCACCTCCTGGGTTCAAGAGATTCTCATGCCTCAGCCTCCTGAGTAGCTGGGATTACAAGTATGTGCCACCCAACCTGGCTAATCTTTTGTATTTTTAGTGGAGACAGGATTTCACCATGTTGGCCAGGCTGGTCTCGAACTCCTGACCTCAGGTGATCCTCCCGCCTCGGCCCCCCAAAATGCTGGGATTACAGGTGTGAGCCACCATGCCCGGCCTCTACGTAGTCTTTTCTAATCAGAACATAATGTCATTTGCTCAAGAGTAGGCTTTGGAAGTCTATCACTCTGGTTTCAAATCCCACCTGTCCTGTGTTGTTTACCAGCTCTGCTGTCATGGAGAAGTTTCCTTAGGTCTCTCTGAGCATCATGTTTATTTAAATAACAAAGCTCCTAGCACAGGGTCTGGTAAATAGTAAGTTCTTAATAAATGTTATTTTAGATCAGTTGTTTGTCTGTTGGATGAACTCTGAAAATCCATGCCTGTTTATTGAATTGTAGCTCTAAGCTGGGAGTGGTAGTGTGTGCCTGTAGTCCCAGCTACTTGGGAAGCTGAGGCAGGAGGATCACTTAAGCCTAGGAGTTTGAATCCAGCCTGGACAACATAGTGAGACCCTTCTCTTATAATAATAAAGAGATCGTATAATTTATATAGATCATTGGTCTTGAAAGAGTGTGTGTATGCACCTCTGGGGATGCATAAGATGATCCATTGGAATATAGGAAAAAAATCTCAGAACATTTATTTACTTAGAGACAAGGTCTCACTGTCACTCAGGCGGGAGTGCAGTAGCATGATCACAGCTCACTGCAGCCTCCACCTCCTGGGCTCAAGCGATTCTCCTCCCTCAGCCTCCCAAGTAGCTGGGATTACAGGCACGCACCACAACACTTGCCAATTTTTTTTTTTTTTTTTTGTATTTTTAGTAGAGATGGATTTCGCCTTTTTGGTCAGGCTGGTCTTGAACTTCTGACCTCAGGTAATCTACCTGCCGCGGGCTCCCAAAGTGTTAGGATTACAGGCGTGAGCCACTGCGCCCAGCCCAAGCAATCCTCCTGGCTCAGCTTGCTGAGTAGCTGAGACTGCAGGCACTACCATGCCAGGCTAATTTCTTCAATTTTTTGTAGAGACGGGGTCTCGTTATGTTGCCCAGGATAGTCTCAAACTCCTGGATTCAAGTCATCTTCCTGCCTCGGCCTCCCAAAGTGCTGAGATTATAAGTGTGAGCCGCCACACCTGGCTAAAATCTAACTTTTTAAAGAATTTAATTTAAAAAAAGTTTTCTAATCTTTTTTTTTTTTTTTTTTTTTTGGAGATGGAGTCTTGCTCTGTCCCCCAGGCTGGAGTGCAGTGGCACGATCTCGGCTTACTGCAAGCTCGGCCTCCCAGGTTCACGCCATTCTCCTGCCTCAGCCTCCCGAGTAGCTGGGACTACAGGTGCCCGCCACCACGCCCAGCTAATTTTTTTTTTTTTGTATTTTTAGTAGATACGGGGTTTCACCATGTTAGCCAGGATGGTCTCGATCTCCTGACCTCGTGATCTGCCTGCCTCGGCCTCCCAAAGTGCTGGGATTACAGGTCTGAGCCACCGTGCCCAGCCAAAAGTTTTCTAATCTATAAAAGGAAAAAATAGGCTTCACTATAATTTAAGATTCACATGAACAGTAATTGGCATGTTTATATACAAATGTGTAGGTAGTGGGGTGCATTTCAAAAATACCCTAGGCTGGGCAGGATTCTAGGCCGAGCTCAGGAGTTTGAGACCAGTCTGGGCAACATGGAGAAACCTTGTCTGTATAAAAGAAAAATAGAAAAGTTAGCTGGGTGTGGCGGTGCATGCCTGTAGTCCTGGCTACAGGCCAGGACTTCACCTCAAAAACAAAAAAAAGACCTTGTCTCAAAAAACTTTTATTAACTAACATGTAAGTTTTAATTTGATTTAAGCCTAGAATTGAACTTAGACCCAAATAAACTTTTATGTAGAAAGTATAGAATGTTTTACTGGTTTAAAAATAAAGCAAAACCTCCCACATTGTTTAAATTAATAATTTTTTGGTTGTTGTTTGTTTGAGATGAAGTCTTGCTCTGTTGCTGCAACTTCCGCCTCCCAGGTTCCAGCGATTCTCCTGCCCCAGTCTCCTGAGTAGCTGCAGCTTACAGGCGTGTTCCACCATGCCCGGCTAATTTTTGTATTTTTTGTAGAGACGGGGGTTTCACCATGTTGGCCAGGCTGGTCTTGAACTCCTGACCTCAAGCGATCCACCTGCTTTGGCTTCCCAAAGTGCTAGGATTACAGGCATGAGCCACTGCACCCAGCCGATAATGTTTTTTTTTTTTTTTTTTTGAAATCATGATGATATTCTAGTATCATTTAGAACTGAGCTAATTTGTTTGCATAATTAGTGTTAGTATTATTTGCTTCTGTAATTTATTTTTCTTGAGTGAAGGTATGCTTTCACGTTTGGGGCTTGGTACTTGGTGATTCTAAAAAACTACTGCTTTGGCAATGTAGTGTGTTTTGTGTACTCAGTAAATATGTATATTGAATGAATATAACTCGATCTTCTTTCTGAGAAAGCTTAGCTGTATTTGAGGATGGCAAGGGAAAGAAAAAGATTGCTTATATAGAAGATGACCTCCTTTTCTTCAGGAGATCGAGACCGTCCTGGCTAACACGGTGAAACCCCGTCTCTACTAAAAATACAAAAAAATTAGCCGGGCGTGGTGGCGGGCGCTTGTAGTCCCAGCTACTTGGGAGGCTGAGGCAGGAGAATGGCGTGAACCCAGGAGGCGGAGCTTGCAGTGACCCGAGATTGCGCCACTGCACTCCAGCCTCGGTGACAGAGCAAGACTCCATCTCAGGAAAAAAAAAAAAAAAGATGACCTTCTTTTCTATAAACCGCAAAACCCCAGATTTTTTTCTTTTTCATAGTCCTTTGCATTTGGAGTTTAATGTTTCTATTGTATATTCTGCAGAATTGATTGAAAGTAGTCTGGTTTCTTATTTGTCTTTCTATTTGTAGAAGATTAGCAGTTCTAATTTTGCGGAATTTTACTTGCTAGATGACATATTTGGACTCATCATTACTAAAATTTTTTCTTTTTTCTTTTTTTTTTTTTTTTTGAGATGGAGTCTGGCTCTGTCACCCAGGCTGGAGTGCAGTGGTGTGATTTCGGCTCACTGCAACCTCTGCCTCCCGGGTTCAAGTGATTCTCCTACCTCAGTCTCCCGAGTAGCTGGGACTACAGGTGCATGCCACCATGCCCAGCTAATTTTTTGTATTTTTAGTAGAGACGGGGTTTCACTATGTTGGCCAGGATGGTCTCAATCTCCTGACCTTGTGACCTGCCTGCCTTGGCCTCCCAAAGTGCTGGGATTACAGGCGTGAGCCACCACACCCAGCCATCATTTCTAAAATTTTCTTAGTGGAAACTTACAAAAATAAAAATACCTAGTAAACATTTGTCAAAAACCAGTGCCAAGGCCTATGACTACTTTTGTCATAATCTGTACTACAGTTATTTGTGTGATGTTTATTTAGTAACCAGTGGATTATAATCATTGCAGTAGTAATTCTGTAAGTGTTTTTTTTTTTTTGAGACAGAGTCTTGCTCAGTCGCCCAGGCTGGAGTGCAGTGGCACAATCTCGGCTCACTGCAAGCTCCACCTGCACCTCCTGAGTTCACGCCATTCTTCTGCCTCAGCCTCCCAAGTAGCTGGGACTACAGGCGCCCGCCACCTCACCTGGCTAATTTTTTTGTATTTTTAGTAGAGGCAGGGTTTCACCATGTTAGCCAGGATGGTCTTGATCTCCTGACCTCGTGATCCACCTGCCGCCTAGCCTCCCAGAGTGCTGGGATTACAGGCGTGAGCCACTGTGCAGGGCCAGTAATTCTGTAACTCTTAACAGTAGTAAGTGTGTAACTCTTAACGGCTGAAAAGCCTCTGATGTAGATTTAATTGTACTGTAAGTGTCTAATAACTCTTTGTGTCACTTGGTACTTACAGTAACATATAATCACAAAAAACTAATATAGGTATAAAGTATATACTTGGAGGAGATTTTTTAAATGTACTGCACTGCAACTAAGTCATATTCAAAGCTATCTGGCAGTTGAGTGGTGCTATCTTTATGGGACTTACTCAGTCATGTTCTGGAATTCATCTCTACAGAAAGTAATTGTTTCTGTTTAGTTTCCCAATTGTTTCTAGGCAAACCACATAAAACTTTAATTATTATTTAAAGCCTGATGTGTATAATATTTAAGTGGTAACAAACCTTCCTGTTAACAAATGAAACATGACATAGACATTTTTTCTCAGGTGTAGAATGAGCCAAGGAGACTCAAACCCAGCAGCTATTCCGCATGCAGCAGAAGATATTCAAGGAGATGACCGATGGATGTCTCAGGTAAAAGGAAGTGCATGTGTATCATTCACATGAGTTGAGTCTCCAGTTTTTTGTCTGTTTTGTTTTAGTTTTTGAGACAAGGTCTCACTGTGTTGCCCAGGCTGACCTCAAACTGCAGGGCTCAAGTGATCCTCCCACTTCAGCCTCCCATATAGCTGGGACTAGTGTCACATATCAGTATGCCTGGCTTCTTCAATTATTTTAAGGTCTTTTGACCAAAACTGCAAAGGGGCAATTAAAAAAAAAACAAAAAAAAACTCTAGGCTGGGCATGGTGGCTCACGCCTATAATCCCAACACTTTGGGAGGCCGAGGTGGGCAGATCACAAGGTCAGGAGTTTGAGACCAGACTGGCCAATATGGTGAAACCCGTCTCTACTAAAAATAAGTTAGCCGGTTGTGGTGGCAGGCGCCTGTAGTCCCAGTTACTGAGGAGGCTGAGGCAGGAGAATCGCTTGAACCCAGGAGGCGGAGGTTGCAGTGAGCCGAGATTGTGCCACTGCACTCCAGCCTGGCAACAGAGCAAGACTGCATCTCAAAACAAACAAAAAACAAACAAAAAAACTGTAACCTTGTGACCCGTGACAGGTTGTACAAAGGGGGATTTCAATAGTCAACAAGAATTTGTTACTGTAAGTAAAAATGTAATGTTACAAATGTCCTGCCTCTTCACCATTCTGATGTTGGAACTGGGAAATATTTTAAGTTTTTTTATTTTGCAGTAATTTCAAAACTACACAAATGTTACAGAAATTTAGAAAGAAGTATCTTCATCTAGACTCACCAATTGTTAACATTTTACCGTATCTGCCTAATTATTGTGTCTGTATCTATTTTGTTTTAGTTTTTTTGTTGTTGTTGTTGTTGGTTTTTTGAGATGGAGTCTCACTCTTGCCCAGGCTGGAGTGCAGTGGTGCAATCTTGGCTCACTGCAGCCTCCACCCCCCTGCCACCCTGGGTTCAAGATATTCTTGTGTCTTAGCCTCCCAAGCAGCTGGGATTACAGGCGCCCGCCACCACCCTCAGCTAATTTTTGTATTTTTAGTAGAGACAGGGTTTTGCCATGTTGGCCAGGCTGGTTTCAAACTCCTGACCTCAAGTGATCTGCCTGTCTAGGCCTCCCAAAGTGCTGGGATTACAGGCGTGAGCCACCATGCCCTGCTGTGTCTATATCTATTTCTATATGTATATACTAACGTAGTGGGTTTTTCTGAAGCATTTGCACTCATTTCCCTTACCCCTGAATATTTCAGCATGTTTTCTTAAAAACAAGGACTTTTCTTAAATAACTATAGGATAGTTATTAAAATCATGAAATGTAATATTGATATAATACTATTATTACTTAATCCAAAGACCATATTCAGATTTCTCCAGTTGTCCCAATATTTTTTTCTTTTTTTTTTTTTTTTAAGACAGGGCAGTATACAGTGGCTCATGCCTGTAATCCCAGCACGTTGGGAGGCCAGGGCAGGTTGGGAAGTCAAGGCGGGAGGATCACTTGAGCCCAGGATATTAAGGCTACAATGAACTATAATTGTGCCACTGCACTCCAGCCTGGGTGACAGATTGAGACCTTATCTCAAAAAGAAAAAAAGAGAAGTATACCACAGTTGATTTGCCCATTTTTTCTTTCATGGACATCTGGATCATTTATACCTTTATGAATAGTAACTAGGCCAGGAGTAGTGACTCACACCTGTAATCTCAGCACTTTAGGAAGCTGAGGCAGGTGAATCGCTTGAGCCCAGGAGTTCAAGACGAAGGAAAGGAAAAGAAAAGAAAAGTAGTAACTAAACTAGATATCTTCATTATTCTTGTCTTAAGTTAATAGGCTTCAATGAGCCCTGACTGTAGAAAAATCAGTCAAATGGAAGAAAAACACAAATATTTTAAAAATTTTTTGGAGACAGAATCTTGCTCTGTCAAGCATGCTGGAGTGCAGTGGCACCATTACAGCTTGCACCATTACAGCTTGCACCATTACTGCAGCCTTGGCTTCCCGAGCTTAAGTGATCCACCACAGCTTCTCAAGTAGCTGGGACCACAGGTGCATGCCACCATGCCGGGCTAATTTTTTTTATTATTTTTTGTGGAGATAGGGTCTCACTATATTGCCCAGGCTGATGATCTTGAACTCTTGGCCTCAAGTGATCCTCCTGCCTCAGCCTCCCAAAGTGTTGGGATTACAGGCATGAGCCACCGTGCCTGACTTTAAAAATCTTTTAAGCATTGCATACTGAAATATTTATACTTGGAATGATATATCCTCAGTTTGCTTCAAAATAGTCTGGGGATGGAGTGGGGCAGTAGTTGGGAGTATGACTGAAATAATGCAGGCCATAAATGATTGCTGTAGCTGGTAATTGATACATGGAGGTTTATTCTTTCTGAATGGAGATGTTATTCTCTCGGCTTTTGTATACATTTGATATTTTCCGTAATAAAAAGGTTTTGTTTTGTTTTTGTTTTTGAGATGGAGTCTCACTGTGTTACCCAGGCTGAAGTGCAGTGGTGTGATCTTGGCTCGCTGCGACTTCTACCTCCTGAATAGCTGGGATTAAGGCACCCACCTCCATGCCCGGCTAATTTTTGTGTTTTTTTAGCAGAGACGAGGTTTCCCCATGTTGGTCAAGCTGGTCTTGAACTCCTGACCTCAGGTGATCCACGCACCTTAGCCTCCCAAAATGCTGGGATTACAGGCGTGAGCCACCACATCCCTGGCCTAAAAGGTTTTCTTAAGGGTAGTGTTGAAAGACTTGCCAAATATAATAGAAATCGTATCAAAACATATTAACCAGAAAAATAAGGCTCAGCAGCAGACTAAGGAAAATAAACACAGTAAATATTATAGATGAAGCATAGATACCTTATATTATCAATAAAAATATCCTAAAGGAACTAATATATAAGTATTTCAGTAGACATGATAGGAAGTGTAACTTTGTTTCCAAAAAGTGTAAATTAAAACATTAGGAAGAGAAAGAAAGAGAAATGTTAATATCTAATTCAGGTTCAAGTACAGTAAAACCAGTTCTAATATATTGCTGGAGTCCTTACAGATTGGTATATAGCCCTTTTGTTGAGAATTTGGAAATATGTCCAAAATCCATAAAAGTACTGATTTCCTTTGACTAAGAATTTCCAGTGTAGGAAAAATTATATATATATATATATATATATCCCTTTATCACACTTATTAGTTTCACAAAAAGAGGCCACTGGCAAGCCTGTCCACAGGAAGAAGAGTGTGACCTGGGAGGCTGAGGCAAGAGGATTGCTTAAGCACAGGAGTTCAAGACCAGCCTCGGCAACATAGACCCTCATTCCCCTCACCCCCCAAAAAAGCAAACAAAAATGTGTCGTTGAGTGCATTCAGTAGAGTATATTATGTGTAGTGGCTCATACCTCTCGTCCCAGCACTTTGGGAGGCTGAGGCCAGTAGATTGTTTGAGGCCAGAAGTGCAGCCTAGGAAACACACCAAGACCCTGATTCAACAAAAAATAGAAAAAAAAATTCACTGGGCATGGTGGTGTGTGCCTGTAGTCCCAGCTACTGGGGAGGCCAAGGCAGGAGGATTGCTTCAGTCTGGGAGTTTGAGACTGTAGTAAGCTGTGATCATGCACTGCACTCCACCCTCGGTGACAGAGCAAGACCCTGTCTCTAGAAAAGAATATATGGCCATTAAAAGTTACGATTATAAAAACTGCGTTGCTACATAGAAAAATGTTCTAGTATGATGTTAAGTGCAACTATAATGGCTACCATTTATCAAGTACCTAGTGGGTGCCAGTCAATAGCTGGGACTCTTTAACAACTCTAAAATGGAGTTGCCAGCAGATGTTAAAACCAAGACACAAATTATATACTTTCTTAAGATCACTGGACTGGAAAGTAGGTAAGCTAGAATTTGAATGTTGGTTTTTCTGGCCCCAGACATATAGTGCCAGAAAGAGGTGTCTATGATGCTTAAACTATGTAAAAGGGGTAACAGAGGACATGAAAAAAGATGAGGAGAAAATACTCAAGCATGGTCATAGTTACTAGGTTAAGGTGGTAGGATTATAGATGTGTTGTTTTGGTCCTTTCTATTTTTCCAAATTTATTACAACTATTACACTTTAGGAGAAAAGTACTAGAACCTTTAGCATAGCAGTCTTAAATTCCACGACACTCTACAAATGCAAGCTATTTTATTGGTGTTGAAAGGTGGTTGGGGCCGGGCGCGGTGGCTCAGGCCTGTAATCTCTCAGCACCTTGGGAGGCAGAGGTGAGTGGATCACTTGAGTTCCAGACCAGCCTGGGAAACATAGTAAAACCCCATCTCTACAAAAAATGCCAAAAATAAAAGCCGGATATGGTGAAATGCGCCTGAGGCTGAGGCAGGGAGGATCACGTAAACCCTCCCCAGCCTGAGCCTGGGAGGTTGGGGCTGCAGCGAGCTGCCCCTCATAGCTGCCACTGTACTCCAGTAGTCTGGGTGACAGAGTGAAACCCTGTCTCAAAATCTCAAAAAAAAAAAAAAAAAAAAAAGAAAGGTAGTTGGTACTACAGTACCTGCAATAGGGAGTTAACATGATAGGAAAAAGCACCTATTCACTAAACTTTTATTCTTTCTCATATCTCCTCAGTTTAAAAATATTTACTGAAACAATAGTAATTTTTAAAATACGTGTTTGCACAAAATATGGAAACAAGGAAAAAGCTGTCCCTAATCCTGTCACCCTAAGAGAGGAAGTGTTTTGTTTTCTTTTTTTAAATAAATAAATGAATATATATATATATATATAGTTTGTTTGTTTGTTTAATTAGAGATGGGATTTTGCCATGTTGCCCGGGCTGGTCTTGAACTCTTGAGCTCATGTGATCTGCTCACTTTGGCTTCACAAAGGCCTAGGATTACAGGCGTGAGCTGCCACACCTGACCAGAGGTGTTTTCATAATCTGTAAAATTATTTCCAGAAGTATTTTTGTCACTTTACACTTCACCTGTGGATGAATATCTGAGTTTTACCACAGCCTCATCTGCATTGTTATTGTCAACAGAAATAAATAGTAACTCTTCCTTAATTCCTAAGGGAAACAAAGTTGAATGCAGAGTTTGAGAAAAGGAAACAGCACTGGAAACCTAGGCATGATAGAGCATTCCTGTAGTCCTAGCTATAGTTGGGAGGCTAAGGCAGGAGGGTCACTTGAGCCCAGGAATTCAGTCCAGTCTGGGCAACATAGTGAGACCTCATCTTTGGGAAAAAAAGAGAGTAGGCCTTTTCCTAGACCTACATTACAGACCTAGAACACTGTATAAATTTGTTTAAGGGATGAATATAAAAGTTTAAACTGGTCTGGCACGGTAGCTCACGCCTGTAATCCCAGCACTTTTGGAGGCTGAGGCGGGTGGATCACCTGAGGTCAGGAGTTCGAGACCAGCCTGACCAACATGGTGAAACCCCATCTCTACTAAAAATACAAAAATTAGCCGGGCATGGTGGTGGGCGCCTGTAATCCCAGCTACTCGGGAGGCTGAGGCACAAAAATTGGTTGAACCCGGGAGGTGGAGGTTGCAGTGAGCTAAGATCGCGCCACTACACTCTAGCCTGAGTGATAGAGTGAGATTCCATCTCCAAAAAGTAAAATAAAAAGTTTAAACTATGTTCTTTAGCATTGATGGGTAAAATTTGTTTTCTTTTTTCTTTCTTTCTTTTCTTCATAGTGAAGGGGTCTCATGATGTTGTCCAGGCTGGTCTCGAATGCCTGGGCTCAAGCTATCCTTCACACCTTGGCCTCCTAAAGTGCTAAGATTATGGACATGAGCCACCACACCTGGCCAAAATCCATTTTAGAGAGTGTCTTGTGCCTTTATAACAGAAAGAGGCACTCTGGGAGGAGATTACCACTGTTTATAAACTTGGATTTGACTGAAAAGGATTGAGTCCTAGTTTGCCAGTGTCTCACATTTGGAAGTTAACAGATATTTTCAAAGTCTGCATTCAAATAAAATACATGGATCCTCATTGGATCATAGTTGAAAAAATGATATAATACTTTATTGAACTCTTGGAGCCATTTGAAAAATTGAATGTTATGGGATTGTTTCTTTTCCTAGTTATGATAATAGTTTGTGGGCTTTTTTTTTTTTTTTTTTTTTTTAAGATGGAGTTTCGCTCTTGTCGCCTAGGCTGGAGTGTGATGGCACGATCCCGGCTCACTGCAACCTCCGTCTCCCAGGTTCAGGCGATTCTCCTGCCTTAGCCTCCTGAGTAGCTGGGACTACAGGCACCCGCCACCACACCTGGCTAATTTTTGTATTATTATTAGAGGCGGGGTTTCACCATGTTGGCTGGGCTGGTCTCAAACTCCCAACCTCAGGTGATCTGCCCACCCTGGCCTCCCAAAGTGCTGGGATTACCAGCGTGAGCCACTGCACCATTTGGTTTTATAAGAGGATGTTCTTACTCTTAGGAGATGCTTGCTGATTAGGGTGAAGAATCATGTTTGCATTCTACTTCACAAGTGGTCCAGCAAACATGCACACATACATAGAAACAAAGCAAACATGGGAAAATACTATTAGTTGTTGAATACAAGAGGCAGATGTATATGTGTTCATTGTAATATGTCAACTTTCTGTGTATCTACAATTTTCTTAATAAAAGTTTGAGGAAAAGATAAACTTCTAAACAGCATGTTACATGTATTTTTCTATTCTGGTTTCAGTAGGATTCTGGGTTTCTTGAGAGTACTAGAATGCTCAGTATGGTAAGGGTGAGAAGAAAGTTCAAACAGTAATTTATAGAATGAGAGGAATAAGCTTTGGGGATAGACTAAAAAAAATGTTCAACAACAGTAACTGGTTGAACAGCTGTTCTTTCTAGGCCAAGAAGTCTCACAGGGAAAGAAATATCAGTTTCTTTTTTTATTAAGAAAAATTTTTTTTGGCTAGATGTGTGGCTCATACCTGTAATCCCAGCACTTTGGAAGGCTAAGGTGGGCAGATTGCTTGAGCTCAGGAGTTCAAGACCACCCTGGGCAACATGGTAAAACCTCGTCTCTACAAAAAAAATAGAAAAAATTAGCCAGGCATGGTGGCATGAGCCTATAGTCCCAGCTATTCAGGTGACTGAGGTGGGAAGATGACTTGAGCCCCTGAAGCAGAAGTTGCAGTGAGCCAAGATCACGCCACTGTACTCCAGCCTGGGTGAGAGAGCCAGACCCTGTCTTAGAAAGAAAAAAAAAAAGAAAGAAAAAAGTTGTTTTTGTAGAGATGGGATCTTGATATATTACCCAGGCTGATCTCAAACTCCTGACCTCAAGTTATTCTCCTGTCCTGGCCTCCCAAAATGTTGAAAGTACAAGCATGGGCCACCACACCCAGTCAGAAGTGCCAGTTAATAATTTTTTTTTTCTTCTTCAAACCAGCACAACAGATTTGTTTTGGACTGTAAAGACAAAGAGCCTGATGTACTGTTCGTGGGAGACTCCATGGTGCAGTTAATGCAGCAATATGAGGTAAAGGTGGAAGGGATGAGCGTGGTTCTTGGCTACTCATGTATATCCATTCATTACTAACAGACTTTCATTCTGAGCTGAACTTACTTATTTGTGACTCTTAGAGAAGCCCTAATTGAGGTTATAAGAGAATCAAAGCTACCTAAAGGGATTTTCTTTTCTTTCTTTTAACTTGGCCATGTTCTGATCTGAAGCATTGTTTATAATGAAACTTCCTCTTCTACTCTGGTTTCCAAGAGGCTTGATGTTATATTTGTTTATATTTGCTCTACTCAGATTGTCAAGTTATTATTTGTATCTTAGTATTTCCTATTTGTATTTGCTAATAACATTTATCCTAGTCATGATTCTTATTTATATTTTGCCATTTTCCTATTTCATATATTTTTGTAGTAAGCTATTGCCAATCTTCTTTTAGGGTTTAGGCATTCTTCCATGGGAAATTTATTAGTTTTTTTATTTTTTAATTTATTTTTTTGAGACAGTCCCGCTCCATCGTCGAGGCTGGAGTGCAGTGGCACAATCTCAGGCTCAAGAGATTCTCATACCTCAGCCCCTGAGTAGTTGGGATTATAGGCATGTGCCACCATGCCTGACTGATTTTTGTATTTTTAGTAGAGACGGGGTTTCACTATGTTGGCCAGGCTGGTCTCGAACTCTTGGCCTCAAATGATCCACGTGCCTTGGCCTCACAAAGTGCTGGGATTATAGGCATGGGCCACTGTGCCCAGCCCCAAGGGAAATTTAAAAGAAAAGATAGCTTTTTTTTTTTTTTTTTAAGCTCTAGCACTCTAAATTTCTTCATCTCTTGTTTCTACTTCACCCTGTTTCTGTAGTTCAATAAGTGGAAAGGAGGGTTTGTTGAGTTGACAGCTTAATTATTAATGTTGGTACCTTTTAGGGGGCATCAGATTGAGTTGTGACTCATTTCTTGAGCTGAGACCTAAGGCTGCATTAAGAACTGAGTTACACAATGGTATCTTCAAAGCCCTTAAACAGTGAGTGTCACACCATTACAGTGTTATCTTTGAATACAGAAAAAGGAAATTAATGCCTTGCAACACATTGCAGTCGAAAGATTAAACTTTCCCCTAGTTTTAGCTACACTAAATCAAGTTTTTCTTTTTTTAGATATGGCGAGAGCTTTTTTCCCCACTTCATGCACTGAATTTTGGAATTGGGGGAGATACAACAAGACATGTTTTGTGGAGACTAAAGAATGGAGAACTGGAGAATATTAAGCCTAAGGTGAAATGAAAGTTACTTGTCAATGTCATTAATCTTAAGTCTGTTTTGGATAGTTAAATTGTCTGAAACTGTAAAAAAAAAATTGCTTCTTTAAAGACCTATTTCACTATTTTTTTCGTGCCTCTTTAAGGTAAATGATACTGTCATTGCTTGAGAATATGCCAAAATATATAATTAAGAAACTAGTGAATTGTTTGCCTATTGGGTTGTATTTATAGTTGTTATAATTACTTTCTTAAGTTGAAGGAAGAGTTGTTGTTTTTTTTTTGAGATGGAGTCTTGCTCTGTCACCCAGGCTAGTGCAGTGGTGTGATCTCAGCTCACTGCAACCTCCGCCTCCTGGGTTCAAGCGATTCTCCTGCCTCAGCCTCCCGAGTAGCTGGGATTACAGGCGCCGCCACTGTGCCCAGCTAATTTTTGTATTTTTGGTAGCGACGGGGTTTCACCATCTTGGCCAGGCTGGTCTTGAACTCATGACCTTGTGATCCACCCGCTTCGGCCTCCCAAAAGTGCTGGAGAATTACAAGCATGAGCCACCGCGCCTGGCTGAAGGAAGAGATTTGATGCTAATGAGGTATGCTATTCTGTGGAATGCATAGATCTCGGGCAGTATGAGGGAAAACTGCTCAGAGGTGGGCCATGGGAGCAGGGCCATGATTAACTTTAGGAAGTAATTTTGGATCTGTTTAACCATATAAACAGGTCAGTAATCGAGGCCTGCAAGTTCGTCTGAAGAAAATTAGAAGCAGATGTGAACAAATGAACATTTCTACCCAGTATCTTATATCATAAATACTCTGAGTTGGCACACTGTATATAATTGTTTCAGCTCCCAAAAAAGAACAAAAACTGAGCCCTGACAAAACGTGCTTTCATTGAAAGTTGTTTGTTTTAAGACAGGTTCTCTCTGTTGCCCAAACTAGAATGCAGTGGCATGATTATAGCTCACTGTAACCTCAAACTGTTGGACCCGGATGATCCTATGGCCTCAGCCTCCCAAATAGCTAGGACTGCAGGCATGTGCCACCATGCTCAGCTAATTTTTAAATTTCTTTTTGTAGACAGGGTCTTGGTCTTGTTATGTTGCCTAGGCTGGTGTCAAACTCCTGGCCTCAGATGATGATCCTCCCGCCCCGGCCTCCTAAAATACTGGGATTATAGGTTTGAGCTACCATGCGAGACTGTGATTTTTTTTTTTTTTTTCTCTAAAGAGAAAAACTTGATGGATCAGCGTGGTGGGTTATGTCTGTAATCCTAGCACTTTGGGAGGCTGAGGCACGCAGATCACTTGAGGCTAGGAGTTCACGACCACCCTGGCCAGCATGGTGAAACCCTGTCTCTAGATTAAAAAAAAAAAAAAAAAGCCAGGCATGGTGTCACACACCTGTAATCCTAGCTACTTAGGAAGCTGAGGCAGGAGAATCACTTGAACCCGTGAGATGGAGGTTGCAGTGAGCCAGGATCACACCACTGCACTCCAGCCTGGGTGACAGAGCAAGACTCCGTTTCAAAAATAAATAAATAGAAAAATTTGTTAAAGTTGCATCCAGCCTCCACCTCTGTGACTCTTTTCCTTGAGTGTACCTGTGTATTTATACCATGACAGGTTCTTGCCGTGTCACCCAGGCTGGAGTGCAGTGGCATGATCATGGCTTACTTCCAGTCTTGAACTCCTGGGCTGAATCAATCTTCCCACCTCAGTGTCCCAAAGCATTGAGATTATAGATGTGACCCACTGTGCCTGGCCAGGTTTTATTTTTATACAGTTTATTAATCTTTTTTGTATAATTTTTGGATTTTGAGAAATCAGCTTCCTGCTGCATGATGATATAATTCTCTCGTTTCCTCCTAGTACAATTTTACCACTTAAATATTATTCCCCTTGGAATTTATCCTGATATATGATACGAGGCATAAATCAATGCATTAAGATTTCTGCCCTGGCTGAGTGTGGTGGCTCAACGTTTGTAATCCCAGCATTTTGGGAGTCCAAAGAAAGATGCATTGAGCCCAGGAGTTTAAGACCAGCCTGGGCAATATAGCATGACCCTCTATCTCTTAAAAGAAAATTTAATAGGATAGCTGCCCAGTTGAAGTTAGCCAACACCATTTGAAAAGTTTATCTTTCTTTCTTTGCTTTTTGAAATAAGATTTTCGGCCGGGCGTGGTGGCTCACACCTGTAATCCCAGCACTTTGGGATGCCAAGGTGGGTGGATTACCTGAGGTCAGGAGTTTGAGACCAGCCTGGGCAACGTGGTGAAACCCCGGTCTCTACTAAAAATACAAAAATTAGCTGGGCGTGGCGGCACATGCCTGTAGTCCCAGCTACTCGGGAGGCTGAGGCAGGAGAATCACTTGAACCTGGGAGGTGGAGGTTGCAGTGAGCCGAAATGGTGCCACTGCACTCCTGTCTGGGTGATAGAGCGAGACCCCATCTCAAAAAAAAGAAAAAAAAAAAGATTTTCATCTAAATGTTGGACGTTCCTTTATTCCTGGGTATTTATCTTCTCCTTCCCCCCTTTTTTCTTCAATTGCAGGTCATTGTTGTCTGGGTAGGAACAAATAACCACGAAAATACAGCAGAAGAAGTAGCAGGTGGGATCGAGGCCATTGTACAACTTATCAACACAAGGCAGCCACAGGCCAAAATCATTGTATTGGTATGTAGTCTTTGGTGGGTAGAGAGTTCGTTATCTTTAGGTCAGCTGAGGAATCTTTTTAGAAATGTGATTGCTCATGAATATTAGAGAACCTTGAGGTGGAAGCAGTTTATCATACTTTCGTTGACCTCTTCTTTAATGTATTTTACCGTCTTACTGGTTTCATCATTCCCCATACCAGCTGTGGGGCCATCTTTTATCCACGCATCCTTGTTTAGAAGTATGGAAGCCGTGGCCAGGCGCTGTGGCTCATGCCTGTAATCCCAGCACTTTGGGAGGCCAAGGCGGGCGGATCACGAGGTCAGGAGATCAAGTCCATCCTGGCTAACACGGTGAAACCCTGTCTCTACTAAAAATACAAAAAATTAGCCGGGTGTGGTGGCAGGCACCTGTAGTCCCAGCTACTCGGGAGGCCGAGGCAGGAGAAAGTATGGAAGCCGTTTGGTGCCTCAGTACCCCTTTTTTGGGCCTCCATAATTTTTTGCACAATGGCACATGAGATTTGTCTGAATCCTGAGTCTTTTTATTAGACCTATATTTGGATTACTTTGTAAGTGTCTTGTTCTTATGTTAAAGGTGGTATATTAGACATTCTAATCTTCTAAAACATAAAAAATTTCATCAGCAAGAAAATGGATACTTTATAGTTGTACCCTGAACAGAAAGGTGCTACCCTTTTGTAGAATTAAAGCATTAACTCTTCATGGTCTCAAAGGTGAACAGCTGTCTGTTTCAGTATAAAAGTCTAGCTGTAGGCCGGGTGTGGTGGCTCACGTCTGTAATCCCAGCATTTTGGGAGGCCGAGGCGGGTGGATCACAAGGTCAGGATTTCAAGACCAGCCTGGCCAAGATGGTGAAACTTCGTCTCTACTAAAAATACAAAAAAATTAGCTGGGCGTGGTGGCACGTGCCTGTAATCCCAGCTATTCGGGAGGCTGAAACAGAGAATTTCTTTTTTCTTTTGTTTTTTTAAGACAGAGTCTCGCTTTGTCGCCTAGGCTGGAGTGCAGTGGCGTGATCTCGGCTCACTGCAAGCTCGGCCTCCCAGGTTCACACCATTCTCCTGCCTCAGCCTCCCGAGTAGCTGGGACTACAGGCGCCCGCCACCACACCCGGCTAATTTTTTGTATTTTTAGTAGAGATGGGGTTTCACCGTGTTAGCCATGGTCTCGATCTCCTGACCTCGTGATCTGCCTGCCTCGGCCTCCCAAAGTGCTGGGATTACAGACATGAGCCATCACGCCTGGCCGAAGCAGAGAATTTCTTAAACCTGGGAGGTGGAGGTTGCAGTGAGCCGAGATCGTGCCACTGCACTCCAGCCTGGGCAACAGAGCAAAACTCTGTCTCAAAAAAAAAATGTCTAGCTGTAGATATTCTTAGTCAGTTTGAAACATGTTTTAGCAAAATCTGATACAAATTTAGTTCTTTAGTGAGATGGTGTTAGGAAGATAATCATTTACTCAAAAAACCTGAGGATCACTGTGTACAAGGCACTATCCTAGTTCTTGAGCATACAAAAATGAGTAAGACATAGTTTCGGTCTCGAGCTCACAGTCTAGTGTATGGAGACAGCAACACAGAATTATTATACTGTGTGCTGTTTAGAGTAAGGTGAAAACGTGTTTAACAAAAGTTGACATCTGCATTCAAAGACTTCATTGGTTTCCAGACAAATAGGGAAAGAAGGAAGGTATTATAGAAAAATAAAGAGAATAGAGCAAAGGCTTGTACATGTATGTGTTTGTTGGCTGAGCAGAGGAGGCTGCATAAAGTTTGAGCCTGGGATGGTTAGGAGAAAGAGGCCACAACCAGGTCATGTAGGATTTTTTTTTTTTTTTTTTAATTTGAGATGGAGTCTCGCTCTACTGCCCAGGCTGGAGTGCAGTGGCGTGATCTTAGCTCACTGCAACCTCTGCCTCCCGGGTTCAAGTGATTCTTCTGCCTCAAACTCCCAAGTAGCTGAAACTAGAGGCGTATGCCACCATGCCCGGCTAATTTTTGTTTGTTTTTAGTAGAACCGGGTTTCACCATATTGGCCAGGCTGGTCTCGAACTCCTGACCTCGTTCGTGATCTGCCCGCCTCAGCCTCCCAAAGTGCTGGGATTACAGGCGTGAGCCACTGCGCCAGACCAGGTCATGTAGGAATTCATATGCTGTTGGGATGTTTGGATTTTATCCACAGTTGCTGGGGGGCCAGATCTTTTTTATTACAAGGCATTTCATTTACTTGTTGAGGTACTTATTTATACCTGCCTTATTCCAGAAAGGATTGTGTTAAGAGTCCACCTGTTAAGTACAGTGACTAGTACATAGTATTTGCTTAGGAAATATTTGTTGTATGAATGTTGCTCAATAAGCCTTCCGTATTCTTTGTTTTTAAATTGGATATACAAAAGTGTTAATTAAGGTGTTGTCCATAATACTAAAACATTGGAAATAACCTAAATAGTAGTATCATGGAAATGATTGTATAAGTCATTGAATATGATAGCAGTAATCACATTACAATTATGAGGGCTGTGTGCAAACAGACTTTATGGTGTATTTAAGTGAAAATGTTTTTGAATTGCTTTGCTGGGCATGGTAGCTCATGCCTAATCCTAGTATATATGCAATTGGAAAAGGGCTACAAGGAGACAAAACAGTTATTCCAGGGTTATTCCAGGGTGAATAGCTCTGATTCATCAAGACAGCATTCATTCCACCTCTTTTTCTCATAGTATAGTATGGTGTAGGTTCCATGTGGCATTAATAGATGATGTGTATCTATGAGCTTGATTATTCTGACAGCCAAATGGAGAATGGATTGAAGGGTAGACAACGTTGGAGGTGGGAAGACCAATCAGGAGGTTTTATAGTAATTAAGATGATTGGAGATAAGTTCCTGAGCTATAGCAGTGTATATAATCAGGATGGAGACAAGAAAATGACATTTAGGATGCAAAAGTTGAATAACTTAATGATAAATAGATAAGATATATGGGATGTGAGACTTGCAGATGTTGGAATGACCAGTTGATAAAGAGGAAGAGCATAGTTTAATGAATTGCTTTTGAATCAGTTGGGAGTGCCTTGGGAACATTTAAATTTCTTTCTGTAGCTTAGAAGTTTAATATGTAATTCTGAAGCTCTAGGAAGAGATCTGGCTAAAGTATTTAGAGTAGTGGGCCAGAGGACAGGTCCTTGAAGAATACCAACAGTTAAGGGACAGGAGGAAGGGAACCCATGAAAAAACTAAGAAAAAATGGTTAGCTTTCATTCAAAACAGTATTTTCCAATGTTTCACAAATCAAAGGTGTAGAAAGTGCCAAATGGAGATGTTCCAGGAATATCTGAAGTTATAAATAATAAGTAGAGAAAAATAAGTGAATCTTCTAATTTAATGTTTTCCACTGTGCCCCAGGGTTTGTTACCTCGAGGTGAGAAACCCAATCCTTTGAGGCAAAAGAACGCCAAGGTGAACCAACTCCTCAAGGTTTCGCTGCCGAAGCTTGCCAACGTGCAGCTCCTGGATACCGACGGGGGTTTTGTGCACTCGGACGGTGCCATCTCCTGCCACGACATGTTTGATTTTCTGCATCTGACAGGAGGGGGCTATGCAAAGATCTGCAAACCCCTGCATGAACTGATCATGCAGTTGTTGGAGGAAACACCTGAGGAGAAACAAACCACCATTGCCTGACTGGCTCTTATCAGTGTTAATAGCATCTCAGCTTCCTCAGATCAGTTCTATCACTGGCACTACAGAATCCTTCTCTTTCTTAAGGCACTTTGCATTGTAGAATGTTCCTGGATGTTCATATCTAGTGTTTGAAGGGGAGGAGGGATTTAAACTGGTCCTGTACATAGAAGGTTTGTTTGACAGAGGAGAAAAATTAGCCAAGGAAGATTGTTGTTTAAATTCATTTGAAACCAGAAGGGGACTTTTTAGTTGTATGTGTAACACATTCATTGAATTATTATCACTGTTTTCTTAGGACAACATCAAGCCTAAATACTGAACAATATGAAGATTCTTTTCTTGGCCTTTCTGTGGATTATGTCATATATAATAATTATCAGAATCATTCTACTTGGCTTTAAAACATGTTTTCTCCAATTTTTTTAAGGTTCATAATTTAGCCTTTTGTTTTTATGTTGCTTAGATTCTTATGTATACTGAATATTTTCTTAACATGTAGCATCAGGTTGAACATGCTTGTCATTCATATATGGAAGATGCTATAGTTAGAAGTGAATTTGTTCTGCTTTCTTAATCTTTTCCATGCTTAGCAGTGAAAAACAGGTTTTGCCCCAGTAGAGGGATTCTTTGGAGGGTATTATTTTTTATGCTGCTGAATATCATGTCTATAATAGACCCGTGCATGCAGCCTTTCCTCCTTATTCCCCTTCATGCCCCCCTTTCCCCTTCATTCCCCCCGCCACCCCGTCTTTTTTTTTTTTTTTTTTTTTTTTTGGTCCTTGTTGACATTATAAGCTTTTAACACATTTTTGACCTAGGAGCCCTGTTGCTGGAAGTATAGTCTCCAGCCAGTTACTCTTATGATAGTACTGCTATAAAACTCATTCTTGTGTGGTGTTCTGTGCTATAGAGTCTGTGTGTTGCTGTTCATATTCGGAGTTCTGGTTTTGTTTTTCCCTTAAAACCTGTTAACAGTTTTTTTGGGGGGTGGGGGGATTCAGAACTCTTGTTTCCCATTCCATAGCACCTGACATTATTTCAAGTTTTATAATATCTTAAGGTGTATATTTTATTTTTTTTATTGGCTTAGTTGTTTTTTGTTTTGTTTTGTTTGAGATGGAGTTTCACTGTTGCCCAGGCTGGGGTGCAATGGTGTGATCTTGGCTCACTGCAGCCTCCACCTCCCGAGTTCAAATGATTCTCCTGCCTCAGCTTCCTGAGTAGCTGGGATTACAGGTGCATGCCACCATGCCCGGCTAATTTTTATATTTTTATTAGAGACGGGATTTCACCATGTTGACCAGGCTGGTCTCGAACTCCTGACCTCAGGTGATCTGCCCGCCTTGGCCTCCCAAAGTGCTGGGATTACAGGCATGAGCCACTGTGCCTGGCCTTATTGGCTTAGTTTTAAAATTATCCTCCAAAAATTTTGGGCCTTTTTCTGTGGGGAAACAAGTGAAGCTGCTCTTCAGCATAGACACTACCTTTATCCCATCATTTTAGTAAAAACTAGGTTTGTTTCACTTCTGAGGTGTCTTATTAATGTACTTCATCTGAGAATGTGTTGATCTTAATGTTCGAGCTATATAAGAACTGCCATTAAAAAAAATGGGATAATAGATGGTTTTATCAGTATACCTATGGAATATGTACAAACTGGATCTATAGATATTTTGAACTGGACCAGGTGGGTATTGAAGTAACCCATCAAAATATGCTCTGCAGTGATTCCGCTTAATGTTTAAATTCAGTAACGTACTTGAAAGGCAAATTTCAGTGCTTTTGTATGTTGGAGGAGGGCTTACTGATGCGTGCTAAGACCGATTTCTGATTGAGGGATGAACCTTGGGCTCATTTTTTTCTTGTGAAGTCTCTTTCTAGAAAATTTTTTGGTTTTGTTCTTTTTAAAAAATACATACTTTTTTGAATGTATCATGTCTTCATTAACAACAGAAAATCCACATGGTGTTTACTAAACTTGTTTACGACATTAAAAATTTCCTTTTTATTTTTAGTAGCCCAGGTTGAGTTTTTCACAAGAGATTTTTTTCTTAGCTGAGGTATAGTTGTATAGCAAGAAGAATTAAGCCAGATTTTTGTGTGTGGAAAGACAGTTTTCTATCCAGGTCTTTTTCTGTTTGTCAGAAGGTGGGAGTATGGTCCAAATAAATCCATTAGGTTACTCCTGCAGCATGCGCTTTTAGCTTCTCTCTTGACTGAGGATCAAATATCCCTTTGTGAGCTGGCCCTCAGCTCCTTTGCTCATGTGTACAAACCTCAGATGTTACTACATTTTATATCTACCAGAGCTATTCAAGCAATAGTATTTGAACCACTAGCCTTTTAAATAAAATTCTGCCCCATTACTGATGTGCAGATATTGAGTTCACTTTCATTTTTTGCCAGATTTCTTTGCACTACTTTAGGTAAAAATAGTTAATCTATTTTTCTTTGACATCCTAGTTTGCGTCAGTGACAGAACTTACTGCTTAGTCTTTGTACTTTAAAAAAAATCTATAAATTTAATGCACTGTCCAAGTGAAATGTCCTAGTTGTCATTGTGATTAAGGGGCCAACTTTCCAGGCAGCTAGCAGAGATACTATTCTCTTCCTCTCCCAGCAAATTTGTATTCCTTCACCCACGCATTCCTGCTATACTAGATGGCAGCCAGTGATGGAACTATAAAGATGTCTGTGGTCATATGTTGAATGTGGCAGCTTGAAGATGTACTGCCACGGGTGATCTAGGGCAGGCTGTCTTCCAGTCCATGTGTTCTCGGTCGCCGTAGACAGCGCTCTGGCTACCACCGTGAGGCTACTTGAACTGTCAGGGGCATCTGCCTAAACCAGAATCTTTTGTCAGAAACCTTAACCCAACAAAACAAATCTTGAGTAGCTCATGCCCGGCTCTTAGGAATTTTGTCTGTTTAAAAAAAAAAAAAAAGTCCAACTTACTTTATTTTATTTTTTTAACCTAGTCACTGTTTACAATTGTATGCTAAAGCCTGAAATATTGTCTGTGCTGTGGTGTATGAGCATTGCCAACTTTATATTTATTGCAGTGAAGAAGAAACTAAAAATATATGAAAATGAGGAGCATGTGCAAGCTCCTAAATCCGTGTGGGTGCATGTGGGAGAAGTGAGTTAGGGCCTCTTGAAAGGAGGCTTTTTGGAGAGGGGTCCCCCAGGTTTCTTGGTGTTCCTGCTTGGGGATCACTGCTGCTAGCTGACTGGACCTCCCCATTGGAAGTTTGTGATTTTGCTTTGGCAAAGTTTCATTGACTAGTAGAACTCATTCTGTTTTAGTGTATATTTCAATATAAATGTAAACATTTTGCTCAATTTGCTGGTGTCTTTCTGTCTCCTTCATCATAGTTTGGATTCTAATGAAAAAAAGGGATGGTTTTTCCCTGCCTTATCATAAGGAAATTGGATACTTAGATGATCCTGCTTCTTTACTGTGGAACTGAATGCACCAGGCTGACTCATCACTTACCTTCTCGGGCATGTAGATTGGTAGGGTGGGATGAGTAGGTATAAGGACCCCTCAGAAAGCACAACTGCCATCCTTGAAGTCTACTCTTTTCCATTAGATTGGAATAGTTTTGCAGATAGGTTAGTCTGGATTATAGGCTGTGGACCACCTCATCTGAACTGGGTGAATGTCATCAGTCAGTATAATACAGTGTTATTGGCTGGGCTCACGCCTGTAATCCCAGCTACTCAGGAGGCTGAGGCGGGAGAATTGCTTGAACCCAGGAGGCAGAGGTTACAGTGAGACGAGATTGCGCCATTGCACTCCAGCCTGGGCAACAGAGCGAGACTCTTGTCTCGGAAAAAAAAAAAAAAATACAGTGTTACTACAGCATAGAGGACATGAACCTTGAGCACGGACTCATTTATCACCCTTACGTCCCCAGGGTAAAGCAGCCGCCTCCAAATACTCTTTCTCAGAGATAATGAGACTAGAACAAGGGTCGGTTAACTGGTCGATCGGGACCTATCCTGATGACACACCAGCAACTACCAGGCCAGCAATAATTACAGTGAGTTGGTATGCCGGTATGATGTTCCTTGGCAGCTAAAAGTTTCTGTGATCTTTGTATCATTTGCTTTATCACTGTTCACCTCAGTGGTATACTGTTGGATTAAAATGATTTGCTGCTTTAGGAGGAAAAATTTGGAGGTAAATTGAGACATTTTGTTTTTCTAGCTGCCCTTCCCCCCTCCCCAGTATCTCATCACACCAAGTTCTTCTCCACCCACACTCCTGGAGGCCTTTGTCAGCTGCTTGCAGGCCACACAGCAGCAGTGAAAGCAGCCTGGATCTTGAAGCTTTGCTTTACTGTATGTGGATTACCCCATGTGAACCTCTTAAATGGCCCAGAACAAGTGGAAGAGGTAGTAATGTGGAAGAAAGAAAAAGCTCCCTCACCAGCATCTGTACTTGAGGGGAAAACTGGACAAACCAACATGAGGATCCGTCCCCTAATTTATTTTCCAGCCATGGCAGAGATGAAATCTTAACCCAATGACTTGTTTTTACATAGCTATAAAGCAAAGATCTTCAATGTTTTGCTAAACATATAATATTTGTGGCCTGATATTATGCTATGCCTTTTGCCTACTTGGCTGGTTCATTCTAGCTTTATATGTATATATATATATACATTTTTTTTTTTTTTTTTTTTTACATTCTGGTCAAGCTTTGGCAGTATGCTTATAGTGGATTCATAACACATCAGTATACTGCAGCTTGCTTGTCAGCCACTGAGTTAAAAGATCAAGTCCAAGCCATTAAATGTAACATCTAACAGTCTCCATGACCTGGCCTCTTTAATTTGTAACCTTCCACCCTTTACTTTGAACTTTTCTGCCAAGAGCACTGAGCTTCCTTTATGTTTTTGCCCATAGTTGGGAGCCCCCTATCTGGAATATGCTCTTACCCCTTTGCTGGTCTAGCTCCTACTCTATTTTTATTTTTTGGAAACAGTCTCGCTTTGTTGCCCAGGCTGGAGTGCAGTGGTGCAATCTTGGTTTACTGCAATCTCTGCCTCCTGGATTCAAGCAGTTCATGTGCCTCAGCCTACTGAGCAGCTGGAATTACAGGCGTGTACCACCACGCCTGGCTAGTTTTTGTGTTTTTAGTAGAGACAGGGTTTCGCCATGTTTACCAGGCTGGTCTCGAACTCCTGGCCTCAGGCAATCGGCCTGCCTTAGCCTCCCAAAGTTCTGGGATAACAGGCTTGAGCCACTGCGGACCCAGCCGCCTGTCTTCTGATTTCTAAGCCAAAGACCCAAGCTTTCTTGAAATAAGAGAGCTGGCTCATTTTTATCGGTGATCTTTGGAGGCAGAGATTTGAGACGGTCAAGTATTTATCTGCTTGTTTTCTGCAACCTGATGACCAGCCTTGTTTCCTGGAAAGCTCTGATGTTGGTTTCATCACGTGGCCAGAGGGAACCAGATGCAGGGCCTGAGTATATCACAGATATTTCCCAGTGTGAATGGTGAAAGCCCAGTTTTAGGAAATGGAAAGTGACTGACCTATCTCTAGGAGAAAGTACTGCCCACTTGGTCAGAGCTTATCTCGTTTGTCTCTCTTCCTGTTCTTTAGACAGTAGGATGGTGAATGCAGGGAAGCCTAGCTCCACTGTGAGTACTTAGGACAGTAGAGACCAAGTCCAGACAAGGCTCCCAAAAGGCTCAGAAAGCTCAAGTGGTTTGCCTAAAGCACATAATGCAGGGATTTAACTGTAGAACTTTTTTTTTCTTTTTTCTTTTTCTTTGAATGGATGAGAGGTTTTTATGTTGCCCAGGTTGGCCTCAAACACGTAGCCTCGCCTCCTTATGTGCCAGGACAACAGGCCTGAGCCACCGCAGCTCCCAGCGACTGTAGAACTTTTTGACATCAAAGTCCTTGCTTTTTCCGTAATACCATGAAGCCATGTGACAGGTTTGAGACCTTCCCCAGTATGGCAGATTAAATCCTGTGTCTTTAACTGATTCCCAATCTAACATGCATCCAGTCTTTGCAGTCCTTGCAGGAAGAGAGAGCGCCACACACAAGGGCAGCCCTGGGAAAGAACAGAACTTGTATGATGGAAAGAAGTGCTGAACTCTTGCTGGAGCTGCTTATGTCTGGGACAATTCTTTCTAAGCACCAAATGAAAAAACAGCCCTTTTTATAATCACAGTGAAAACAGAAAGCTTCAGGTTCATTTCCTTCAGAGGGGTTGGTTTTGAATCTTTTTTTTCTGGGTTAAAGTTATACCATTACATGATACTAAAATCTGTTTTGATTCTGTCTCCCACCCATAGGCATGGCTACTCCCTACCTCCCAGGTTCCTAAATAATTTGATTGGATTCAGCTAATCCATTTACTGTGATTCTTACAAAATCCTGCTTGAGTGCAGTCTTCATGTCTTTTGTGTGTGTGTGTGTGTGTGTGTGTGTGTGTGTGTGTGTGTGTGGCAGTTTCACTCTTGTTGCCCAGGCTGGAGCACAATGGCCTGTGGTCGCACACTGCAACCTCCGCCTCCCAGGTTCAAGTGATTCTCCTGCCTCAGCCTCCCGAGTAGCTGGGATTACAGGCGCCCGCCACCACACCCAGCTAATTTTTGTGTTTTTATCAGAGACGGGGTTTCACCATGTTAGCCAGGCTGGTCTCAAACTCCTGACCTCAGGTGATCCACCCACCTCAGCCTCCCAAAGTACTGGAATTACAGGCGTGAGTCACCGCCCCTGGCCATTTTTTTTTCTTTTTTTTTAGTGGTGTTTCACTCGTTGCCCAGGCATGCAATGGCTTGATCTCAGCTCACCGCAACCTCTGCCTCCCAGGTTCAAGTGATTCTCCTGCTTCAGCCTCCGAAGTAGCCGGGATCACAGGCATGCGCCACCACGCCCGGCTAATTTTGTATTTTTAGTAGAGACAGGGTTTCTCCATGTCTGTCAGGCTGGTCTCGAATTCCTGACCTTAGGTGATCCGCCCACCTCGGCCTCCCAAAGTGCTGGGATTACAGGCGTGAGCCACTGCACCTGACCTAATTTTCTGTATTTTTAGTAGAGACGGGCTTTTACCATGTTGGGCCAGGCTGGTCTCAAACTCCTGACTTCAGATGATCCAACCGCCTTGGCCTCCCAAAGTGCTGGGATTACAGGCGTGAGCCACCGCACCAGGCCATCTTCAGGTCATTTTAACAATACCCCTGAGCCACCTGAAGCTTCCTCCCTGTCCTCTCACCCCAAACTTCATAAATCCCCTGTGACTTAAAATGGAGCTGGACTCATGGGTCCAGCAAGCTCCTCAGCTGTGTGTTGAATGGTCCCATTTCTTTGGTCCATTCAACACTCAGGCTCAGGAAGGGTGGTCCACAGGGAAATATAAGTCAAATAAGCCTTATGGCCCCACCCTGACCGCTTGAGGGCCACGGTTAGGGTTGAGCTCTTTGTATATTATGCCAGGGAATGCGGTAGCTGGACCTGTGCACAAGGCCAAGATCACATCCCTGAGGCCCCGACATCTCCCCTGTGTGCTCACAAGTCTGGCTTTGAGACACACCACTGCCTTTTTTTGCTGACTGCTGCAGCCAACAAAAAGGCATTCTCTCCCAGTGGACAGACCTCAGAAAGGACCTATTCATAAGTGAGTTGTGCTGTTCCCTCCCTGGCAGGGTAGGGCAGAGGGACTGAGGAAAGTTCTGCAGACCTGGGAACAGCAAGAAAATGTGCGGTTGCTGCCCTCCCACTCTGTAGACGCAGGGTCCTGACGATTCAAAAGTTAAGTCTTGAGACCTTGCAAAAGGGAAGGATCCCTTCAGAGTTTGCTTGGATGGATTTCTCTCCAGATATTGCCAGCAGAAAGGGAGCAAACAGAAATAGTGATAGTCCACAGTTGTTTTGTTCCAGAGCAGTGGTTCTCAAACTTCATTGTGCATAGCAAGCTTCTGGAGTGCCCCGTTAAATTGCAGTTTTCTGGGCTCCACCTCCCAAGATGGATTAAGTGTGAAGTAGGACTCTGGATGTGCGTTTAAAACAGGCGTAGGGTCACATCTTGCCCCAAAGTTATGAGGCCAACTTAGAGTAGTGGTGCTTGCCTGTAATCCAGCTACTCGAGAGGCTGAGGCAGATCGCTTGAAGCCAGGAGTTCAAGACCAGCCTGGGCAATGTATCACGAGTGTTTCTTAATGTTTCAGATTATTTACTGGCAAGATGAGCAGGATTACCATGAAAGAAAAGTCCAGATGGACTGAGGAAATCCTACACTGATTCTCCAAACTTGGCAGCTGACTGCATGGAGGGCTCATGATGAAGAAACCTCTTTTGCCATCCTGAGGATTCTCTGATTCATATTCGCCTAGATGTGCTGGAAACAGTACTGGACCAAGGTGCAAACTTGAGTCTAGTGAGGTACTAATGGGCTGAAGTTTTTCTGAGCATCACTTTCCTCATCTGTATAATGAGGGGTTGGCCAAGGAAACCCCTAAGGTTATCTTCCAGCTGACTTTCCAATTGGTGAACCCTTTGGAAAAGGGGTGCAGCTTGCTTCTGGTCTTCATCCTCAAGTATGCTGTGCTTGGACAGGGGCCAAAACTAATTCCCCCACTCACCATTTGCCAAGCATAACTACAACAGTACCTGGCACATAGTGGATGCTTATTAAATATTTATTGCAGGAATGAGTAAATATAACTAACTGATCATAAGGTAAAATAGTCTTCATTGGAACAAGGCTCCAGATAGTTGGGCAGGGCTGGGAGCTGAGACTGCTGCAATCCTGCCAGCTGAGAGAACTCTGACAAGGCACTGATCTGGGTGGCTTTATTAGGATGTCTGACAGCTTCAGAGGTGGCCACATTTCTTTTCCTTTAAACATGTCTAATTTGGCCGGGCGCAGTGGCTCACGCCTGTAATCCCAACACTTTGGGAAGCCTAGGTGGGTGGATCACTCGAGGTCAGGAGTTCGAGATCAGCCTGACCAATATGGTGAAACCCCGCTTTACTAAAAATACAAGAAATTAGCAGGGTGTGGTGGCGGGTGCCTGTAGTCCCAGCTACTTGGGAGGCTGAGGCAGGAGCATCGCCTGAACTCAGGAGACGGAGGTTGCAGTGAGCTGAGATCACACCACTGTACTCCAGCATGGGTGACAGTGAGACTCCATCTCAAAAAAACAAAAAGTCTAATTTGTCTTATAAATGCAATATATGTGGCCAGGCATGGTGGCTCATGCCTATAATCCCAGCACTTTGGGAGACTGAGGTGGGTGGATCACCTGAGGTCAGGAGTTCGAGACCAGCCTGGCCAATATGGTGAAACCCCGTCTCTACCAAAAATACAAAAATCAGCTGGGCGTGGTGGCACATGGCCTGTAATCCCAGCTACTCGGGAGACTGAGGCAGGAGAATTGCTTGAACCCAGGAGGCAGAGGTTGCAATGAGCTGAGATTGTGCCACTGCACTCCAACCTGGGCAACAGAGCGACACCCTGTCTCCACCCCCCCGCAGATAAAAAAGCAATATATATACATTGTAGAACATTTGTAAATCTTTTTAAATATAAAAAATAAAATTTAAGAACCACTCACAATCCATTATTTTTTATTTTTTGGTACTACTCTATATTTTTAGAATTAAAGGAAAATGATATATAATATGTGTTATTTTTAAAATTGTAATTCAAAGATAACTATTGCTAAATTTTATTTTTAAAATTTGCCCTGCTTTCTGGAGACATTGCTAAATGTTTAGTACAATTTTTTTCTATTTTTCTATGCATGTCTATATGCATTTGGAATATATACGGTTTTATTTACTTATTTATTTTTGAGACAGAGTCTTGCTCTGTTGCAGCCCAGGCTGGAGTGCAGGGGCATGATCTCAGCTCACTGCAACCTCCGCCTGGTAGAGTTAAGCGATTCTCCTGCTTCAGCCTCCCCAGTAGCTGGGATTACAGGCACGCGTCACCACGCCCCACTAATTTTGTATTTTTATAGTAGAGATGGGGTTCACCATGTTGGCCATGGCTGGTCTCGAACTCCTGACCTCAAGTGATCTACCTGTCTTGGCCTCCCAAAGTGTTGGGATTACACGCGTGAGCCACGGCACCTGGCTCTATATACTGTTTATTTAGTGTCATATCCTGAATTCTCTGCTTACGTGTCCTGTGAAGTCTTAAGCATCATTTTTGATGCCTTCATGATAGTGCATTTAACCAATCGCTCATTATGGATATCCAAGTCGTTTCCTTTTTGCTTTATATTATAAATATCACAGTGATAAGCGTAGCTGCCCACGTATTTTTATCTGTGCTTCCTATTTCCTTAGGATAGAGTCCAGAAGTGGAATTACTGGATCAAAGGGTATAAAGCTCTCTAAGTTTCTTGAAACAGTGCCAAAATATTTTGTAGAAAAGTTTTCACCAATTTACACTGAAGGTCAGTATCTTTCAATGAGTTTTGTAACTGCCTCTGAGAGAAGAGGGGAAACAGCCCGGCAAGCTTGGAAAGCTCGGAAGGCCGTCCCTGCAGTTGTGTGGCCCCTCTAGAGGGAGGTGGGAAAGGCATGGGGATTCCTCCTGCAGTGCTGCCTCCGTTTCCCCTCCGCCGGTAGGGCCACCGTCCTGTTTCCTAATCCTTCGAGTTTTTCATTTTTTAAGATCCCCGGAGAAAAAATGGCCCAGGGTTGGACGATGTTAGTTGTAAAGGTGGTGGTGGGGGTGGGGGAATCCTTATGTTTGAGCAAATGTGAGAGTTGTTCAGCAAGAACCCAACACTTGGAGATTCTTAACAGAAACATCTGCCTATTCCAACGTGAGTTTCAGAGATGGTGAAAATCACGGGAGAGAGTTGGGTAGGAGTTGGAGAAGGCATTGCAAGCTTTCCCCTTCAGCTAGACAGCTGCAGCCCCTTTAAGGGCAAATGCGGGACCTGGTCCTTTAAATCTGTGTCAGTTTCCCCTGACGTCAGCGGGCGGGCCAGCAGCCCTGCTGTTTATCGTCCAGCGGCGCAGCTCACTTTTCAGTGTTCGTGCGTCGGGACGGCGCGTCCGCCCGCCCTTAAAGGGCCCGCACCTCGGAAAACTCGCAGCCCAGCACGGCGTCGGGTAGCTACCACCTATCACGCCCCTCACTCTGCGACTCGCCTTCCTCCGCGGCCAGCCCCCGCCGCCGGCTCTTCCTCCCTCCCCTTTCCCGGCGTCTCCAGGCTCCCGGCAACCAGCCGCCCTCCTTCTCACGGCCCTGGCGCGGGGCTCCAGGGTCTCACGTCGTACTCAGCCCCTCGCGAGCTGGGACCCCTTCCCGTAGCCAGCATCCCCTCCCTCCCCGCCCCCTCCCGGCCGCCCCCTCCCCTGCGGGGACCCTGGGAGCCTCTTCGGGGCTCTTGGGAGGGGACATTTCCTAATCTCAGGCCGGGGTTAAAGTTCTGGTCCTGGTGAGATGCTGGAAGCTGCCGCCGCAGCCGCAACCCGTCCCGGAGGTGTCCTGTCTCCTGTCGCCGCCGCCGCCGCCACCACCGCTGCCACTGCCGCCCTGCCGGGGCCATGTTCGCTCTGGGCTTGCCCTTCTTGGTGCTCTTGGTGGCCTCGGTCGAGAGCCATCTGGGGGTTCTGGGGCCCAAGAACGTCTCGCAGAAAGACGCCGAGTTTGAGCGCACCTACGTGGACGAGGTCAACAGCGAGCTGGTCAACATCTACACCTTCAACCATACTGTGACCCGCAACAGGGTGAGGGCTGGGGGCTTGGGGGCCAGAGGCGAGTGGGGAAGCCGACGAGGGCTAGGCGATTCTGCCGCCCCGCTACCCTTTTGGGAGGCCCCAGGAACGAGCCGTCCTGCTGGGTTCCCAGTTCCCAGAACCACACTGGAGCCTCTTGACCAGTCCTCCTTCCTTTGCCACCAATGTTTCTCTGAAGCTCCAGCTGGGCAGTTTTTGAAGTTGGCTCATTCCCATCTTCTCTTCCGCCCCCATTCTTCCATCAGTTGTGGTCTGAGCACACATGGCTTGCTCTCTACCCTAAACCCCAGAATCTGACAGCTCTGTGGGGTCTTGGTGGGAGAGGAAACAGACTTATTACTGGGCTTGCCCAGAAAACCTCAGGGGAATGAGACTGGCCCAGAACTGAAAAGCTCTGTGCAGGCAAGTTACATCTCAGACTCCCCAGGGAGATGAATGCAGGGCTTCCCAGCCCTCTTCCTGCCTGGGAGAGCCAGCTGGCTTTGTAAATTGAGGGTAACAGAGGTTTTATAAGGCCAACTGCAAGTTGGGTGGGAAGAGAAGGGGAATTTGTCCACTGTGAAAAATCCACTTCACCCTGACTTCTCTTTGGTTTCTTCACCAGCTGTGAGTCCCTGAGTTGAAATAGACACAGCTAGTGTGGGAAGTCTAGACCCCAGGCAGAGCTGAGATTGGGAGAATTCTTGCAACCTGGCTGTGTGGTCTCGTGCCCGGGTCTCTTGCTCTCTCTCCATGACTGCCGTTTACTGAGAAGCAATGGAGTTGAGAATGGGGAATCTGATTTTTTTTCAGAACGGGGAGTGGTTTGGTTTCTGTGGCAGGCCAGGATCTGCCCCCAGTGCCTGGTTCTCTGAAGTTTGATCTCTTTCTGCTTAGAGTCCTTTCTTCCTTTTTTCCCATATCTAAAGGCACTGGAGAGCTGTGGTTTTTACTCTTTTGGGAAATGCTGCCCTAGGGCTTGGGTTTCAGCAGCCCAATAACAAGCATTCCAAGATCGATTTGGTTTTATTTTTCCTTTAAGCTCCCATTGTTTATATATGTTCCTTCATAGCTCCAAGGGTGAAGATCACTTTATTTTATCTTTTTTTTTTTTTTTTTTTTTTTTGAGACCAGTCTCACTCTGTTGCCCAGGCTGAAGTGCAGTTTTGTGATCTCAGCTCACTGCAACCTCCGCCTTCCCGGTTCTCAAGCGATTCTCCTGCCTCAGCCTCCCAAGTAGTTGAGATTACAGGCGCCTGCCACCATACCCAGCTAATTTTTGTATTTTTAGTAGAGATGGGGCTTCACCATGTTGGCCAGGCTGGTCTCAAACTCCTGACCTCAGATGATCCTCCTGCCTTGGCCTCCCAAAGTGCTACAAGCGTGAGTCACCGCACCCGGCTGTCATTTTATAGAGGGAGAAGTTGAGGCTTAGAGAAGTAAAGTGACTTCTCCACAGCCCTGTCCCTTGATGGGAGCTAAGGATGCAACATGGCCTTCAATACCTACCCCTCCTCAACCCCTCTGGGCTCTGGCCCCAGGTTAGCTGTTAACTAGAGCTTCCTGCTGGCTTCCTGGCTCACAGGAAGGTTGAGGAGCACTTCTTGTTCTCCTGTGTCTTCGTGTGTGGGGGCGTGTGTACACGTTTGTGTGTGCAGGCCTGTGCATCCTGTGCACATGGATAGGAATGGGGTATCCTGGAGACTCGCAAGGCCACCACCGTGTTTCCTGGCAGAGGGCGAGACCCTGTGGTTGCTTGGGTCCTGCTGCCCTGCACATGTCTGCCGGCCAGGAGCTGCACTCAGCACAGGTCTTTCCTGGAGTCTGGGGGTTGTTCTGGCAGAAGAAGGGGCAGAGATGACTCCCTGACCCGACCAAGATGGAGAAAGACCAAAGTAGCTGGCATGAAGGAGGGCAGGGCTCATAGTCTCTGGAGCCACGTGTCCCTGGTGGCAGAGGCTTGAGAGGCATTTCCATGTCGTTCTGCAGACAGAGGGCGTGCGTGTGTCTGTGAACGTCCTGAACAAGCAGAAGGGGGCACCTTTGCTGTTTGTGGTCCGCCAGAAGGAGGCTGTGGTGTCCTTCCAGGTGCCCCTAATCCTGCGAGGGATGTGAGTAGGATCTGGGCATCAGGGAAGCGGGGCGGCCTAGGCCAGTCCTTGGCTGGAGCCTCAACCAGGAGCCCCCCCATTTCTCCTCCCCTTTCCCTGGGCTGGGAGGCTGGTCAACAGCACAAGGGCCGAGTCCCACCAGCTGGGAGCTTGTGCACCTCGCAGGGAGGTGGTGGAGACCAGACGGGGCGAGGTGGGGCCTCGCTCCTCTGGAGGGGCAGGCCGGCTGGGACAGTGCTCACATCCTATCTCCCTACTTCGGGCCATAGGTTTCAGCGCAAGTACCTCTACCAAAAAGTGGAACGAACCCTGTGTCAGCCCCCCACCAAGAATGAGTCGGAGATTCAGTTCTTCTACGTGGATGTGTCCACCCTGTCGCCAGTCAACACCACATACCAGCTCCGGGTCAGCCGCATGGACGATTTTGTGCTCAGGTCTGCAGGGTAGAGTGAGGGGACCACGGGGGCTGGTTCTTCCCCAGGCTCTGGGGGTGACTGGTGGGGGCTCTTCTCTGCCCTGCAGGACTGGGGAGCAGTTCAGCTTCAATACCACAGCAGCACAGCCCCAGGTAACATCTCCCTGTTGATTGCTCGAGAGGAGAAATGGGGGAGCTTGAATATGAGAATGGGAGTGGCCAGCGGTCTTTGCTTGGCCTTTTGAATTGGCTGTTTTCTCCATGGAGGGCTCTCTGGAAACAGGAGCTCTGGCCCTGACATGGTGAGGGACAGACAGCATGGGACTGTACAGAGACATGGAGTCTGGTTGCCTCTCTGGCATTCTGCTGAGTGCCCTGCTGAGGTTGAAGGGAATGGTATACAGAGAAAGGGGCTGCTGTGGTCAAGGCCTGTCTCCTCGGAGAGCCTCCACTGCCCACCCCTCAGAGGATTCTGGGTCCTCGCTTATAGGGGACTATTCACTTCTAGAGGGGCCAAGAGAGCATCCTCATGAGATGGGGCTCTCCCTTCCTTCCTGCACCCTCAGTACTTCAAGTATGAGTTCCCTGAAGGCGTGGACTCGGTAATTGTCAAGGTGACCTCCAACAGGGCCTTCCCCTGCTCAGTCATCTCCATTCAGGATGTGCTGGTGAGTTGCCTGCCCTTTTGCTCTTCCCCAGCAGGCAGCAGGGCTGCTAAAGAGAGGGGCAGGCCAGGTTCCCATCCATCTGCCTCTCCCGCCCCTCTGCAGTGTCCTGTCTATGACCTGGACAACAACGTAGCCTTCATCGGCATGTACCAGACGATGACCAAGAAGGCGGCCATCACCGTACAGGTAGGAAATGCACGTGGCCACGTGGGAGGTGTGGCTGGGCGATAAGCTGTGTAGCTTTCCAAACTTGAGCTCTTCTTCCTCTGCCCATTCCTATCCTACACATGACTGAGTCTTTGGCCTTCCAGTCCCTGTGACTTTGAGTCCCCTGATATATATGAGAGTTGAACCATAATCCCAGTTGCTCTTGGGGATGGGAAAGAGTAGAGTACCCCCTTCTGGCTGTCATACCTACTTCATTCATTGTAACAATAAGAGGGCTGAGCGCGGTGGCTCATTCCTGTAATCCCAGCACTTTGGGAGGCCGAGGTGGGCGGATCACCTGAGATCAGGAGTTCAAGACCAGCCTGGCCAACAGGCTGAAACCCCGTCTCTACTAAAAATACGAAAAATTAGCTGGGCATGGTGGCGCATGCCTGTAATCCCAGCTACTCGGGAGGCTGAGTCAGGAGAATCACTTGAACCTGGGAGACAGAGGTTGCAGTGAGCCGAGATCACACCACTGCACTCCAGCCTGGGCAAAAAGAGTGAAACTCTGTCTCAAGAAAAAAAAGGTCAGGCGCAGTGGCTCACGCCTGTAATCCCACACTTCGGGAGGCTGAGGCGGGCAGATCACCTGAGATCAGGCGTTCAAGACCAGCCTGGCCAACATGGTGAAACCCCATCTCTACTAAAAACATAAAAATTAGCTGGGCGTGGTGATGGATGCCTGTAATCCCAGCTACTTGGGAGGCTGAGGCAGGAGAATTGTTTGAACCCGGGAGGCGGAGGTTGCAGTGAGCTGAGATCATGCCATGGCACTCCAGCCTAGGCAATAGGAGTGAAACTCCGTCTCAAAAAAAAAAAAAAATCTTTTGAGGATTAAGTAAAATATATCTATGAAGAATTTAGCATAATATCTGGCCCCAGAACAAGTATTTAGAAAAGAATGATGATGATGATGATGAAGAAGATATTTATCATCATCATCCTGCAGCGCAAAGACTTCCCCAGCAACAGCTTTTATGTGGTGGTGGTGGTGAAGACCGAAGACCAAGCCTGCGGGGGCTCCCTGCCTTTCTACCCCTTCGTAGAAGGTACATTTTGTGCCCTGGGCCTGGCTAGGGATGGGGAGGTCTTGGTCACTTTCTGGGAGCAAGAAGAGCCTGCGTGGCTGATTGGTGGACCTGATAGGACATGGGTTTTTGGCTCCAGTCTCTCAAAGGCCTGATCCCACTGACTCTAGCCAAGCTCCAGGCAACTAGTTTACCACTTTGACATTTTACTTCCAGATGAACCGGTCGATCAAGGGCACCGCCAGAAAACCCTGTCAGTGCTGGTGTCTCAAGCAGTCACGTGTGAGTGCTGCAGGTGGCTGAGTGGGGATGGACAAGCCTCTCTGGCTCCTGCTTTCAGACCTGGGATATAGGGTGTGCCCTGAAGTGGGTGATGAGGATGCAGATATGCTGGTGGGGTAGGAACGGGGAGTGTTCTTGGCAGGCTTCTAGATGGGGAGGGCCGGGAGGTGAGTTCCAGTGTGATGTGGTACAGAGAGTTCATGACTAAAGATGGAAGAACTGAGGTCCAGTTCACTTTCTGCCACTTATCAGCAGTGTAACCTGATTGTAAGAAAGAGCTTTAATTTTGCTTTGTTAGCATAGTTATAATCTTATTTATTCTGAAGGATGTTTCTTAATCTCATATTCAGAAACATACCCTAATTTGTCATTGAAACACTGCTATAAGATTGAGTCTCAGTTTCCCTGTCTCTATAACAGAGGGAGTAAAATTTGTCCAGTTAATCTCACTAAGTTATGAGAGCTAGCACAAAATTAGCAGATAAAATTAGCAGGAAAGTACCAGGCCCCTACTCAGTGCTCAATAAATATTTACTGAATGATTAAATGGGGCCCTAAGGGACTGTGATAGGAGGGGAAAGAAGGTGCCTTCCTTTCTTTTTTTGAGATGGACTCTTGCTCTGTCACCCAGGCTGTAATGCAGTGGCAAGATCTCTACTCACTGCAATCTCCGCCTCCCGGGTTCAAATGATTCTCCTGCCTCAGCCTCCTGAGTTGCTGGGATTACAGGCACCTGCCGCCATGCCCAGCTAATTTTTGTATTTTTAGTAGAGACGGGGTTTCACCATGTTGGCCAGGCTGGTCTTGAACTCTTGACCTCAGGTGATCCGCCCACCTTGGCCTCCCAGAGTGTGGGATTACAGGCATGAGCCACCGTGCCCAGCCAGAGGGTGCCTCTCTCTCTCTCTTTTTTTTTTTTTTCGAGATGGAGTCTTGCTCTGTTGCCCAGGCTGGAGTGCAGTGGCGCAATCTCGGCTCACTGCAAGCTCCACCTCCCAGGTTCACGCCATTCTCCTGCCTCAGCCTACCGAGTAGCTGGGACTACAGGCGCCCGCCACCACGCCCGGCTAATTTTTTGTATTTTTAGTAGAGAAGGAGTTTCACTGTGTTAGCCAGGATGGTCTCAATCTCCTGACCTCGTGATCCACCTGCCCCGGCTCCCAAAGTGCTGAGATTACAGGCGTGAGCCACCGCGCCCGGCCAGGGTGCCTCTCTTACATGGATTATTTATTCAGCAAATATTTATGGAGCACCTCCTATATGCCAGGTGGTATGCTAAGGCAGCAGTCCTTGGTGGGGGCGGGGTCCTGTCTAGAGGAACAGGAGGCAGTTAAGAGCTGTGGTGAGCAAGGAACAGGTCACTGTGGAAATACAGGACAGAGAAAGCTTCCTAGAGGACACAGTCCCTGAGCTGTGGTTTGAGGGTTAAGTCAAGGTGGAATTTTTGAGAGGCCAGGCACGGTGGCTCACGCCTATAATCCCAGAACTTTGGGAGGCTGAGGCAGGGAAATTGCTTGAAGCCAGGAATTCAAGACCAGCCTGAGCAACATAGCGAGACCCAATCTCTATAAAAAATAAAAAAATGAGCCAGGCGTGGTGGCACACATCTGTAGTCCCAGCTACTCAGGAGGCTGAGGTGGAAGGATGGAGCCTAGGAGTTGGAGGCTGCAGTGAGCTATGATCGTGCCACTGCACTCCAGCATGGGTAACAGAGTGAGACCCGTCTCAAAAAAAAAAAAAAAAAAAAAAAAGAGAAGTAGAAGAGAAAGTTCTAGCCCAGGGAGCAACATGAGCAAAAATAGGAGTGTGTCAGAGTTTGGTGTATTAGAGGAACTGCCAGTTGTTCATACTGGCTAGGCAGGGCCTTACATTTGAGGGGAGAAGGGTGAGAAATTGAGCTGGGTGGAGGAGGACATGAAGGCCTTTGGGTGCCATGATGGGAGGTGGTGGAAGGTTTTGACCTGTCCACCTTCCTGTTTCCTCCTTGAAGCTGAGGCATACGTCAGTGGGATGCTCTTTTGCCTGGGTATATTTCTCTCCTTTTACCTGCTGACCGTCCTCCTGGCCTGCTGGGAGAACTGGAGGTAAAGTGGAACTGCTGGGCCTCCCCTGGTCTGGGTGGGTTGGGCAGGTGTGTGGGGCAGATCACCTGGCAGGATCTGAGCCAGCCCAGGGTAATCTACACCATCCATAGCAGATGATGGTGGGGCTGTTAGAGTCTGTGGCCCATGAGCCTCTCTAGAAACCATCCCCTCCCCTCAACCTTCTTCCCAAGCAGGGAGATCCCATATTGCTCCCCAGCCTGTGAGGAACCCTGGGACAAAGGGTGGAGGACAGGGTCATAGCAATGAGAGTGGAGCAGAGAGGTAGAAGGAAAGTCAGCCCCATACAGAGTGATCCTTGTCCTGTCCCATCTGGGTGGCCTGTGGGTTCTGTCCATGCAGGCAGAAGAAGAAGACCCTGCTGGTGGCCATTGACCGAGCCTGCCCAGAAAGCGGTACCTCCAGGGGGCCTGGGTGGGGCGGGCACAGTGTGCTTTGTGTTTTGGGGGGTGGTGGTGGATGGTTCCCTAGGGGGTTGGAGGAGGAAGGGCTGGGGGTTTCTGGATGTTCAGATGGGGGTAACACTCCACAGATGGGAATGAGGCTGGAATATGATGTCCATGCATCCCTAACATGCACACCTCAGAGGCTGAGGTGTTGCTTGGTTTATTCCATGTCTAGCGATGGTGTCTGCCTGCCTTGGGCAGTGTGGCCCACGGTCTCTGGGATTATTAACCTTTCCTTCTCTCTCTCTTCCACCCCTCCCTCTCTTTCTGTCCTCCCTCCTGCGTGGGACCTTCTCTCTTAGCTTCTCTCCTTGGTAAGCTCCAGGTGCTGTGGGCAGAGGAGCTGGAGTCCAGAGTAGGGGAGGGAGGGTGCAGCACAGGGCTGTCTGGAGGGCTCGTGGGCGGGCCAGTGTTGTCTTTGTTGCTGGTAACTTAGATGTGCCTGTTCTTGAACTTTCTCTCTCCTTAGGGAAGACAAAGGGTGGTACTGTTTCCATAGGAGAGGCAGGCAGGGGGCTGGGGCGGGTGGTGGTGGCAGCAGTGGGGTGTGTTTGCCTGGATAGGTGCTGCTTCTCGTCTGCTGGCATGGCCTCCCTGTGGCTGTCTTCTCTGGACCTTTCTTTGTTCTTCTCCCTGGCTCTAGGCCTCTCCGTCCAGTGCTAACAGACCTTGACTTCTCATTGCAGGTCACCCTCGAGTCCTGGGTGATTCTTTTCCTGGCAGTTCCCCTTATGAGGGTTACAACTATGGCTCCTTTGGTACGTGTCAAAGCCAGCACCGTGCTTGCCGGGGACATGACCTTGTCTCCTTAGGCCACCACCTCCGAGGCGGTAAAGTGGGAGCCACCTCCTCCAGCCCCCACACCCTCTGCAGATGCTCAGAGCCCCTTTCCCTGCGGCCTCTCCTTCCTGCCTCACCACTGATCGTTCCCCGCAGAGAATGTTTCTGGATCTACCGATGGTCTGGTTGACAGCGCTGGCACTGGGGACCTCTCTTACGGTTACCAGGGTGAGTGGGCCAGGCTGGGAGGGGCTGTGTGGTGCAGGACGGTGTTGTCTGGGTAAAATGTCACGGTGGGCGGTTGCCTCTTCTGCCAGATGCTGGAACCTGGGAAGGGCCTGCTGTCTTCCTAACCCCTCTCTTCCCTCATCCCCTCCTCCTTGGCCCCAGTTCCCTGGTAACTTTCCCTTTCCTTTGAAGGGCACGACCAGTTCAAGCGGCGCCTCCCCTCTGGCCAGATGCGGCAGCTGTGCATTGCCATGGGTAGACCTGGGGTGGGGGTAGGGCTGTTTTGCCAATCAGTGCCTGCCGGCTCCGGTTGACTGCCGGCTCTGGGGCCAGAAAGATTCTATGTGCATGGCTTCCCCATGTAATTCCAGTAATTGCCCGCTCTTGTGTCTTCTGAGATAGCAGCAGAGCACAGGCTCCTTTGGCTGGCGGGCTGGCGCCTCCGCTCTCTCCAGGCTGGACGATCTAGTTTATCGTCTGCGTTGCCAGCGCCCTCACTCCCTGGCCTGCTTGGGGAGGGCTCACAGGCATGGGGGTCACATTCTGGCCTCTGGATAAAGGAGAAATGCTCTTTCTGCACCCCAGGCCCACTGGGTCTTTATCCCAGTGGCAGCCAAGGCAGTGTCTTCTCAGAACCCACAGGGCTGGGCACCCTTGAATCAGCATGACTTGCCGAGTTCAATCCTGTTGTTTGTGTCTGCTGCCTGGGGTCTGCTCAGTGTCCTGGCCTGGGAAGCCCTAGCCCATGAGGGGTGCCAGGAACAGAGCAAAGCTAGAGCGGCCCCTGTGTGGTGGCCTCTTCTAGAGTCTACCATCATCCCCCAGGACTTAGGAGCACCTGATGTCTCCTCCCAGCTCCTGAGCCCACTTCCACCCCAACTCTGAGGCCCAGCCCACAATTTGCCTCTTCCCTACTGCCTAATAATTGTTATAATTGCCTCAGATGGGTGAGGGCCACTGTGGGTTTTGTGTCCACAGGTGCAACCCCTCCCTCCCTGCCCTTTCCAGGCCGCTCCTTTGAACCTGTGGGTACTCGGCCCCGAGTGGACTCCATGAGCTCTGTGGAGGAGGATGACTATGACACATTGACCGACATCGATTCCGACAAGAATGTCATTCGCACCAAGGTCTGACCCGTGGGCCTGACCTGGTCAGGCGTTTCCTGAGAAAGGGACATTCTGCATTCCCGCCCCAGCATGTTCCCACTGACGTGGCATTTAGGGAAGCAGAAGGAAGGGGCTCAGCTGGGGCAGGGCAGATGCCGGGGAAACTAACCTGACCTCCAACCCCTTCCGGCCTGATTGGCCAAACCCTCTTGGTCTAAGCGGCCGCAGCAGTGGGATGTCCTTGAACCCTGCCTCCCTGAATTCGGCCCTGTCTGAGGGAGGCCCCTCTTGTCCACCTCTAACCTGGGGGAGGGGGCTTCTCCCAAGTAGCAGTAAGTGGGGCTGATTCCACCTTCTCCCCAGCAATACCTCTATGTGGCTGACCTGGCACGGAAGGACAAGCGTGTTCTGCGGAAAAAGTACCAGATCTACTTCTGGTGAGTGGGCCAAGTGTCTGGGGCTCTGCTGTTGGTGGGTGTGTGGCAGCCTTGGGTGCCACCCGCCTCACTGCCACCCTCCTGCTCCGCAGGAACATTGCCACCATTGCTGTTTTCTATGCCCTTCCTGTGGTGCAGCTGGTGATCACCTACCAGACGGTGAGAGGGCAGGGCAGGTTCACCTTTCCGACAGCCTAGGACACCGCCCCAAAGTGCAGAGCCTCCCAGCCTGGGGCCCTGGTGTTCCATCACAGGACCTGGGTTCAGATCCCAGCTCTGCCTTCCCAGCCGAGTGACCCAGGGCAAATCACATAACCCCCCCAAACCTGAGTGTCAGTTTCTTCATCTGCAAATTGGGAGCAGCCCGCACTAAAGATAGCCCCTCCCTGGTTTCTTGTGCGGATTATGAAACCAAAGTCCTGGGGCTTTGTAAGCATCAGTTTCCCTTCCCTTTTCTCTGTCCCGTGGGGCAAGAACTTCCATCACGGTCATGCCTCAGGGTTTTCAGCCACGCCTAATGAGAGGGGACAGCGACTGTGCTGCTTGGCATCCATGTTCTCAGAAGGAACATGTGCCTGCGGTGCTGTGTATTCCCACCTGCTAGCTGTGGTGGCACTTGCTTTTTTTTGCCAAAGGGACCCGGGTGGCGGGGCGTGGGCTGAGTTGGGCGTGACGACAGACCCACTCCCTGTCCCTGCTCCTGCTACAGGTGGTGAATGTCACAGGGAATCAGGACATCTGCTACTACAACTTCCTCTGCGCCCACCCACTGGGCAATCTCAGGTGGGGGTCATGCTGGGAGGCCCCTTGTCCAGGCCAAGGGTGAAACGGGGCAGGGTCTGGGGCTTTGCAACGCCCACCTGGGCTAGGGAAGAGGCCTGGGTGTGAGTCCCAAGCAGTCTGCCTTGTGTTGCCCCTTCTAGCGCCTTCAACAACATCCTCAGCAACCTGGGGTACATCCTGCTGGGGCTGCTTTTCCTGCTCATCATCCTGCAACGGGAGATCAACCACAACCGGGCCCTGCTGCGCAATGACCTCTGTGCCCTGGTGAGGGAGCACCTGCCTGCCTGCCGCAGCCTCAGCTCCAGCACAGACCTCAAGCCTTGGCTCCAGGACACCCTTTTGGGCAGGCCTGGCCCTGCCTTCCCCAGCTCTCCCCTCCCCAGTTCTGTCTGGCCCACCCTGCCCTGCCCTCCCTTGCCAGCCTGCCCAGGCCAGCCCACCCCTGCACACCCACACTCGACACATACCCCACCCCTTTTCCTCTTCCACTCCTCTTAGGGTCCCTCTTTTGGGTCCCTTCTTCCCTTCCTGCCTCACTTCCTCCCTCCCTTCCCTTCTCTCTCTCCCCAACAGGAATGTGGGATCCCCAAACACTTTGGGCTGTTCTACGCCATGGGCACAGCCCTGATGATGGAGGGGCTGCTCAGTGCTTGCTATCATGTGTGCCCCAACTATACCAATTTCCAGTTTGGTGAGTGGGGCCTCCTTCTTTTCTGGCTCAACCTACAGCAGGGACCTGCCTGAGTCCTTCACTATCCCCAAGTCACCCGCAGGGATCGCTAAGACAGCCCTGTAGGAAACTCCAAGGCTGGCATGCCTGGGTGTGCACACATCCTAGCCTATGGAACATGGGCACCTAGATGCTGCTTCATTCATCTGTCAAGCTATTCCTATGTAAAGGCATGTGCCGCAGTGAAGAAAACAGGATAATTAAGAAGGGGTCCCTGGCCGGGCGCAGTGGCTCACGCCTGTAATCCCAGCACTTTGGGAGGCCGAGGCAGATGGATCACGAGGTCAGGAGATCCAGACCATCCTGGCTAACATGGTGAAACCCCGTCTCTACTAAAAATACAAAAAATTAGCCGGGCACAGTGGCAGGCGCCTATAGTCCCAGCTGCTCGGGAGGCTGAGGCAGGAGAATGGCGTGAAGCCGGGAGGCAGAGTTTGCAATGAGCCAAGATCACACCCTGCGCTCCAGCCTGGGCAACAGAGCGAGACTCCGTCTCAAAAAAAAAAAAAAAAGAAGGAGGCCCTGGCTGGGCACTGTGGCTCATGCCTGTAATCCTAGCACTTTGGGAGGCTGAGGCGGGGGGATCGCCCAAGGTGGGGAGTTTGAGATCAGCCGGGCCAACATGGTGAAACCCCATCTCTACTAAAAATGCAAAGATTAGCTGGGTGTGGTGGTGCATGCCTGTAATCCCAGCTACTCAGGGGGCTGAGGCAGGAGAATTGCTTGAGCCCAGGAAGCGGAATTTGCAGTGAGCCGAGATCCCACCATTGCACGCCAGCCTGGGCGACAGAGTGAGACTCTGTCTCCAAAAAAATAAAAGGGAGTCCCTGATCTCAGGGTGCTCACAGACTAAGACACAGACCAAGTTGTCCCTGTCTTCAGGAGATGTCAGACTCTGGGTGACAGCCAGTGGGGTGGCAGTGTGGTGTGGCAGGTACAACTAAGGAACTGAAGTTCAAGTGCCACCCTGCCACCAGCTCACTCCATGGCCGTGGCGGGGCACCAGGGCTCTCTCTTCCTCTGGGATTGTTGGGGCCAGGAGTTCTCTGTTGGGGCTTGGTGGCCGTTTCTGCAGCTCCCTTCCGTGTCCCTCATCCTAGACACATCGTTCATGTACATGATCGCCGGACTCTGCATGCTGAAGCTCTACCAGAAGCGGCACCCGGACATCAACGCCAGCGCCTACAGTGCCTACGCCTGCCTGGCCATTGTCATCTTCTTCTCTGTGCTGGGCGTGGTGAGGGCCTGACCTGCTCTGCTCAGCCTGTATGATAGGAAAGGTGCACGTGCGTTCAGACACGTAGTGCACACCCTCCGCCACCTCCTGCATGAGAGATTCCTGCTCCTCCCCTGAGATGCCTTCCTGGGCCCCTCTCAGAGTCCCAGCCTGGCTGAGCAGCCAGCCCCAGGAAGGGTGGGCCATCCGAGCCACTTCCCTCTCCACCCTCACCGCTGCCCTTGGTGGCCTCCCGACAGGTCTTTGGCAAAGGGAACACGGCGTTCTGGATCGTCTTCTCCATCATTCACATCATCGCCACCCTGCTCCTCAGCACGCAGCTCTATTACATGGGCCGCTGGAAACTAGGTAAGGGCACGCCCAGGGCAGGGCCTGGGGGAGGGGCCTGGGGGGCCTCGGGAACCCGGACGCACGGGAGATGCTCAGGTTCTGTCTTCTTGGGGGCCCTGGAGTCACTGGGTGAGGAATTAGATCAGGTCTGGGCTCCTCAGCTGGCACATCCCAGGGGTCCAGCAAAGGAGGGTGCCCCGTGCCTGTCAGCACCACTCCCTTCTCTTCACAGACTCGGGGATCTTCCGCCGCATCCTCCACGTGCTCTACACAGACTGCATCCGGCAGTGCAGCGGGCCGCTCTACGTGGTACCTGCCTGGTTCCCCTGCTCCATTCTCCACATCTCCTTTCTTCCCTCTGATGGGGGAGTGGGACTGGGCTGAGGACCCAGGGGAGAGTGGGGACCAGCTGGCTGGGCCTTCTTCCACCACCCTCCCTGCCCCTGCCCTCAGTCCCTGTGTCCCTGCTTCCCTCCAGGACCGCATGGTGCTGCTGGTCATGGGCAACGTCATCAACTGGTCGCTGTGAGTATGGTCAGCAGTAGTGGCCTGGCTGGGTGGACAGCTGGGGACTCGGTCAGCCACTGGCTGCCTTGGGGGCTAAGGACAACTTCCAAATGTTGGGCATAAGACATGGGGGCTAAGATAGATCTTGGCCTCTCTTCTCTCTCTTGGCATCTGGGCTTCTAGAATCTTCTGTGGGCTTCTGAACACAGCCCAACATCATAATAAAACATGCCTGGGCAGGGCAGGAAGAGCACTTCCTTGCCCTTGGCCTTCCTGCTTCACCACCCTTCATCCCTCTTGCCAGGGCTGCCTATGGGCTTATCATGCGCCCCAATGATTTCGCTTCCTACTTGTTGGCCATTGGCATCTGCAACCTGCTCCTTTACTTCGCCTTCTACATCATCATGAAGGTGAGTGGGGCTGGCCAAGCCCCCTCTGTCAGCTGCTCTGATATCTGGGGAGAGAGGTGGGCCCGGCAGCATTGAGGGGCAGTGAGAAGTTTTCTGTCCCATCTTTGCTGGTTGCGGAGGGGAGAGGCTAAAGCCTCTTGCATGGGCCCCTGGGAGCCAACCGCAGCCCAAAGACCATTTACTGAGCCCCTTCCAAGGGCCCTTGAAACAGGTGGCATTTTAGGCTGCAGTTGTAAGTGCCCCTTTCCATGCAGAAGGGGCTGAGGGGAGGTAGGGTGTGGGCCTCTCAGGATCAGGTGCTTCCCCAGAAACCATCCTGCCTTCCACTCTGATTGGAGCCCCCTGCATAGGGAGCGCCTTGAGGCCAGTACACTGTCCCGACACAGGGTTCTGGATACATGGAGGCTGGGTGGGGTGGACATCGGGGTGGGGGCAGGTTGAGCTCTGTGGTTGTGTGGAATGGTATGAATCCAAGGAGCAGTCCTGAAGGCCTGGGAGGCCATGAGGAAAGGGAATCTGGGAAAGGCTGGGTGGGACAGCGGGGTGGGACAGGGGTAAGCCCTCAGACTGCTGTCCCTGCCTGGCCCCTCCCAGCTCCGGAGTGGGGAGAGGATCAAGCTCATCCCCCTGCTCTGCATCGTTTGCACCTCCGTGGTCTGGGGCTTCGCACTCTTCTTCTTCTTCCAGGGACTCAGCACCTGGCAGGTGAGCACTCACCCTCAGGCTCCTTGTGAGCCAACAAGTGGCCAGTCCTCTTTTTAAACATTGGGGCTGAGCCTGGGATTACCTGTAATCCCAGCACTTTGGGAAGCTGAGGCAGGAGGATCACTTGAGGCATTCAAGACCAGCCTGGGCAATATAGTAAGAACCCGTCTCTACAAAAAATAAAAAAATAAAAATAAAAAAATTAGCCTGGCGTGGTGGCATTCACCAGTAGTCCTAGCTACCTCGGAAGCGGAGGCAAGAAGATAGCCTGTGCAGGAGTTCCAGGCTGCAGTGAGCCGAGATTGCACCATTGCACTCTAGCCTGGACGATAGGCCACGTCTCTAAAAAAAAAATTCTAAACATCATTTGGGAACACCTACCATAGGCCAGCACTTTCATAGCGGCTTCCCCAGTTAATCCTCCTCGCATTCCAGCCTGGAGATAGCTCCAGTTTACTTATGAGACAAATGAGGCTCAGAGAGGCCAAGTGACTTCCCCAGGGCACATAGCCAGTGAGTGGCACAGCTGGCATTTGAAGCCAGCATGGCTTGGCTCTCCTCTCTGCCTTGCAGGACACCTACCACATGTCAGGCTTTAATTCTGGGAATAGAACTAAGTCTGACATGGTCTCTGAGGGACTCATAAACTAGCCGAAGAGGGCTAGAAGGACTATTGGTGCATGACTGTTAGTGCTGTTTACGATGTGATACATGAAATGAAGGGCACAGGCAAGACGGGGCAGGAGGACAGAGGACTAACGGGTCTCTCCGAGTTAGGAGTCCAGGAAAGCTTCCTGGAAGAAGTGGGCCTTGTTCTGGGCTATAAAAGTCTTGGGTGAGGAGGGCTGGGCACAGTGGCTCACGCCTGTAATCCCAGCACTTTGGGAGGCTGAAGCGGGTGGATCACGAGGTCAAGAGATTGAGACCATCCTGGCCAACATGGTGAAACCCCATCTCTAGTAAAAATACAAAAGTTAGCTGGGCGTGATGGTGGGCGCCTGTAGTCCCAGCTACTTGGGAGGCAGAGGCAGGAGAACGGCTTGGACCCGGGAAGTGGAGGTTGCAGTGAGCTGAGATCTCTCCACTGCACTCCAGCCTGTCAACAGAGCAAGACTCTGTCTCAAAAAAAAAAAAAAAAAAAGTCTTGGGTAATGGAGAAGAGCCCCATGGCCCAGACCTACTGTGACCTTAGTAATGATACAGGGGCAGATTTGGAGGTCAGTGAATGCACTCATTTGGGAGCCAAGCAGACTGTGAGCTCCCTGAGGGTGGGGCAGGTCTTGGTTATGTCTGTGGCCTCGGCATGTAGCACAGACAGACACAGCCTGGATGAGCTTATGGGATAGAGCTTATGAGTAGAGCAGGGAGGACCTTGAGTGCCACAGGTTATGGCTACTGTCCCGGAGCAGGTGTGTAACCTGACAGTAGTGCTTTGGAAAAAACAATGAGCCTGCAGAAAGTTTAGAGCAAGGGCGGAGTCCAAGGCCGGGAAGTGGGTGAGAAGGCCTTCTGCCATCTCTGAGCTGAAGGCCTTCAAGGTTGTTGCAACCCTGTGCTCTTAGGTCAAGGGAAGAGAATCAGAAGGAAGGAGGAGGGTAAGAGTGAAAGAAAAGGGAAGAGAAGCCAGTGAACTCAGGGAGAAGTTTGTAACCAAAGGCCATTTCTTAGATCGGGAAGGGGTGGGGACAAGGACAAGGGACAGGTCAGAATTGCTGCTGTCCTGCCTGGGGCTGGAGAGAGGGGTGCCCAGGAGCAAGATGGCAGATGGGTCTGGCCCTTGCCCTGCCAGAGCAGGGTCATTCGGCAGTTTTTCTTGTTGCTCCCCAAGAAAACCCCTGCGGAGTCGAGGGAGCACAACCGGGACTGCATCCTCCTCGACTTCTTTGACGACCACGACATCTGGCACTTCCTCTCCTCCATCGCCATGTTCGGGTCCTTCCTGGTAAGCAGGTCTCCCGGCCGAGCCGGGTAGGTACGTGAAGGTAGCAGCTGCCTCCTTCTCTGTGGCTGATCTGGCGTCCACCCCCCAGGTGTTGCTGACACTGGATGATGACCTGGATACTGTGCAGCGGGACAAGATCTATGTCTTCTAGCAGGAGCTGGGCTCTTCGCTTCACCTCAAGGGGCCCTGAGCTCCTTTGTGTCATAGACCGGTCACTCTGTCGTGCTGTGGGGATGAGTCCCAGCACCGCTGCCCAGCACTGGATGGCAGCAGGACAGCCAGGTCTAGCTTAGGCTTGGCCTGGGACAGCCATGGGGTGGCATGGAACCTTGCAGCTGCCCTCTGCCGAGGAGGAGGCCTGCTCCCCTGGAACCCCCAGATGTTGGCCAAATTGCTGCTTTCTTCTCAGTGTTGGGGACTTCCATGGGCCCCTGTCCTTTGGCTCTCCATTTGTCCCTCTGCAAGAGGAAAGATGGAAGGGACACCCTCCCCATTTCATGCCTTGCATTTTGCCCGTCCTCCTCCCCACAATGCCCCAGCCTGGGACCTAAGGCCCCTTTTTCCTCCCATACTCCCGCTCCAGGGCCTAGTCTGGGGCCTGAATCTCTGTCCTGTATCAGGGCCCCAGTTCTCTTTGGGCTGTCCCTGGCTGCCATCACTGCCCATTCCAGTCAGCCAGGATGGATGGGGGTATGAGATTTTGGGGGTTGGCCAGCTGGTGCCAGACTTTTGGTGCTAAGGCCTGCAAGGGGCCCGGGGCAGTGCGTATTCTCTTCCCTCTGACCTGTGCTCAGGGCTGGCTCTTTAGCAATGCGCTCAGCCCAATTTGAGAACCGCCTTCTGATTCAAGAGGCTGAATTCAGAGGTCACCTCTTCGTCCCATCAGCTCCCAGACTGATGCCAGCACCAGGACTGGAGGGAGAAGCGCCTCACCCCTTCCCTTCCTTCTTTCCAGGCCCTTAGTCCTGCCAAACCCCAGCTGGTGGCCTTTCAGTGCCATTGACACTGCCCAAGAATGTCCAGGGGCAAAGGAGGGATGATACAGAGTTCAGCCCGTTCTGCCTCCACAGCTGTGGGCACCCCAGTGCCTACCTTAGAAAGGGGCTTCAGGAAGGGATGTGCTGTTTCCCTCTACGTGCCCAGTCCTAGCCTCGCTCTAGGACCCAGGGCTGGCTTCTAAGTTTCCGTCCAGTCTTCAGCCAAGTTCTGTGTTAGTCATGCACACACATACCTATGAAACCTTGGAGTTTACAAAGAGTTGCCCCAGCTCTGGGCACCCTGGCCACCCTGGTCCTTGGATCCCCTTCGTCCCACCTGGTCCACCCCAGATGCTGAGGATGGGGGAGCTCAGGCGGGGCCTCTGCTTTGGGGATGGGAATGTGTTTTTCTCCCAAACTTGTTTTTATAGCTCTGCTTGAAGGGCTGGGAGATGAGGTGGGTCTGGATCTTTTCTCAGAGCGTCTCCATGCTATGGTTGCATTTCCGTTTTCTATGAATGAGTTTGCATTCAATAAACAACCAGACTCAGTTCTTGGGGCCCTTGTTTGCCCTCCCTCTCTGGGTGGAGCTGTTGAGGATGAGGGGAGAGGCGGAGGTCTTCCATTTCCCCTTTCTTCAAGCCATGGCCCTACTGGGAACTGCAATTCCTTGATTGTACCGTTTTTCCTGTCCCTCCAGCAACAGCATTAATTCAGTAAACATTTACCGGGGCACTGTGCTGGACAGAGGCCGGTTCCTGGAAAAGCCTTTCCCACGCCATCCCACTGCAGACATCCCTCCTTACCTCCCCAGGAACAGCAGTCTCTGCCCACCTGGCCCCGCCCACCAGACTGAGGCTCACTTCACCTCTGACCTGAGTGCCCCCCAGCTCACCAGGCCACAGGCCCACGCAGTGCTCCCTGATGGGGCGTTTATAATCCACTCAGCGTGCAGGCCGAGGCAGGAAGGTGATGAAAGCTGGCCAGGCTCCAAGAGGAGGGAGTTTTGATATGTCCCTGAAAGATTCATTTAGACTTCAGTCGGCTAAGGAGGACATGATTTGGGGGCCAAGGAATCTGTTGAATTCAGAACACAACCAGAGGTCTGCAGGGTCAGGGATGGAGGAGTGGGCTTTCCCCTCGCCAGGGCCCACTCCTCTTCCTGCTTTTCCTGCAGGCGCCACTGGGAGGTGCTATGGCTGTGCCTCCCCTGGGCTCTGGAGCATGTCCGGTTGCAGTGGGCAGAACTGCGGAGGCGGGCCCCTCCTCTGCCAGGCCTGGCAGCCCCTTCCTAGGGCCTTGTTTGGCTAGGGGTGGTGCCGGGTGTGGCAGTGTGTGTGTAGTGGAGAGTGTTAGGTCTTCCCTACCAGGTGCCCTTGCAGGGGAGTGCCACAGCAGGCAGTCCAGGGATCCCACTGTTAGTCTCACCTTTTTTAACCTCTTCTCTCTCCCCAACATCCCTGAAGCCAGGTACGAGCAAGATGAGAGTGGGTTATCTCTGGAGTGACAGAGGCTGGTCTGTTTTCCAGGCTGGTAGGGACTGTTCCTAAAGGGAGGAAGGGATGATACCAGCCTCCTGAGCCTCCTTCTCCTGCGTTAGTGTCTCAGGCCCTGCCAGGCCTTAGAGACCCTCTTATTGACACTGCCCACTGGATGGGGACCGGAGTTGGACTCAGCTTCTGCCGAACCCTCAAATCCCAGCCCCAACTAAAGCATATAACTCAAGACCTACCTGCACTGAAAGCTCTTCTCAACCTGAGCAGGGTGGTCCAATTGAAAGGGTGGGTCTGACCACCTCTCCTGCACCCATGGGGGTTGGCAGAGGTGTGCAGGATCTGCCACTTACCATTCACCGTGTGGCCTTGAGGAAGACGCACTTGGGGCCTCAGTTTCCTATCTATAAAATGGGGATGTAATTACACCCTCACACTGTAGCTGTGAGTATTCAATGAGAGCACTGCAAAGGGCCTGGTGTGGAGTAGGTCCTCAGGAAAGGTTGGATCCCATGTCCCATCAGAGCTAAAAGCCCCAGGAGGAGAGGGTGGCTGGTTTGTCCCCGCAAACCCCTGGGATTCCCAGCTCCCCAGCCCCTTGCCCCTCTCTCCAGCCAGACTCTATTGAACTCCCCCTCTTCTCAAACTCGGGGCCAGAGAACAGTGAAGTAGGAGCAGCCGTAAGTCCGGGCAGGGTCCTGTCCATAAAAGGCTTTTCCCGGGCCGGCTCCCCGCCGGCAGCGTGCCCCGCCCCGGCCCGCTCCATCTCCAAAGCATGCAGAGAATGTCTCGGCAGCCCCGGTAGACTGCTCCAACTTGGTGTCTTTCCCCAAATATGGAGCCTGTGTGGAGTCACTGGGGGAGCCGGGGGTGGGGAGCGGAGCCGGCTTCCTCCAGCAGGGAGGGGGCCGAGGAGCGAGCCAGCGGGGGAGGCTGACATCACCACGGCGGCAGCCCTTTAAACCCCTCACCCAGCCAGCGCCCCATCCTGTCTGTCCGAACCCAGACACAAGTCTTCACTCCTTCCTGCGAGCCCTGAGGAAGCCTTGTGAGTGCATTGGCTGGGGCTTGGAGGGAAGTTGGGCTGGAGCTGGACAGGAGCAGTGGGTGCATTTCAGGCAGGCTCTCCTGAGGTCCCAGGCGCCAGCTCCAGCTCCCTGGCTAGGGAAACCCACCCTCTCAGTCAGCATGGGGGCCCAAGCTCCAGGCAGGGTGGGCTGGATCACTAGCGTCCTGGATCTCTCTCAGACTGGGCAGCCCCGGGGCTCATTGAAATGCCCCGGATGACTTGGCTAGTGCAGAGGAATTGATGGTGGAAACCACCGGGGTGAGAGGGAGGCTCCCCATCTCAGCCAGCCGCATCCACAAGGTGTGTGTAAGGGTGCAGGCGCCGGCCGGTTAGGCCAAGGCTCTACTGTCTGTTGCCCCTCCAGGAGAACCTCCAAGGAGGTGAGGAGTGTGTGAACGCACCTGTGTTGGAGCACGGTGTCCCACTCTGGCGGGTCCCCAGGGCCTGAGCAGCAGCGATAGCCCTGTGACAATGTGAAGGGCCGCAGAACTCTTGTATTCCACAGTCTGGGGCAAAGAGTGGAGACGGAAGGCCTGTCCTTCTGACAAGCAGCCCCTTCCACTGTCTGACAGTGGGAGGTCACCCCCACTGTAGCAGAGGGGTGGGGGGCGGGTACTGCCAAGGAGGAGCTTTGGAGTGATAGGCGGGGCAGGCCTGGGACCCTTGGTCTTTCCCAAAGGGTGGTTCCCTTTCGAAGTTGCTATTCCAAAGGTAGCAGTGAGGATGGCACACATTTATGTAGCCGGGCCACTCCTGTTTGTCCGTGGAGTGGAGAGGAGCCACCCTCCTGCCCTCTCAGAGGTCCAGGTGTGCTCACTCCTATTTGGGAAGAGAGAAGGGGCACAGCAGCCCTGCAGGGGCCCCTGGCTCTGCTCGTGTTTCTGGGCTTCTGCTGGTAGGGGGTGCCACCTTCCCATTTGCCCCTGGACTTACTTTCTCCACTGCCCACTTTCACCCACTGGGCAGCTCAGGGGAGGGGTCCTCACAGGAGCCACAGGGCAGGAGGGTCCACGCCTGTCCATGCTGTCCTGGGAGTGTCTTGAGATGCCCCTGGGGGGGGCGCCCTGTAATCATCCTCCTCTCCCCCTCCCCACTGGCTCAAAGGCAGGACTGGGGAGGCTTCATCGGAGGACTCTAAAGGATTTCTGGGGATTCTCCACTTTTCGACCCTGACCCAGGAGGTGGAAGGGGAAGGATGGTGGTGCTGGGTGGGAGTGGGGATGGTGTGTGCTTCATCCCCCTCTGACCGAAATCCTAATCTTGTCTCTAGATCTGGGGGCTGCAGCGTTGTGTACCTGTCACCCTTAGCCTTGCTGCTTTGACCTGTATTGTCTGTTCTGACCCTCCTGAGACTGGAAGCTGGGGGTAGGGGACACACTCTCCTTCCATCCTGTTCCTCAGGAGCCCAGCAGGGGTGCAGAAGGGGAAGGCAGGCATGAGGGCAGGTGGAGTGGGGGTAGAAGCAGGGCCAGGGACAGAAGGTGGATGCCTGTCTGGGATGGTGGTGCAAAGGCTGAGACAGAGGCTGGGGTGGATGGAGGCCAGGATGCAGGGCTACCAAAATCACCTGGTCCCAGCTGACTTGGGGGTTTGGACCACAGTTCTTTGTGCAGGAGTCCTTGGGTGGTTGGGGAGCGGGGGTGGGACACACAGGGTGAAGGGAGGGATTGGCTGTTTGTAGCTGAACAGCAGAACAGAGCACTCTGCCTTTGGGGTCTCTGGCATCACTGGCAGGGAGAGGGGTGGCTGGGCCAGGAGCCCACCTCATCCCCAGTGCTCAGAGAACTGGGTCCTCAGAGGTGGTCCCGCCCCCACTTTACACATAAGGAAACAGACGCAAGGAGGAGAGGGATGCCCAATGACGGGCACTTCGATGAGTCCGTGTGAACTCTGTTCCGTGTGAGCTGCTGCGCACTCAGGGAATGATTGTGAGAAGGGTGTGGAGGCTGGAGCGGGCAGCAAAGAACTGACATTTTGAGGTCAGTTTTTCACTCCTTGGTCAAGGGCAGGCTCTCTCCCTGGTCATTACCAGGAGCCTGGCTCTGGGCAGCAAAGAACTGACATTTCGAGGAGCTCTGCTAAGGGCCAGGCAGTATGTGAGGGAGTTCACAGACACCGTCCCATTTTCACAGCCCTCTGAGGTTGGTAACATAACCCCCACTTCACAGATGAGGAACTCCAGCCCAGAAAGCCTGTCATCCCTGAGAAAGGAAGGGCAGGGCATCGGGCTGGGCAGCTGGCCTGGGACCAGTGGGGTGTGATAGTGTTCGCTCTGCTTCCCGCGGGTGGGGTGCCAGTGGGGAGGGGTCTCACCAGAGAGGGAGCCGGGGGAGCGCGCTCCTGCGTCCATCCTCAGACCAGTGTGTCCCTCCCAACCTCTGACCCCTCTGAGGCCAGGGGATGGGTTCGGCTTCCTTTGGTACCTCTTTTGGAAGTCTCTTCAGACAAACACTGGAGAGAAGGCACAGCACCCTAGGGTGACATCAGTGGACAGGTCAGGTTCCTGTTCCTGTTCCCAGCCACCCGTCTGTCTGCCCAGGGACCTACCTGCCTGGCCCACTCCTGCTGCCACCCCTCTCCATGAGTGGGACTCCTGAGCAGTGCCAGGCCCAGGCCCTCAGGGTGGCAGTTGCTGGATGGGGCCAGGCTTCCCATTCCCTGGCAGGCAGACTCTTGGCTCTGGAAGATCCCTGGGGGACTCTGACTTCTTGGTTACTCAGGCTACTCCGTAAGGGTAGCCTTATGAGAGCGTAAGGGCATGAGGGGAAGTCGATGGGTAGACCAGGTGTCTCTTGATTCCTCTGAGGAAATGCAGCTTCTTTGCCAAGAACTCTTGGGCTTTGGTGGCTTTGTCGCCCTTGCCTGGGGTGGGCGAGTTTTAGTCTCTTCAGCTGCAGACCAGAAGCTGAGCTGACCTGAAAAGAGCTGGAGTTCTGGAGTTCGGGCTTCCAGGCCAGGGCCCGCTTCTGGGTGAGAGTGGGAGGTAATGGTTGCTTGAGGCAGAGGCAGTAAACCCTCACACCTGCAGCTGGACAAAGGCACCAGCTGGCTGTATTCTGTGGGGGCAATGTGGCTTCTGGAAGGTCTCTCCAGTGGCTCTGTAGCTGGTCTTGGCAAAGAATGTTCTAGACCAAGGGTTGTCAAACTACAGCTCATGGGCCAAATCCAGCCTGCTGTCTGCTTTTGTAAGTAAAGTTTTATTGGAACAAAGCCATGTTCATTTGTTACATATTGTCTATGGCTGCTTTCACACTGCAACAGCAGAGACCATGTGGCCTGAAAGCCTAAAATATGTTCTGTCTTATCCTTTACAAAAACAGTTTACTGACCCCTGCTCTAGACCTCCAAAGACCTGGTATCCTCTTTCCTGGTGTTCAAGTTCAGAGAGGTGTCTGGAGTAGGGGCTGAGCCTGGCCTGGATGGGCAGTGCTGTGACAAGTGTCTAGGATGGCTGGGTATCCTGCACAGAGCTAGAAGGCTGCCTGGCACGGGTGAAAGCAGAGCTGCTCCCTGACCCTCTGCCCCTCCCTCCTCCACCCTGGCCTGCTTTAGCTTTCCCCAGACATGGCCAACAAGGGTCCTTCCTATGGCATGAGCCGCGAAGTGCAGTCCAAAATCGAGAAGAAGTATGACGAGGAGCTGGAGGAGCGGCTGGTGGAGTGGATCATAGTGCAGTGTGGCCCTGATGTGGGCCGCCCAGACCGTGGGCGGTTGGGCTTCCAGGTCTGGCTGAAGAATGGCGTGGTGAGTGGCACCCTGGGCTGGGGGACTGGGGTGTGCCACCCTGTGAGTCCTGGGCCAATCCCTGAGCTGACTGCTAAGCTGCGTCCTATGCCCTATGCCTGGTAGATTCTGAGCAAGCTGGTGAACAGCCTGTACCCTGATGGCTCCAAGCCGGTGAAGGTGCCCGAGAACCCACCCTCCATGGTCTTCAAGCAGATGGAGCAGGTGGCTCAGTTCCTGAAGGCGGCTGAGGACTATGGGGTCATCAAGACTGACATGTTCCAGACTGTTGACCTCTTTGAAGGTAGAGAGGAAGAGGCTGGGGGAGGAGGTGGGCAGGAGGACAGGGTGCCAGGACAGGGAGAAGGAATGACCAGAATATGCCACAACTAGGGGTGTGCTCGCCCGCACACAGCAGGGATGGGATATGCCGAGAATAACACGCCACGCTCACAGGGCCCACTGAGAGGCCTCCCTTGAATTGGGGACAACTCTTGGCCCTGGTTTGGCCATTTTTTTGTGAGAGACGGGGGCAGGCCCTGGCTTGGAGTCTTGTTTATACGTTCTTGATGTTCGTCTTCTCTCTCCTGTCTTCTCACAGGCAAAGACATGGCAGCAGTGCAGAGGACCCTGATGGCTTTGGGCAGCTTGGCAGTGACCAAGAATGATGGGCACTACCGTGGAGATCCCAACTGGTTTATGAAGTATGTGGCCCCCAGGGAGCTTGGGTCTCCGCATGGGGTGGGAGGTGGCTTGTTCTAAGGAGCTTGCGGGAAGGATTAGGGGAAGCAGATAGCCAAGAAAGGATAAAGTGAGGGTCTGGGATGGGGAATAATGGGTCCTTAATACTCCTTGACCCCTCCCTTTCCACCCTCCTGCGCTCAGTCTCCCTAGCCTATGAGGCAAGCTAGATTAGGGAAAAAAAGTGAAAGGGGAAGGCAATGGGATTGGGCTAGGACGTAACAGAGGGATCAGAAAACGGATGGAAAACACACAGTTCTACCAAGTCTTTATCCTGGTTTCTCCTCTTCTAGGAAAGCGCAGGAGCATAAGAGGGAATTCACAGAGAGCCAGCTGCAGGAGGGAAAGCATGTCATTGGCCTTCAGATGGGCAGCAACAGAGGGGCCTCCCAGGCCGGCATGACAGGCTACGGACGACCTCGGCAGATCATCAGTTAGAGGGGAGAGGGCTAGTCCTGAGCCCTGCCCTCCCCCAGCTCCTTGGCTGCAGCCATCCCGCTTAGCCTGCCTCACCCACACCCGTGTGGTACCTTCAGCCCTGGCCAAGCTTTGAGGCTCTGTCACTGAGCAATGGTAACTGCACATGGGCAGCTCCTCCCTGTGCCCCCAGCCTCAGCCCAACTTCTTACCCGAAAGCATCACTGCCTTGGGCCCTCCCTCCCGGCTGCCCCGTTCACCTCTACTGTCTCCTCCCTGGGCTAAGCAGGGGAGATCTCGGCTGGGGGTAGCCTGGATGTGGGCCAAGTCCACTGTCCTCCTTGGCGGCAAAAGCCCATTGAAGAAGAACCAGCCCAGCCTGCCCCCTATCTTGTCCTGGAATATTTTTGGGGTTGGAACTCAAAAAAAAAAAAAAAAAAATCCATCTTTTCTCAGGCCTGGCTGGCAGAGTTTGATTTGCCCTGGTCACTTTTGTTATGGTTTTAGATCTGCGCAGGGGACAGGCAGGCATCTCGGGCTTGTATGTGTTCCTGGCCGCCGTCCTCTGAAGGACCTTTCACGTGCCAAGATTCCAGGACAGTCAGATTCTTTCAGAGGAAACAGGCCATAGAACAGGAGAGTGAATCTTGGGGACCGAAGAGAAAAAGGAGCCACTCAGCAGCATGCAGTGGCTTTGGGGAGACAGAGGAAAGGAGAGATTGCGAGTGGCAGAATTGTTTGGAAGGTTTTTATTTTGGAAAAGCTGTGCAGAAAAAAATTCAAGAAAATGTTGCTGTGAAAAGAGAAAAACAAATCTTAAGCATTAAAAAAAATTCAACCAACTAGCTCAGAAGAGGGGAGAAGGCCAAGGTTGAGAGAAGAGTCACAGCCTGTCAGGCAGATAGCTGGCCTCCGGCGGGAAGGCCATTTCCCTGAGCACTTGCAGAGGAAGACAGGGTGGTGGCAGGACTGGAGTGGCAGTGGCTCCCAAGGCTCTCTCCTCCAACATGTGCGTCTGCCATCTGCTCTGCAGTCCTGCCGCAGGATTCCCTAGTGAAGCAGCTCAGGCCTGGGGGAGCCGTGTGTATCCCAGCTGTGCCGGCAGCATCATACCAATCGTGGGGGTGGTGAAGGAGCCAGGGTTGGTTTCTGATCAGGCATCTTGGGAATGGATAATGGAGGCAGCCGCTTTCAGGACAGGCATGTCCAGGGGCTCCTCCCAGCCTCTACCCCGAAGTCCTCTTCCCAAGTGACCCCAGTGATGTTTCCATTGAGATGCGCTCCTGGCTATGGCAGGCACCTTCTCAACTCATATGTGGGAAGGGGTCCCCCATGCTTGGGGGACCTAGGCAGCTGGCTTGGCCCAAGAGAGATGAGGATGGAGGCCAAACCAAAGGGGGGCGCCAATCCCCTGTCCAACACCTTCTCACCAAAAGCTCCCGTTTGGCTGGAGGCAGACCCTGTGGCTCTGACCAGACTTCTCTGGCACCAATCCTCCGCCATTTGTATCTTAAGAAGGCCCTCACCCTCTTTGAGTGGAGTCAGAGGATGCCTCAGATTCCAGATGTAAGCATCAGAACTGCTTTCTGTCAAGAGCTCCCTAATTTTGGGAAAGAAGAGCCTGTCCCACACTGTCAGGCCCTGAGGTCAGCAGATCTGCTCCTCCTTCCTGTGCAGTAGGTCTAGGTGCTGATGAGGGCAGTCCAAGGCGCTCTTGTTCTGGGACAGGCTCCAGTCCCCTTGCTCCAGCAGGTCTGGGGCAAGGAGGTCAGAGGTGGTGGGAGGGCCCCTGCTCTCTGTTTCCACTTCGTCTGGATCCTTGCTGCTGCAAAGTGGCACTGATTCTAGCTCTGTCCCTTCCTCCTTGGCTTTCCGGCTCCGATGGGGCCAGTGGCAGGGTGCACTCCTACAAACTTGATTGGAAGCCACATTCCTCTGGCTCAAATATACTTCCAGCATGTAGTAAACGGTCCAGAAGACGGTGAAACAGCCTACCAGCACCAGGGTCTGGGGCCGAGGCAAGCACCTACGTGAGGCACTGTTTCCCGAAGCCTACAGCCTTTCTCAGCCCAGGACAATGAGCTCAGAAAGTCTTTTTCCTTCTAGGGACTGCCTTTTTCACCCAAACTGTTCCCTCTGCCCCCTCCCCCGACAAGGCCTGTCTTGTAAGAGTTAGGCTAGCAGGGTAGGAGCAATGCTATGAAACCACTGCTGGGACCCAGGTCTTCCCAGTCCTTCACCCCGCAGGTCACCCTGAGAAACACACTAAGAACTCCATCCCCCAGACAGGACAGTCCCATCTACCCGCAGCTTGAGTCTTGGCCCTAGTACCTTGAGGGTGTTGGGGGTGATGGTGTAACCATCTTCCTCAGGAATTTTCAGCCCCGGTGGGCAGGGCAGGGCGAAGTCATCGTGCAGGTATTTTCCACTCATGGCACTCTCTAACAGCCTGTGGAGAAGAAAAGAGGTGACGATGCCCCACTGACTATGGTTCCTATACCATCTGCCCTCACCCATCTTCCTGCCTTACAGGTGAAGACAGGGAAGCCCCACAGCAAAAAGGGGAGGCCCAGACTGTGAGTTCCCAGCCCGGGGCTCCATCTACCGGCTTGATGCTGGAGCTGGGAAGCACAGCTGGGGTTCAGAGGGCGAAGGGGTCCCTAGGCAGCCCTTCCCCTGTGACTGGCCTTCCCTCTGACACATGCGGCTTTACCCACCTTTGTCTGTCCCTGATGTCTACTGGACTCCACACAGAGCCATATAGGGTCAGCTGCCATTGCCGGAGGATGCCGACCTGGAATGACTCATCCCCTAGGGCAGCAAGGGGCAGCTCGTGAGCCACGCCCCTCTGTCAGCCATGCCAGACAGCAGAGGCCCTGCCCGCCCTGCCACCCAAAGGGGCTCAGGCCACATGGTCTGCTCCAGGAGCTGCCTCACTGTGTCCCACTGACCCCAGGTTCTGCAGAAGGGCCTCACTGGGTGCCCTTAGGGATGGAAAGGGTTGAAAGGCTGTACTCCAAAGCAGAGTCTTGCTTTTCTCTCCCGTATTTTGGGGGTTCAGCTGGGATTAGAAAAAAATGTCTTTGTACCAAATTAAAGAAAGCTTTGAAAACCACTGGCCTAGAGAATACCTAACTGACTGGAGGATGGGAGGGTGGAGCTCAATTTCCAGTCTATAAGCTGATACTAAAGATATTCACAATTCATGGATATTGTGGCCTTCACTTATGGTGACCTTCCACAAGTCACCTCAAACCTCTGGGCCAGTTTAAAAAAAAATGGTGAAATGAGTCCTGCCCTTACCTGCCTACCGGGGCTGGCCGAAGGATGGTTATATGTAAAAGGACTTGAAATGTGGTTTCGACAAGGACTTTTTGTTGCTATCCTGAGGAAAAATGGATGGGTCACTCCTCCAAGGAATATGAGAGGTAGTATAAATGAACAATTTCAGATAGCAATGCCCATTTCACGGATGGGGCACACTCTTGGCATCAACCCTCTTGGTCCAATGGCAACCCTATATACTGCACACGGGACACTTTCTGTGGGGACTCTTGAGATGCAGAGGGACCAGATAACAAGCAGGAAAGGCAGGGCCTGGTGTGAGGACACGAAACTCACCAACATCCCTGATGACAAGCCTGTAGGTCCCTCGGGCTCTCTCCCCCCAGCATCGCACAGTGGAGAAGGTCCAGTCATTGAAGCCGTTGGGATCCCTGAGGAAAGAACACAGCAGAAACAGGTGGAAGGCGTGGGCCAGAGAGCTGACTTTCCCCCAGCAACACTTTCTTACTGTAGTAGCTGTGGAAACAACTTGGGAGGGTGCCACGAGGGCTTCTCAGGTGCCCCTTGCCCCTGGGGTCTCATGGAAGGAGGAACTTGTGTTAATGTGGTGTGGTGGAAAAAGCAAGCATGGAGCGCGCACAGGCTTGGAGTCCCACGGATCTAGGGTTAGTCTTATTCTCTTGGGCATTTACTAGCTCCATGGCTTGTTTTCTTTTCTTTTTTTTTTTGGAGACAGATTCTCACTCTGTTATCCAAGCTGGAGTGCAGTGGCATGATCACAGCTCACTGCAGCCTTGACTTCCTGGGTTCAAGTGATCCTCCCACCTCAGTCTCCTGAGTAGCTGGGACTACCGGCATGTACCACCATGCTCGGCTAATCTTTAAATTTTTTGTAGAGACAGGGTCTCACTTTGTTGTCCAGGCTGGTCTTGAACTCCTGGCTTCAAGTGATTCTCCTGCCTTGACCTCCCAAAGTGCTGGGATTACAGGTGTGAGCCACTACACCCAGCCAGTTTCCTCATTTGTTAAAAGGAGGTTACAAAGTCTAATCTAGGGGGTTCTTAGAAGGATTAGAGAACGTGTATGTGAGGTGCAGGGCCTAGCGCTTGAAGAAGGCATGTGACAAAAGGCTTCCAGCTGCCAGGGATAGCCAGAGCCACAGTAGTTTAGGACAGTGCCAGGATCCACTTCTCCCATTTCTTTTCCCTGGAAAGGCCCTTGCTGAAAAGGTTGCTCAGGCCTCGGGCAGGTGTACATACGAGTCCATGCTGCGGGGGGCGCCGATGAGGGACATCATGCCGCTGGGGCAGAACAGCTTCAGCTCCAAGCTGCCGCGCCGTGGGTGAGTGATGGAGACTGTCACTGCCACATGCTCCAGGGTCTTCAGCCCTGACATCTCCAGGTCCATCCTGCTGACTGTAGAAAGTCAGGCTGGGCAGCTGGGAAACCAGCCCACAAACACGCCTTCACTTCACCCCCATGTACACAAAGACACACGCTCACTGAAGCCACATACAAACATGTACGGCAACCCTAACTGGGACCTCGTGTATACTAGTAAATGGAATGGAGCTGCTGCTCTCAAGTTTACAACGTAGCTTTGAGTGCAGTTGGGAAGACAACACATACCCAAGACACAATATAAGAATCCAGCAGAGCAACTTCAATCATTCATTCATCCAAAACATTATTTACTGGGTACCTCCTCCATTTCAGGCACTGTACTAGATGCTGGGAATATAAAGATAAGATGGGCGTGGTCCCTGTCTCCTACCTGCAAGTGGAAAATGATATGGTATGGGAAATATACATAATTGATAAAGGAAGAGAAATAAGTCAGATGGGTTTAGGCACACAGCAGTGAGACACACTGAAGGAAATGAATACAGATCGGTAGACAGGGTTGGTAGGGGGCATTCTAGGCAGTGGAAAAGGCATGAACAAAGACGAAATGCACACATCTCACTGAAGACGATGCACAGTTAATTTTTAAAAAATGCTGGTGGATAAATTTCAAGCAAATTATGTGAGTGAAAAAAGCAATCTCAAAAGAAGCATATAGCCAGGTGTGGTGGTGTGCACCTGTGGTCCCACTACCAGGGAGGGTGAGGTGGGAGGATCGCTTGAGCCTGGGAGGTGGAGATTGCAGTGAGCCATGCTCATGCCACCACACTCCAGCCTGGGCAACAGAACAAGACCCTGTCTCAAAGAAAAAAAAAAAAAGAAAAAGGATGCGTAGTACACAATTCCATTTAGGTGATGTTAATTGAAGTACCTGCAGTGATAGATAACAGATAAATGGGTGCCAGGGGCCAGGGACAGGGGAGGGGATGGGTGTGGCCAGAAAGGGGTAACACAAAGGAGTCTTGTGATAATGGAATTGTTCTGGATCTTGGTTGTGGTGGTAGTTATGCAAGGCTACATGTGATACAATTGCATACACATGCACATATACAAATATTGACAGCATGTGTATCTGGTGAACTCCAAATAAGCTCTATGGATTGTACCAATGTCAATTTCTTGGTTTTGATATTATACTTTAATTGTGTGAAACATTAAGACTGGGAGAAGGGTGCACGGGACTTCTCTTGTACATTTCTTTGAAACCTCCTGTAAATCTACAATTATTAAAACAAAAACAAAAACAAAAAACTACCGAAGAGGAAGACTCAACTGGGGACTATTAAGAAATTAGGCTGTAATGAGAACGATTCTTTTTTTTTTTTTTTTTTTGAGACAGAGTCTCTCTCTGTTGCCAGGCTGGAGTGCAGTGGCATGATCTTGGCTCACTGCAACCTCTGCCTTCTGGGTTCAAGTGATTCTCCTGCCTCAGCTTCCCAAGTAGCTAGGACTACAGGTGCACGCCACCATGGCCACCTAATTTTTGTATTTTTAGTAGAGATGGGGTTTCACCATGTTGGCCAGGATGGTCTCAATCTCTTGACCTTATGATCCACCCGCCTCAGCCTCCGAAAGTGCTGGGATTACAGGCGTGAGCCACTGCACCCGGCCGAATACAATTCTTTTTAAAGCACCCTTTCTTCCATTAATTTATTCCAGGCCAGGCATGGTGGCTCACTCCAGGCATGGTGGAGGATAACTTCAGCCTGGGAGACATCATCTTTACAAAAAAATAAAAAATTAGCTGGATATAGTGGTAAGTACCTGTGGTCCCAGCTACTCAGGAGGTTGAGGGTGGGAGGATGGCTTGAGCCCAGGAGGTTGAGGCTGCAGTGAACCATGACTGTGCCTCTGCACTCTAGCCTGGGCAATAGAGTGAGAGCCTGTCTCAAAAAAAAAAAAATTATTCCAATATGCAAGGCAGAGTACAATACCTTGATTTTACAGACACAGTAGCTCAGAGAGGCACTGAAAGTAGGGGCTGGGTAACCTAGGGTGGGATGGGCTTTAAAGATTTTTGTTTTAAATAAGCAACTAAGAGCTATTATAGATGACTGAGCAAGGACAGGGGTGTTTGTTTGTTTGAGACGGAGTCTAGCTCTGTCACCCAGGCTGGAGTGCAGCCGCTAGATGCTTGGCTCACTGCCACCTCTACCTCCTGGGTTCAAGCAATTCTCCTGCCTCAGCCTCCCAAGTAGCTGGGATTACAGGCGCGTGCCACCACACCCAGCTAATTTTTGTAGTTTTAGTAGAGATGGGGTTTCACCGTGTTGGCCAGGCTGGTCTCGAACTCCTGACCTCAGGTGATCCACCTGCCTGCCTTGGCCTCCCAAAGTGCTGGGATTACAGGCACGAGCCACCACACCCAGCCTCATTTTCTATAATTCCATCTGTCACCTCTTCAAAGCCAATGTCCCATTTCTTTGAAAACAACCTCTCTCCTTCCACTTTCCCCACTCTCTTCTTGACCCCCTCATTTTCCCACAACCCCTCAAGCTCCTTTCTCCTAACTGGCTGAGATTCCATGGCTCATCCAACATGTGTGTTTACATTCTCAAGCTCCCTTCACTTTCTTGTCCTTTCACAGCAATACTTGGCAAAAGTCAAACAATGGCTCAGCCTGATTATCCATCTTCTTGGCTGGACCTTTTTGCTAGCACCTTTCCTACTACAAATGAAAAACAAAAACAAATAAACCCTTTCTCAATTCTTCACTTCCTGCCACCTACCAGCGTTAAGAGCATGGGCTCTGGAGCCACTAAGCTTGGGTTCTAATCCCAGCTCTGCCACTTACTAGCTGTGAGAACTGTTTCCTCATCTGTAAAATGGGGCCAGTAACAGTACCTACTTCATAGGTTTGAGATGAGGATTAAACAGTTAATATACCTAAAGCGTTCAGAATGGTACCTAGCTAATGTTAAGGCTACATATGTATCAGATATTATTTCTTTTCCTTTATTGTCAAAATTCTTGAGAAAGCTGTTTAGATTCACGATGGCTACTTCTTACCTTCCCAATTGTCCTTGACATTTTTTTCTATTAAAATAGTATGCATGAATTTAAATGTAAGTTGGTGCTAGAGTGCTTATAATGAAAAAAATAATTCCCTACCACCTTTGAGATCTATTCCCCAGAAGCAAACTTTTTTTTTATTGTTTTTAATTGTTTTCTTCTGGGATCTACTTTCGTGTTTCTAAACAGTAAGCATTATGGATATTTCATGGCTTATCAATTTGAGACATTATGCATTGACTTTCATTTATGGCAGATGAGAATCTAACAAATCATGCCCACACCTTTTCCCCAGTTGTCGTCCCCTCCACATTTACAAAATAATTACATCACAGTTTTTTTTTCTTTTTTTTTTTTTGAGACGAAGTCTTGCTCTGTTGCCCAGGCTGGAGTGCAGTGGCACGATCTCGGCTCACTGCAACCTCCGCCTCCTGGGTTCCAGTGATTCTCTTGCCTCAGCCTCCCACCTCCCAAGTAGCTGGGATTACAGGCATGTGCCACCATACCCAGCTAATTTTTGTATTTTTAGTAGAGACGGGGTTTCACCATGTTGGTCAGGCTGGTCTTGAACTTCTGACCTTGTGATCCACCCGCCTTGGCCTCCCAACGTGCTGGGATTACAGGCATAAGCCACCGTGCCCGGCCTTTTCTTTCTTTTTTTTTTTTTTGAGACAGAGTCTTTCTTTGTCGCCAGACTGGAGCGCAGTGGCATGATCTCACCTCACTGCAACCTCCGCCTCCCAGGCTCAAGCCATCTTCCCAACTCAGCCTCCCTAGTAGCTGGGAACTGTAAGTGTGCACCACCATGCCCAGCTAATTTCTGTATTTTTTTGTAGAGACAAGGTTTTGCCACGTTGGCGAGGCTGGTCTCGAACTCATGAGCTCAAGCAATCTGCCTGCTCCAGCCTCCCAAAGTGCTGGGATTAGAGGCATGAGCCACTGTGCCTGGCCACCAGTTTCTTTGAGAAACCTTCCCTTTCTTCCTTAGTGGCAGGAGACATCTCTCTGCTGTGCTCTCAAAGCACCTGTGTTGTCCCTGTTGCAGTGCCTATAACACTGCACTATGCCTGTAAACCTCACTGTCTTCCCTACCAGGTTGTGAGCTCGTTGAAGGCAGGAATAGTGTCTTATCCCCGAGTCTCTAGAACTAATACAGTGCCTGGGATGAAGTAGGCCTCGAATATTTGTAGAATGAATAAGTCGATTGAGAGATATTTCACAGAAAACAACAAAAAGATTAAATTGCAAGGGAAAGGGCTGGGGAAGACCTGGGAAGAGGCGAGGGATATTAGAGGGATGAAAAACTCGTGAGTTTCAAGTTTGGGGGCCTAGGAAATGGTGATGGCACTGACATAAATGGGAAAATCTTAGAAAGCAAGCCAGCTTTTGAGAGATGATAGTGAAATCTAAAATTTTGTACATGTTAAGTGTACTGTATTGGTGGAATATCAACAGCACACAGTGATTTAGGAACAGAAAGATGATGGAAAATATTTATGGCATAGTTAGAGGACAGCATTGATGTGGCAGAGAAGGGGCTTACAGGAGAGAAATGACATGTTATGGAACAGAATAGAATCCCAAAAGGAAAAGAATCCCAAAAGGAGTGCTTGTCTGTGTTCGCAGTGTATGCAGTGGCATGCTACATCCATTTACTTCTTGGTGTGGATGCGGACTTGGGTGGCAGTGCAAATGAGTACACTAGAACTCTCTCTACCAGAACTAAATGAGTTAATGCATTAAATGAGCTAACGCTGCGAACAGTAATTGGCACATAAAAAGCATCTTATTATTTGGCCTTTGGTAAATTGGAATGTTTTTCAACAGTCACTCTCTGTCCCAGAAGATGCCAGGGTTCTATTTGCCCATAATCTTTTTCTTTTTTTTTTTTTTTTGAGTCGGAGTCTTGCTCGGTCACCAGGCTGCAGTGCAGTGGCATGATCTCTGCTCACTGCAACCTCCACCTCCCAGGTTCAAGCAATTCTCCTGCCTCAGCCTCCCGAGTAGCTGGGACTACAGGAGCCCGCCACCACACCCAGCTGATTTTTTTGTATTTTTAGTAGAGACGGGGTTTCACCATGTTGGCCAGGATGGTCTCGATCTCCTGACCTCGTGATCTGCCCACCTCGGCCTCCCAAAGTGCTGGGATTACAGGCGTGAGCCACCATGCCTGGACTATTTGCCCATAATCTTATGGAAGCTATGCTCTAGTTTCTATCCTTTCCACTGGTGAAGGATCAGAATAAGAGATTTAGGTCGAGGACTCATTTGTGGAGAGGTGGTAGCTAAGGTCACATACATAGCTATACTGTCAAGGAGGATGATGTGGAGTGAGGAAAAAGTCAGGAAACAAGCCTTAGAAGACACTCACAGTTCAGGAGTATGAAACAAGTAACTCAGGCAGAGAAGGCAGAGGAGGGCTATGGAGCCAAGAAGGCCACAGAAGCTACAGGAGGAGAGACGGTGCAACAAAGACCTCATTAATAGGGTCAGAGTGACAAGAATGTTAAAAAGGATGAACTCTGAACCAGCCCTGAACCGGTCAGGAAAGGGGCACTATGAGTAAGAAAGCAAGTCTTCTGTGGCAGAGGGAGCATGTGACAAAGGGGAGAAATTGCTTCAGTTCATTCATTTGAAAAGTTTCCTGGTTGGAGGTAGCAGGGACTTGCATTTGAAGGCAGAAAGGAAGAATCAGCAGAGAGGGAAATGTTGGTTAAAGAGGGAAGACCTGGAGAGGAGAAGGAACAGGACTCACTGCGTAGGCAGAGGCTTAGCCAGTATCCTCAAGACTGCAAACGACAACAAAAGGAGAGGTGCAAATGGGTGTTCAGGCACCTTCCAATCACAGACTCTCTGAGTGTGAATAACACACTCCTCCAGAGCCCCACTCTCCCTCCTACCCTCAGGTAGAGATTTCAGACCAGCGTCAGATCTAAAAACCCCAAGAGGCCCCAATCCCCTCTCCCTCATAACCTCCTGTCAGCGGGGAGAGAGAAAAATCAGTCTTGCTCCTTAGCAGCACTTCTCAATATGGTAGCCCTTAGCCACACATGGCTATCTAAATTAAAATGAAGTATAATAAAATTAAAATGTAGCTCCTTAGTCATACTAGCCTTATTATTATTATTTGAGATGGAGTCTTGCTCTGTCATCCAGGCTGGAGTGCAATGGTGCAATCTTGGCTCACTGCAACCTCTGCCTCCCAGGTTCAAGCAATTTCCCTGCCTCAACCTCTTGAATAGCTGGGACTACAGGCACATGCCACCATGCCTGGCTAATTTGTGTGTGTGTGTGTATATATATATATATATATATATATATATACTTTTTTTTTTTTTTTTGAGATGGAGTCTCGCTCTGTTGTCCAGGCTGGAGTGCAGTGGCACGATCTTGGCTCACTGCAAGCTCCGCCTCCCTGGTTCACGCCATTCTCCTGCCTCAGCCTCCCGAGTAGCTGGGACTACAGGCACCCACCACCACGCCTGGCTAATTTTTTTGTATTTTTAGTAGAGATGGGGTTTCACTGTGTTAGCCAGGATGGTCTCGATCTCCTGACCTTGTGATCCACGCGCCTCAGCCTCCCAAAGTGCTGGGATTACAGGCGTGAGCCACCGTGCCCAGCCAATTTTTGTATCATATTTTTTTTTTTTTTAGTAGAGTCGAGGTTTCACCATGTTGGCCAGGCTGGTCTTGAACTCCTGACCTCAAGTGATCCGCCCCCGCCCTTGGCCTCCCAAAGTGCTGGGATTATAGGCTGGGTATGAGCTACCACGCCTAGCCTATTATTATTTTTGAGACAAGGTCTCGCTCTGTCACCCAGGATGGAGAGTGCAGTAGTGCAACCATGGCTTACTGCAGCCTTGGCATCCTGGGCTCAAGCAATCCTCCTGTCTCAGCCTCCCAGGAGGCATGCACCACCACACCTGGCTAATTTTATTTTTTGTAGAAATAGGGTCTCACTATGTTGTTCAGGCTGGTCTTGAACTCATGAGCGTAAACAATGCTCCTGCCTCAGCTTCCCAAAGGGATTACAGGTGTGAGCCACCATGCCCGGCCAACTGGTCATGTTTTAAATGTTCAATAGACTCATATGACTAGTGACCACTGAACTGAGCAGCATGGACATAGAACAGTTCCATCATTGCAGAAAATTCTTTGGGACAATGCTACTCTAGAGTCTTAGAGGTATTTAGCCTCCTCTTCTATCTCAGGGATGTTCAGCTCCCTCTGCTTTATAAAAACCTCACTTTCCAGCCCCCAGACACTGAATCAACCAGGTCCTGGTGGAAAACAACCATAACTTGGCTGTAGAAGGGGTTTCTTGACTTCCTGGGACTGAGCTGCTCAACTCTCATTTTTTTTTTTTTTTTTTTTTTTTGAGATGGAGTTTCCCTCTTCTTGCCCAGGCTGGAGTGCAATGGTGCGATCTCAGCTCACTGCAACCTCTGCCTCCCGGGTTCTCCTGCCTCAGCCTCCCAGGTAGCTGGGACTACAGGCATGAGCCACCACACCTGGCTAATTTTGTATTTTTAGTGGAGATGGGGTATCACCATGTTGGTCAGGCTGGTCTCAAACTCCTGACCTCAGGTTATCTGCCTGCCTTCGCCTCCCAAAGTTCCCAAAGTGCTGGGATTACAGGCATGAGCCAGGGCACCGGGCTAAACTCTCATTTTAACTGGACTTATTTCTTTCAACCTCCAAGCAAGCCCGCAAACTTATTTGTTCTGTTTTTGTCTGCTCAGAGGAAAATGTGGTCATGTTGGAGGAGAAGGCAACTTCACTGGCTCTGAAAAGCCAATGAAAATAGTACTTTGCAAAAAGTTGTGAATAACTCCGCATGTCAAAATTACTCAAGGCAAAAAAACAAAAACAAAAATGAAACAAAACAAAAAATCCCCCAAGGAGCTGGGGGTAGGGAAAACTCTGGTAAAACTTTTGCTTGCTGCCCTTCCAACAGGTAAAGGGCTCCATTAGCCAAACTCCCTAAATCTTTCCCTCCCTTCTCTTAATCCTGCTTTCTCCACTAGGCCACCTCCCACTCTTCTCCACCCAGGCAATCTGTCCTTCTTTCTCTTACTTTTTAGTGACAAGGAAGCAGTTGCCAGATGCCTCAATGCCTAGGGTAGACATTCCGTGGCAAGGTCCCCTGGTCAGCGGGAAGCAGAGGATGACGAAGCTGGGAAGACCATATTACTCTTTTAAGTCACTGCCCTCATTTGACAGATGCAACAGGAAATAGCCCTGGATGGAAGGTAAAGTTGAAGGCACACTGTCTCTAAGACACGCAAGTGCAAAGCCAGGGGGTTCCAAATGAACTGCATTCCTGGAAATGTTTCTGAACTTCTCTGACTTGGCTGATGCTTTATGCCCTTTCCAAGATAACATTCCTTTTACGGGAAATGCAGTGACTGGCCCAGGGGTTTCATTCCACATTGAGGGAAACTGGGCAAGTGCTGGACGTGGTTAGGAGGAGAAAACTCAATTCTTCTCAGTGAAACCTTCACCTGAGGGAAGCCACCCCTCATCCTCCCTTCTGAGTAACCTTCTCTGGCCATTCCTTCTCCTGCCATGGCTCTTGATTGATCACTTTCTAGGAGGACAGAAAAAGTGAAGACAGTTTTGGTTTGGGCACTAAGCATAGCATACTTCCTTTGCAAAAAGTAGTGAATGACTCCAGGAAAAAGAATCCCCCAAGGAGCTGGGGGTAGGGAAAACGCTGGTAAATGTGCAGACAGGACATCCTCTGCACAAGCATCCTGATCCAGCTGCACTCTCCTCTAGGGAGGGCGTCCGCCTCTTCGCTCAACATAAAACCAGGTCGCTGGCTTAGAGGATACAACCCCTTCAAACAATCCTGGTTCATGCTGGCCACCATGGAGGCGGAGGCAGAGGATGGGTCACTAAAGCCTAGGAGACTTCTACAGACCCTCTGTCCATCCCCAGCAGACCACATCTGACTCTCTCTATTAGGTAAGCCAGAGAATCAAAGGAAGAAATGCCTAACTCCTTTACTTCATCCAGACACCCGAGGACTGACCAGAGTTCTCTGGCAAGATCTTAGCATGGAAGTCACAGGAGCTTCTCTGAGCTCTCGCCCCGGTCTCGCCTCACCTCCCCAAGCCCCAGTCCCATGCCTCCCACCCGCCCTCCTCCTCAGTTGCTCTGCTGCTCCTTTTCACTACTAGGAACCCAGGAGAAAGGTCTTGTTTAAGCAGCCGGGGCAGCCAACTCAGAAGCAGTAACATGTCCTAAAATGGTCAAAGAAAACTCCACAGGTTTGGCTGGAGCTCAGCTCCGAAAGGGGGTAGAATCTGGCAGGGAGGACGAGTTTTACTTCCTTGTCACCCAGCCCCAAACCTCAGGCCTAAGATTAACCCCCTTTGTGCTGATTACTTACCATTCCACAGGACCTCCAGGGAATGGGGGGACTGCGGAATCGCCTTGTTTTCTTTTAACACGGGACTGACGTAGGATGCTAAGTAAGGGACAGATGTCCAGATCTATGAAAGGAAAGGAGGGGATGGCAAATCAACAAACAAGAATGATCACACCCACATTCTCACAAACACACACGCCCTTGTCAATACGATCTTGAAGGTTTAGCTGTCTTTATTTTTCCACTCCTCATCATCTTCTTTCAGCCCTCAGCTCCTGCTTGCTCGCTGGAATGCTCCGTACAGCCCCCAGCTAAGGAACCAGAGGAAACAGCTGTGTCCAGGGTGGAGGAGGGGAACCACAGCATCCTGAGTCCCACACATATTCAGGTCCCATTTACTCTATTAGTAGTTTGGAAACTTCAGTGATAGCATTGAGCCTGCTTTCTCATTTGTAAAATGGATATCAGCTGGGATGAAGGTTGAAGTTGTTAAATCAATGAACTGAATGAACATTTACTAGGCACCTATGATATCCCAGGCAGTTTTGAGCATTCAGCCCCGACCCTTGGTCACTCCACACAGGGCACCCTGCCCTGCCAACACCTGTTCACCTTGGCTGCATTCACGAGCCTCCAGGCGTTGAGGAGGCCGAAACCGTGCTGGTGGCTATGGCTGAAGCCTGCCTCGTTGGTGACCCACTCTGCACGGCGATCCTCATACTGAAAGGACAGAGGTCCTGGTTAGTCTCTTGCATTGCCAGTGTAGTCTCAACAATCTGACTCTGGTTTCCCTGCTTGCCCTGCTGGCTGATCCAGTCCACGCTCTCCCACTATGGCTACTGGGAATGGATTCCCCAAGGCAAGCTGGGACAAAAGGTCAAAGCCCATGATGTCACCACCCCACTGGCTTGCTTCTAGAGAAGGGGCCAGGAGGCACAGCCAGAGCTCCCCTTTGCAGATAAAATGAGTTTAGGCCTGTGGTCTTTGTGGGGTCCCCACACCTGTTCTTTACATATGCAACTCTGAAAGGGACTCTGAAAGAGACTTAGTATCTAACATTTGGGACATTGAGAATCTAAGGCCACCTGATACCCGAACTCTGGAGCGGGCTGGGCCAGGCCACTTGTCTACCTGCTGGTATCTCACCCGGGTGGCTGTGAAGACAATGATGTGCTGGACGTCACGCCATGTGAGGCAGGGCCGCACCTGCAGCATTAAGGCTATCATGCCAGCTGCCAGAGGCGCTGCAGCTGAGGTCCCTGTGTGGCCCTCAGTGCAGCCAGTGCCCTTCTGAAGGTCCCAGTCAGTGGTCACCTGGAAGTGAAACAGGAAAAGGAAGTAGGTTAGAGACTGAGTTCAAGCTGGGGACAGTGGTGTTCAAGCTGGGGACAGTGGTGTGCACCTATAGTCCCAGCTACTTGGGAGGCCCAGGCAGGAGGATTGCTTGAGCACAGGAGTTATAACTGTGCCACTGCACTCCAGCCTAGGTGACTGAGTGAGAACCCATCTTTAAAAAATAAAAAAAGAATATTTTTTAAAAAAGAAGCTAGAGACTGAGTTCAAAGTTGTTATGGGGGGAAGGTACAGGGCTGGTCCTCAGAACAGGTCTCACAGGTGGACCCTTCCTTTGTTAGAGCTGAATCTTTGACCAGAGAAGGACCCAATAGCAGGGCAGGGCAAAGGAAACCCTAACCCTCCTGGCCTCCTAACAGAATGTCTGGAGAACAGAGACAAAGATAATAAAAGTTACTTTTGAGGGTGTGGTTGTTGGCAAAAGGAGGTAGAGATAGGAAAGGGCTCCCATCCAGTGCAGATAAGGGTTTCCCAACTCTTTCCTTTTTTCTTATTTTTCCTTGTTGCCTAGGCTGGAGTGCAGTGGTAAGATCATAGCTCACTGCAGCCTCGAACTCCTGGGTTCCAGAGATCCTCCTGCTTCAGCTTCCCATGTAGCTGGGACTACAGGCATGTACCACTGCACCACACTAATATTCTTATTTTTTGTAGAGACAGCATCTCACTATGTTGCCCAGGCTGGTCTCGAACTCTTGGCCTCAAGCAATCTTCCTGCCTTGGCCTCCCAAAGTGTCGGGATTAATAGGCATGAGCCACCATGGGTGGCCTCCCGATTTTTGCTCCTAATATTCTTGCTCCCATTCTTAAATTCTCTATCCCAACTCCCAACTCCAAACCCTTCAACCCCCACAACCAAGCTAGACAGAGGAAGTGGCCAGGGGAGCCACTGGGCCCAGCTGGAGCTGGGACAACACTGACGGCACTATTCAAGGAAATCCAATTTGGCAGCTCCGCGACAGGGGCTGGAATGATGTCGGCGTGAACACAGGGAGTGTGTTCCAGCAAGAGAGGACTGTGTCCTTGCCCACCCCCGAGCCCTGCATGGACTCAGTGTCTATATGGCCCACCTGCCCAGCTCTACAGCTCTCAACAGGACAAGCTGCCTCACTGCTCTGGGCCAGATGCCATGAAACCCCTTCTCTCCGTGTGGTTCTGAGGTGGGTAGCGAGAATGGGGCAAGGGGAGGCAGTGACTGCCTGGCATCAAGCTCTTTTGGGGCTGTCATCACCCCTGGAGACTCAGAGGGTTTAGCTGAGGCGGGCCCTGCCTAAATCTGCTCCACTCTATGGCACTTGGATCGTTGGCCCATGGTGTCAGTGCTAACACCAGAGAATTTCTTTCTTTCAAACTTCTCTTCTGGGTCAGATACCAGGGTGGCGACTTCTGCCAAGAGCTGCCCTTTCTCCACTGTACTCACTGCTTCCCTCCCAGCTGTTAGAGCAGCTGCCAAGAGATGTAATTTTCACCCAGCCATGGCGCACTCCCAGAAAAAAAAGGGAAAAGCACTCTCCAAGTGGTTGTCTCAATGAGAGTGGGAGCCTGGTTTATGCAAGGGAGCGGGTTGATTTTTTTTCCTGTTAAGGAAACAGCCTTGCAGTGATAGTCTGAAGTGTGGCTGTGAAGCCCACGAACTTGTCTATGGCGGCAGGAGCCACAGGCAGGCATTGAAAAGTCCAGAGAAGCTTTGCTTCCCCAGGGAGCCAAATGGTGGGAAGCATATGCCCCCAGCCTCTGCCCTCAGAAAGACAGCTCCATCCAGCTGCCCTGGTCATTGACTAGAAACTGGCAACAAGAAGTTTCCATGGCAAGGACATTCCAAAGATGGGAACTCTGCTAAACACACTGTCTCTTCATTTCTGGGCAAATTACAGTTCAGATGGAAGAGGGTGGTGAGGGTGAGAAGCTGAGGTAAGTTAAGATGAGAAAGGCCAGGTACAGCAGAGCAAGAGTGACAATTATGTTGTAGAACCTTCTTAGGTCCCTGGCCTGGGCAGGGCGAGCTGGGTTCCCTAGAGTTCTGCTAGAGGGTGGAGTTTGGTATGTTCCTGTTCTTCCTCCTAACCCAGCCTGGCCTGCAGTGGGTGCCCTCTGTGCACACAGCCCAGCCTCTCTTCCCTCTCTACTTTAGTCCACTCCCTTTTCTTTCCTCCTAACCCAGCCTGGCCTGCAGTGGGTGCCCTCTGTGCACACAGCCCAGCCTCTCTTCCCTCTCTACTTTAGTCCACTCCCTTTTCTCTTCTCCCTGGGGCTAGGGGGAGGGGGTAGTAGGGGTCAACTGGCACAGAGCCTTGGAACATTGTGTTGACCAGAAGTCATTTATTGGCATAACAAAATTTTAGTTTTGGAAAATAAATTTGACCCAGCAGGAAGACAAAGCAGCCTAATTCCCAATGGCCCCAGAGAGATCTCCCGACTTAGCCACTGGAGAAATTTGACACCACCTGGCTCCAGCCCAGCTCCTGCCTAGAGCCTCCTATGCCCACATTATATGGTTGCGGGCAACAGGGACAGGCAGAGAGCTCTAGGAAGATGGTCTAGAGGCCTGCCTTAAACCTGCTGGGATGGCGCTAAGCCCAGCTGGGTGCAGGCGATCGTCTTCAAATTCTTTAAATGGGTTCCACAGGTTAGAGAAGCTCCACGACCCTGCTCCAATCTCATTTGCTATGGCTCCAATTATAGCTCCAGAGAAAGAGCTCTCTCTGGTGTTGACATGAGACATTCCCCAACTCCTCTTCCCACCCATCCTTATGGTTTTTATGAAACCACCACCAGACTAGCTTTCCTCCTGAAGATGCACATGACCAGAACTCACAGTATTTACCTAAGAGCTGAAGGGCAATGGAATTAGGAGGTTTTTTTAAGTCCACAGAAATTAGCAAAAGCCCAAATTTTACCAAAGGAAGACATTGCAAAGAAGTTATTTGTGCATTTCCTTGAGTGTGAAAAAGTTGTTTAATCCATGTGACACTTAGTTTCTTTTTTTTTTGAGAAGGAGTTTTGTTCTGTCACACAGGCTGGAGTAGAGTGGTGCAATCTTGGCTCACTGTAACCTCCGCCTCCTTGTTTCAAGCGATTCTCCTGCCTCAGCCTCCCAAGTAGCTGGGATTACAGGTGCCCGCCACCACACCAGGCTAATTTTTGTATTTTTAGTAGAGACAGGGTTTCACCATGTTGGCCAGGCTGGTCTTGAACTCCTGACCTCAAGTGATCCACCCGCCTTGGCCTCCCAAAGTGCTGGGATTACAGGAGTGAGCCACCATGTTTGGCCCCATGTGACACTTAGTTTCTAAAACAATATGTATATTCGTCCTAAATCCAAATTTCTAAGATAAAAGCATTCCCAAGATGTATTCAGAGTCCCGGGTCTACTCCTCCAAGGGTGGCATGCCTTAAGACATCCAGCTCTGTGGGGGAAGAGGAGCCTGAGTGTTGGGGCAGGGAAGCAGGGAAGCAGGGAACAGTGAGAAGCGCTGTGATGTCTGAGACGTGAAGTCTTGTGGGAAAGGGGCAGGCCGTGGAGGGCCCGGGAGGCACTCACAATGCTCCGAAGCATCTTGTCCCCACCACTGAAGGTGACTGCCAGCATGGAGGCACATTCTTCTGCATAGAAAGGCATGCGTCCCTCCTCATCCACAGCTCCTAGGGACAGAGGAGGGAAATTAGAGCTGAGATGAAGAGGGGGTCCTGTGGCAGGGGCTTGCTAATGTCAATTATCTTGGAGTTATCATCCTGGGGGGCTGTCCTGAGTTTGAAACATGATCTGAGCGGCCCACGTCCCTCAGAGCAGTCCTGATCCTCTTCTGAACAGGCAGTCTCAAGTGGCAGAGGGCATTCTGTGCCGCAATACCATTCTTTCAATAGGCTCTGGGGTACAACTGGCAGCCTTCTACCTTCATACCCACTTATTCATTCACATGCTTACTGTTTTCAACATTCATTACCCATCTACTGTGGGTCACACCCGTGCCAGGCATCAGGGCCATATGGAAAAGGCCGCAGTCCTAGTCTCAAGGAGCCTAGAGTCAGGTAGAAGTCAGGTAAGTAAATAAACACATGCTAACTGGGAGCACAGGCAAAGGGCACTTAATTTAGGCCTGTGGGGAGTCAGGGGAGGCTTTCAGCAGGCAGCAGGTGGCCCACAGAAAGACAGGCCAGAACAGAGGCCTAACCAGCTGTGGTGGGGTGGAGGCAGCTCGGTGATCTCCAGATGATGGCTTGAAGGTGTTCCCAGGGTATGCTGACATCTAAGGAAGTCCCAAGGTCCTCTGCAAGCAGGGCTAGTCCTATCTGAGCCCAAAGAGATTATTGTGCTCACACATTTAGACACACACAGAAGCTAGGATAAGACGTGTGATGCCCTAACCATTCGGTGACACATACACAGGAGCACAGAAACATTGGGTGACTACCTATGGTGACTGTGTAGATGGAGTTGGCGTAGCCATCGTAGTTGCAGTTGTCGTTATGTTGGCCTCCGTTGCCACTGGCTACCACAAAGATGCTCCCAAAGCCCTGGCGACCAGCAATCACCCCATGTTGTAAGGCAGCCTGAGGAGCCAAAACATCAGGGTGTCAGTTGAGGAACCCACAGAAAGACCTCTGCCTACTACATCAGTCACCCTCTCCACCCCTTCTAGAAACAAAAGGAAAAAAGTTCAAAGGGCACTGGGCATGGGGGAAAGATTGGAAGATGGACCCTGGATGTGAGGGAGCTGTGAGTTGACTGAGGATGTGGGGCATCTGTGAGTTGAATGATGACTGATGGACACCCTCTGCTTATCAGAGGACAGGGTGGGGCCAGGCATGGGAGCTGAGGATAAGATGAATGGGAAACAATCTCAAAGCACTGTTCCATTTCCCTGTCTAGGAACAAACGTCCCCTAGGCTTCCTGCCCCAACATTAGGTGTTCTCTTCCTGAAAGGAGACTGAGCGTGGAGGTGGAGTGGGAAGATGGGTCAACTTGCAGCAGTTCTCCTGGGACTGTATGAAGAGGGCGTCCCGTTTCTCAGAGTCTTTGTGCAGGCCAGTTACCTTTCCAAGCTGATGGGGGCCATCCACTGTCTTCCCATCGTCATCTGGTCCCCAGCTGTTGAGAAATAAATACCTAGAGGGGACAGCTAGAGCCAGGCTGCGGCTACCCACCCAGCGCCTCCCAGTCTCAGCTGGCTGCCCTTTGACCTGCAGCTCTTAACTCCTCCCAAGGGTTCCACTTAAAGGCTTCCGTGATTAAAAGGCACAGGGTTCAAAGGTCCATCCCCTCTCCAAAGTGGAAAACAGAAGTGTGCTAAGGCTCTTCTTTTCCTTGTGAATGTCCCCATAGCCCATAGTGGCAGAGAGGGACAGAGGTCACTCATCTCCTCATCTAGGGATCAGAGACATGTAGACCTTTTTTTTTTTTTTTCCTGAAACGGAGTCTTCCTCTGTTGCCCAGGCTGAAGTGCAATGGCGCGATTTTGGCTCACTGCCACCTCCACCTCCCAGGTTCAAGCGATTCTCCTGCCTCAGCCTCTGGAGTAGCTAGGATTACAGGTGCCCACCACCAAGCCTGGCTAATTTTTGTATTTTTAGTAGAGATGGGGTTTCACCATGTTGGTCAGGCAGGTCTTGAACTCCTGACCTCAAGCAATCCACATGCCTCAGCCTCCCAAAGTGCTGGGATTACAGGCGTGAGCCACCGCACCTGGCCCAACTTGTAGGGTAGAAGGCAGAGCGCCCATGAACTTCTGTGGAAGCTCTTGGTTCTCAGGCTGAGGAGTTCTCTATTCTGTCTCTATCGGGAAGTGTACCCTGTGGATGATGTCATGGATTTAAGGGAGGTATGTCGGGGGAGGAACAGGTGCCATCAATGCCATGTGGGCCCCCAACCCCATTTCCTTCTTGTCCAATCCAGCACAGCCATGCCCTGAAGGTGCAGTGCATTGGCGTGGGGTGGGGGATTGGTGTTGGGCATTCAGCTGGCCTGTGGATGGAGAGGAAAGCCCGCTTTCTTGCAGAGGCCTTAGGAGTTTAGAAAACAAATAAATGTGCACAGGCCAGGGCTTCTCATGTGGCAATCTGATTACGGGGGTGACGGGGGCTTAAGGTTGAGTGCCCAGTGGCTGGGAATCTAGAGAAATGAAGGCAATGGACTTATTAGCTGAACCCAATGAGGAGACCCCTGCTCTGGCCTAAGTCAGCCCACTGGTTGGGATTTTGTTGGTGGATTTGTCCCAGGTGCTCCAGACTCTTGCCCTCTCATCCGCACCTCTGCCTCACCTGCAGCTGTAGATGTCATTGATCTGATAGTGCTTGTTGAACGCCACTGCCTCCATGCTGTCTGTGAGAGGTCCATCCAGTACCCGGATACCTAGGCAATGAAGGCCACAGCAGCTCCTCACTAATGCTGGTCTCCTAGCCGGGGAACTGGGAGGTGGGGAGCCATATGTGGGAGACTTATTTTTCCCTACATGCTCTTTGTACATTTTGCATTTTTTTTTTTTTTTGAGACAAAGTCTTACTTGTCACCCAGACTGGAGTGCAGTGGCATGATCTCGGCTCACTGCAGCCTCCACCTCCTGGGTTCAAGCGATTGTCTTGCCTCAGCCTCGAAGTAGCTGGGACTACAGGCGCATGCCACCACGCCCGGCTAATTTTTGTATTTTTAGTAGAGATGGGGTTTCACCATATTGGTCAGGCTGGTCTCGAACTCCTGACCTCAAGTGATCTGCCTGCCTTGGCCTCCCAAAGTGCTGGGATTACAGGTTTGATCCCCGTGGCCCCCACGCCCAGCCCATTTTGCATTTTTACACCATGTATACGTATTACTTGTCCTCCCACCAAAAAAAAATATATAGAGAGAGAGACAAAGTCTGGCTCTGTCGCCCAGGCTGCAGTGCTGTGGCACTTTCAGAGAAGGGACTTGGACAGGGTTTCTGGCTCCCCCTGGTCTCATTTATGGAGAGCTACTGCCCTCTGCTGGAGTATAAGAGGAATAGTCTGTTCAGTCTGTAGGTTCCCAAGCACGTAAGGAGTTATGGTGAGCGCTTCCCCCTTCATTCCCTTCACCTTCTGCCTTGATGGACAGAGGTTGAGTGTGAAAGAACCACAGAACCACCTCCAGGGAGGAATAGGGCTGCTCAGCTCCCCCAAAAGGATGGAGAGCAGCCCGTGACCATCAGTGGGACTGGGAGCTGGGGAGCTGGGGAGCTGGGAAATGCAAAGGCTGCCACCATAGACGTATCGGATCATAGAGGAAAAACCGACAAGAAGGCACTTTGTAATTTATGGAACTATAAATAGAAAAACATGTTTGAAACACCACTGCACTGAAAAATCAATGAGCTGATATGTCCTACAGACACCTATTATAAACTCACCCTTGCTCTATGCTATGTGTGTCAGCTGGGCTATGGGATAAAGATGTTTCAGAGTAGGGAGGGGTGCAGGAAATGAAGACTGTGGTCACAGGAGCAGCCTACCAAGGCTAGGCTGGAGGCACAAGTTACCTGCGATGCGGCTCCCGTAGGCCACGCCCACGGCACAGAAGCTGTTGTTGGGCACAGCCGCGATCTCTCCTGCACATCGCGTGCCATGGTGGTTGCCATTCTCCACATCCGGGTGGGGCATGGGGTCAGGGTCATTAGAGTTGAGGTCATAGCTACCCTCAGGGCTCTGAAATATTTTGGAGGTGACATGTGGTCATTCACTGGTTAGAGGGGATCAGGTCCTGGGGTTCAGGGACAGAAAGGAAATGGGAGTTTGGGAATCGAAGCTAGGGCGATAAGCTCATTTCTCATCGTTTCTGTTTTTGAGATGGAGTCTCACTCTGTTGCCCAGGCTGGAGTGCAGTGCCACAATCTTGGCTCACTGCAACAACTGCCTCCCAGGTTCAAGCGATTCTTCCGCCTCAGCCTCCCGAGTGGCTGGGACTGTAGGTGAGCGCCACCACACTTGGCTAATTTTTGTATTTTTAGTAGAGACGGGGTTTCACCATCTTGGCCAGGCTGGTCTCAAACTCCTGACCTCCTGATCCGCCCGCCTTGGCTTCCCAAAGTGCTGGGATTACAGGCGTGAGCCACCGCGCCTGGACCCAATAAGCCCATTTCTATCTGCAAACCACACTGGCTAAAAGATATGAGCAAAGGACACTGGGGCAAAACTGAGAAGTGCCACAGCTCCCAGCAAACTTCTCTTGCCCATTATGCGAATGTGCCTACAGCTCCACGGCTTGGGAAACCTGGAAAAAAGGCAGGTAGGGCTCCCTAGAGACCACGCTTTAGAGAGAGGAAGGCACTCGGATTTCCAACAAGAGGGAAGTTGCCTGCAGGGGCCACTCCTTACTCCTCAGAAAAGGACTAGAACTGAGAGCAGGATTGTTCTCAGAGTTAGAGCCACCTGCTGTGCCTTGACTGCCTGGCTCGGGAAAAGAAGAGGATGAACCCCATCCCACCTCCCAGGCTCTTTTATTTGGCCCAAAGACCTCTAGAAAAGGGGACAAGACTGAGGCAACATCAAGAAGGAGGTAAGACGTGGGGGGTGAGGGGTGTCGTTCCAAGGCCACTCACATAGTTGGGTGCAATGTCCTGGATGGTGTGTTCCACTCCGTCATCCACTACCACCACCGTCACCCCTCGCCCAGTCACATTGCGTTCCCACACACCCGTCACGTTGATGTCCCTGCCCGGGCTCCGTCGGTTATTCTGTAAGAGAGACAGGGTGGGAATACAGTGACACATAGCACAGCCCAGAGGGAGATGAAGTTATAGCTAGCAGCCCCTTTTCACCCTTGGCCTCCACCAAAGAGCCAGACAGAGATTGCAGACCAATAGGTCAGGTGGGAACAGTCAAGGAGGAGCAGGTGAGAGCTCTGCCACAGCCTTGGATTCTAGGAAAGTTTGTCATCAGTTATGGGGGATTCAGGATAAAATGGTAGCTAGGGTGAAGGGTTGGATGATACACTTCTTTTTCTTTTTTTTTTTTTTTTTTGAGACGGAGTCTTGCTCTGTCACCCAGGTTGGAGTGTGGAGTGCAGTGGCACGATCTCGGCTCACTGCAAGCTCCGCCTCCCGGATTCACGCCATTCTCCTGCCTCAGGCTTCCGAGTAGCTGCGACTACAGGCGCCTGCCACCACACCTGGCTAATTTTTTGTATTTTTAGTAGAGACAGGGTTTCACCGTGTTAGCCAGGATGGTCTTGATCTCCTGACCTCGTGATCTGCCCATCTCGGCCTCCCAAAGTGCTGGGATTACAGGCGTGAGCCACCGCGCTGGGCCAGATGATACACTTCTTATGCCAATGGTAGTATCGTATCACTTATGTCATAGTGTTTACCATGTGTCAGGCATGGTTCTAAGTGCTACACATGCATACATTCACTTACCCTAACCATAACTCTATGAGGTAGGCACTATTACAATCTCCACTTTACAGATGGAGAAGCTGAGGCACAGAGTTTAAGCAGCTTGCCCAAATGCACATGCTAGTAAGTGGCAGAGCTGGACCATGAGCCCAGGCAGCCTGGCTGCACCATCTGTGCCCTGAGCACTGCAGAACACCGGCTTCTAGAAGACAGTAGAAGGGAGGGAGAGCCTAGGGAAACACCACAGAACCGGGAAACGGTCCCTCAGGCAAAGGATGGAGGTGACTGAAGAGTGATATAGTCAAAAGCCCACTAAAGAACCGGACTGGAACCTACGCACCTGAAACTGCAAACTGCAGGACTGGACTCACCAGGTGCCATTGCTGCGGGTACTTGGGGTCATTGAAGTGGACGCTGCGCTTGGCCCTCCTTAGCAGCCTCTGCTCTGAGTGCCAGCGCACAGCTTCATGCCCAGCCAACACAGCCTCCACCTGCTGCCGGATGGCCTCCACCTCCAGGGCCGGCCTGTGCCCAGCAGGCTGGACAAAGAGGTAGTGACCCTGAAGCTCTCCAATGCGTCCAGCATTCACCAGCCCTGCTGCCTGGGCCAAAGCATCCGCCTGCTGCTCCAGAGTCTCTTCCTCCCCGTCACCTTCCAGGCTTTCCAGGTGCACAGCCCAGCTCGGCCCCCCTGGGCCCTGGCCATCAGGCCCACCTGTCCCTGCCAGGCCCATGACCCAGGGAACCAGTAAGAGGAGCCCGGCTAATTCCAGCCAGAGGCAGGTGGGCAGGCCCAGGGGGGCGTCCAAGTGTGGCACTTTCTGCCTCCCTTTCGGCATCAGAGCAGTGGACTGCAGACAAAGAAAAAGGATGTGGAAGAGATCAAAGAGCTGGTAACTGCAGGAATCTGAGAGGGAGATGCTGAGCCATCCATGTGTTCCCCCTGGAAGTCCCCAAGCCATGCCTTTTAAATTATGAAACATTTGATCCTCTCTTTTTGTTCACATTTATCCCTGACCAACAGGGATAAGCCCCCAGGTGGAGTGTGGGCCAGCACTAACACCAGCGGATGGCCTCCCACAGCAAGACAGCCAATCCTCACGACACCAGCTAACCCAGCAGGAGGTCCAGTTGCTCACAGGCACTGCGAGCAACCCCTGTTGCCACCCACAGGGCTCAAAGCACACATCGTTTCCACAAACTACTGGCTGCATCGTGACTGTTCTTTAGCAGAGACAACCCCTTCACCCCTACATTTAGAGGGGACATAAATCTTTCCCTAGCTGACTCCTCAGTCCAGTTGTCCTCAAGGCTAATTCCCCATAACAGGGCCCCGTGCCCACCTGGATTCTACATGAGGTTGAGCTCCTGGTCCGGCTAACCACGTCACACTCATGTTGTGCAAATGGAGAAAAGGCATCACTTTCACTGTGAGTAGTGTTGACTCAGCAAAGGCTACAGACCTGTGGGATCCAAGAACAGAAGAAATAATGTCCCACCAATCCCAGGGCAACAAGCTGAGGTTAGATAAACTCCAGGACCAGGGACCAAAGAAACTTCATTAATTGTCATTTCCAAAGATCTAAAATCGGTCATAGACTGGAGCAGAACTGGTATGGTGAGGCCAAATCAGTATAACACCCAAAAAACCCACTTCCTGTGCTATCGTGCCACCCTCTTTTCATTTTGTTCCCCAGAGGCCTAGCAAAAAACTGTTACCAAAGTGCCTCTTGAAAGAATAGGTAATAACATCCTAGAAGTCCAGGTGGTAGCTAACTTCCTGATTTGTGTATCCCAGGATACCAGGGAAAGTGAAAGGAGGGAGGTGGCGGGGGCGAAACAGGGAAAGCCAGAGAGTGCAAACAAACCAGAACAGGCACCAAGGACAAGCGGGCAACCAGGAGAGAACGAATGATGAGAGAACCTCACTAAGCAGCTACTCCTGTACTGAGCTCAGGAGGCTGGCTTCAAGGTGAGGACTCAGACTCCAGACTGGGACTCCAATTGCCTGGGTTTGACAGAACCAGGGAATTGGTCTCAGGAGCCCTCAAAAAAAAAAAAAAAAAGAGCCAAGTTAGAACTGGGGGACAGACAAATGGGGTGGCAGGACATGTGTGTACCTATGGTGGCTGGGCTCCTTTAAAAGCCTTTGCTCTCCACTGGGTCCACCCTGGGGCAGGGCTTAGTACTCAGATACACACCCAAGCGGCTCTACCTCAAAGCATTCCAGAAAAATGGGAATTTTACTAAAAGGCTTCCTGGAAAGGAGAACTTATGCCACCTCTCCTTTACCTCTAAAAATCTTCATACTACATTTCTTCCTCTCGTTTTCTCTTAGGTTTCCAGGCATATTCCCTCTCAATCCCTCCCTGCCCCCCGGAGCCTCAATTCTCCCAAGATATTTAGGTGTCTTCCCCAGTCTGCATACTCTACTAAGTAAACAAACTAACAAACAAAACCCTTGTTAGCCAGACAGTGGCCCCGCTAGGCAGACTCCTTCAGACTCAGTAGATCCCACCACAGATGTCAGGAAGAAAGAGAAGCAGGAGCTCCTTCTGTCTACTAGTGGCAAAGCAGCATTTTTATCCCCCAGGCTTCTGGGAAAGGAACCTTAAATGCCTTCTGAAAGCAGGTCTCAACCTCTCCCAACGGCTAGGCCTCCCTTTACAGCTCTTAATTGACAAGGGAGAAGAGAATGGGCAGCCCGGAGTCCAAGATCCTGCTCCCAAGCGACTGTCCTCGCTGTTCCACACCCGGCTCCTAGAAGCCAGCTTGGGTACCGGGTCAGTTTCCCAATTCTCCCTCCGTCGGCCTCGATCGCTCCGTGCAATGTGCCCCTCTCCTCATTAGCACCCACATTATCCAGGAATCCTGGGCCCTGGGGCCCCATCTCCTTGGGGTCCCCCACGCCAGGACCTCAGGCACCCTCTGTGCATCTCCCTCATCCTCAGACGCCGGCTTCCCCCACTTCTGGGCCCCCCTGACTACCCAGGTCCAGCCCCACACCTAGTTCCCAACTCACCGGCCCGGCCGCAGCTGCCGCCGCCTCCCTGCGGAAACTCGCGGCTTCCCGGGAGCCGGAGGAGCAGTGACAGCAGCATCACTTCCGCCCGCGGCGCAGCCAATCAGCGCGGCGCCTGCGGCCCGGCGACCCCCGCGGGCCACAGCAACCGGCGCCCGGGATCCGGCTCCCGCGGGCGGCCTACGCAGGCAGGGGCCGTGCGGGCGCTGGGGGCTGAACCCGCGGGCTCCGCCACCCCGAGTCCTCGGGGCATCTTCCACATGGTCCCTCTTCAGAAGGCTCTCCTTCATGGCGTCCTCTGTAAAGGGCATCTCGGTTCCGACCTTTAAAAGCCACTCGTTGCTCTTCTCCTTCTGACCGCCATGGCCCCGAATGTCCCTGTAATCTTCCCAGAGGGGATCCTGCCCACCCAGGTCGCCTTCCTTCTCGCAGTCGGCTCTCCCTTCTTCCCCGCGCCCCGGGAGAGTCCACCTGTATCTCAGGGGTCTCCCGCAGCATCCCCGTGCCCCGGCGGCGCCAGCTGTCGCCGCCAGAGGGCGCCGTCGGGGGCGGCGCGGCGCCACCGCGGCCTCTCCTCTCGCGGCCGGAGCCTCGCCCCCTCCGCTCGTGCCGCCGGAAGTGGGAGGTGCCGCGCGCGGGCCGGCGCTCGACCCCTCCCCCCGTGGCTCGGCCGCCCCCTCCCCCCGCTCCGCCCGCTCAGGTGCGTCCCGTCCCTCCCCCACTTTCCTCCCGGGGGCGCGGCGCGGGAGGTGTGTGCGGGGCGAGCGTGGGTGGGGGTTGCGGGGCGAGGGCCGGGCATGGGGGTCGGGTGGGGGGCGTGGAGGGTGCTGTGAGAACCGAGGCGGGGGTCCCGGCCTAGAAGTGGGACGGGGGGGTGGCTGGCAGCGGGGTGGGGGGGCCGAGGGGAAGGGGTGGAGGGGGGTCTGGTCCGAGCCAGCGGCCAGCCTAGCAGTCCCCTGTGGGGGGTGGCCAGGGCCACCCAGCGCCGCTTCCCCCCATTGTCCCCTTCCCGTCTGTCCCCTGCTCTCGCCCGAGGACCCGTGGCTCCGGCGCCCCTGCTTCGCTGGTGGTCGCCCCGGGTTGCGGAGTTCTTTTTGGTACACTCGACCCTCCAGCCAGCTGTTCCTACCCGCGCCATGGGCTCTCTAGCCACCGAGTTGCATGCATGACCCTTGTCCTGGGGTTTCGTTCACCGGGCGCAGAGGACCCCCAGCCCTGGGCTATGTTGGAGACGGGATGTTTGCACCTGAGGGAGCAGCAATGGCGATTTGGGCCCATTTTCTCCCAGGAGCTTTGTATAATGAGGGAAACTGAGGCACAGAGGGTCTGTGGGCTGTGACTGAGGTGTTGACACAGCCCCATCTACCTGTCTGCCCCACGCGCTCTTCAGTGTTCCGGGGGGAATACGTGTGATGCTGTTAAAATAAAAGCGAGAATGCAGACTAACCCTATGTTCATCCCCACCTCCCAAGTATTTTGATTTTCTTTTCTCCTCATAAGGTCATAAGTTTGCTCTGCGGCATAAAAGATGACCTTTTGATTTTTAAAAAAGGCGTCCGTCCCAGTTCCCTTACTTGTGTTACCATGTTTTTTACCTTGTCTTTTTCACGCTAGAGAACCCAGGATTCTTTTTTGCACCACTAGTCACTCTGAAGAGTCTGTTCTTTGCTCAGTTAGTGGGTATCAGGCCTTTCCTATCTGTGGGGAGCACGCTGACAGTAAAAGATGCACCCTGGATTGCCCAGTATTGCATTACTTGTTGACTTACAGGCAGACACCTCCAAAAACTTCACTTAAATTAATGGAGAATGCTTTGAATGTAACAGCCATAAAGTGATTTAAAAACATGAGATCTGATTGATACTAGGCCGAAAAGTACGTCTTTTATTAAAAATGATAGCAGACAAGGTAGGCCTGGGACCACTTGGAGGATCCTGGCAGACTAAGATGTATTGTTTGAAATGACTACATTTCTGCCAAAAGTGAAAATAAGATCTTTGCACAGACTCCTAGATATTTATGTAAATACAGTGACTCCTGAGGATTGCTGCCCACTAGGACACTAGGACTTTGCATACAATGTCTCTTTTAGTACTCTTAAGTATTTTCTCCCGGAGCCCAGGTTTTTGTGTTTCTTTACTGCGACAGCTCTGTTGTGTGGACATTCTGAGGGGGGAGAGATACATTTGTTTTAAACTTTGGAAACTTGTAGCCTGTAATTTGTTTCTGAATGTACAGAGCATAATGGCAGCGTCTGAGGTTGCTGGTGTTGTGGCCAATGCCCCCAGTCCTCCGGAATCTTCTAGTTTATGTGCTTCCAAATCAGACGAAGGTCTCCCAGATGGTCTAAGGTAATGTGTGGACTCCTGACTGGGAAGATTCATTTGGGTAAAGGGTTTTTGAGATGGTCTTGTGTAGCTGGTCTTTCTTTTTGGCTCTGATGGCACTGCACTAGCTTTTTAAAGGTACAGTCTATCTTTGTATTTCTGGTATCCAACACAGCACCTGATACTCAGCAAAGCATGCTAAATGTTTGGGGAATAAATAGAATAGAATACATGGGGTCAAACTCATTAAAAAATGCAAACATTTTCCAGCCCTTTCCTACGTGGACTGTATGTTCATTTAACCATATGTTTATATGTTATATATGAGAAATGTTATATCGGTATGTGTACATGGATATCTAACTATGTATACATACAGATACACAATTACCCAAACTTACATCTCATAGTAGCTAATATGATACATTGTTATGTACAGTGTTGAACTAAATTAGCTATATAGTCATCCCACAGTATATGCTGGAGATTAGTTCCAGGACCCCTACTGAGGATACCAAAATCTATAAATGCTCAAGTCCCTTACATAAAATGGTGTAGTATTTTTTCTGGGATAGGCATATGCCCACCCTACTTAAAGCTATTAAAAAGATAAAAAATAAATAAAGTGGTGTAGTATTTGCATATAACCTATGCATGTCGTCCCATATACTTTAAATAATAGGTTATTTACAACAACTAATACAATGTAAATGTTATGTAAATAGTTGTGTTGTTTAAGGAATAATGACAGGTAAAAAAGTTTGTACATGTTCAGTACAGATGCAACCATCCAATTTTTTTCTGAAAATTTTTTTAATGGTTTCAAATCTATTTCACTTTTCTTTTTTTGAGATGGAGTCTCACTCTGTTGGCCCAGGCTGGAGTGCAGTGGCGTGATCTCGGCTCACTGCAAGCTCTGCCTCCCGGGTTTATGCCGTTCTCCTGCCTCAGCCTCCCCAGTAGCTGGGACTACAGGCGCCCGCCACCACGCCCAGCTAATTTTCTGTATTTTTAGTAGAGGCAGGGTTTCACTGTGTTAGCCAGGATGGTCTCGATCTGACCTCGTGATCCGCCTGCCTCGGCCTCCCAAAGTGCTGGGATTACAGGCGTGAGTCACCATGCCCAGCCTTTTTTTTTTTTTTTTTTTTTTGAGATGGAGTCTCGCTCTGTCGCCCAGACTGGAGTGCAATGGCGTGATCTCAGCTCACTGCAATCTCCGTCTCCTGGGTTCAAACGTCTCCTGGATTCCCTTGCCTCAGCCTCCCAAGTAGCTGGGATTACAGCCGCCCAGCACCACGCCTGGCTAATTTTTGTATTTGAGTAGAAACGGGGTTTTGCCACGTTGGCCAGGCTGGGTATTTTACTTTTCAGTGATTTATTTTTATATTTTAAAAAATGGACAAAATAATTGTACGTATTCATGGGGGTACATAGTGATGTTGTTGTGTATGTGATGTATAGTGATCAGATCAGGGTAATTAGCATGTCCATCATCACAAACATTTATCCTTTTGAATATTTTCAGTCCATGGTTGGTTGAGTCCATGAATGTGGACCACATTCTACATAAAGAGGCTGACTGTGTATTCTTCCTCAACTCTTTGTTTTTTTTTTTGAGAGAGACTCTTGCCCTGTCCCCCAGACTGGAGTGCAGTGGTGCGATCTTGGCTCACTGCGACCTCTGCCTCCCGGGTTCAAGTGATTCTCCTGCCTCAGCCTCCCTAGTAGCTGGGATTATAGGCACCTGCTTGGTAGCCCGGCTAATTTTTGTATTTTTAGTGGAGACCGGGTTTCACCATGTTGACCAGACTGGTCTTGAACTCCTGACCTCAAGCGATCTGTCCGTCTTGGCCTCCCAAAGTGCTGGAATTACAGGGACGAGCCACTGCACCTAGCTCCGTCAACTTTTTTGTTTTTTTTTTTTGTTCTTGAGATGGCGTCTTGCTCCGTCACCCAGGCTGGAGTGCAGTGGCGCGATTTCCGCACACTGCAACCTCTGCCTCCCGAGTTCAAGCGATTCTCCTGCCTAAGCCTCCTGAGTAGCTGGGACAACAGGCGCCCGCCACCACACCCAGCTAATTTTTTGTATTTTAGTAGAGGCAGAGTTTCACCATGTTGTCCAGGATGGTCTCGATCTCCCGACCTTGTGATCCGCCCGCCTCAGCCTCCCAAAGTGTTGGGATTACAGGCATGAGCCACCGCACCTGGCCGTCCCTCAACTCTTTTCTAGTGTACCTGGGTCCCCTAATACAGTAGCTAACACTTAACTACAGTTCCATATGTGGTAACACATTTAATCTTCACAACAGTCCCAGGAGGTAGTGATAATATTATTCGCATTTACCGGTGAGGAAACTGAGACACAGAGAGGTTAGTAATTTGCCCAAGGTTTCCAAGCTATGTTGGAGTCAGAGTTTTGATAAATAAAATCAACTTCATACACTAGTAGTAATGGCAGCTAAGGTTTATTGAATGTTTACTGTGTGCCAGGCACTGTACTGAGTACTTTATGTGCATTATCTCATGTAATCCTCACAACAGTCCTGTTAGGTGGATAGTATTATTTCTGTTTTACAAATGAGTTAACTTGCCGAGAGTCAAACAGCTTGTAAATGGTGGGCGGACTCAGGATTCAAACTCAGGTACTGTATATGCCTGAATTTTTAATTTAGCACCCGCTCACAGTTAACTCCCAGCGGGAAGGAATCAGCTTCGAGTGTTTTTACTAATATTATTGAGACAGGCTCTCCATCTGTCATCCAGGCTGGAGTACAGTGGTGCGATCATGGCCTACTGCAGCCTCCATCTCCTGGGCTTAAGCAGTCCTCTCACTTCAGCCTCCCAAGTAACTGGAGCTACAGGTGCACGCCACTACACTTGGCTAATTTTTAAATTTTTATGTAGAGAGAGGGTCTTGCTATGTTTCCCAGGCTAGTCTTGAACTCCTGACCTCAAGTGATCCTCCTGCCTTGACCTCCCAAAGTGTTGGGATTACAGGCATGAGCCATTACTCCCCACCGAGGTAGTCTTTCAGTTCTTTTATTTTGAACTAGTACGACTGAGGAAACAAAGACGCATCAACTTGAATCCCCATTGCTGGGTGGGTATGGTTAAGAGTGTCAGTTATAGAATTAGTTTAAAAAAAGAGGGTGGGGTCAAAGAAATTAAACATAGGCGTAATTCCTGGGTGAAAGATGTACAATTGTGAATGTTGGATGTCATTGTAAATATGTTTTAAAGACCCCTTTAAAAAGCAGTACCTCACTTCAGCCTGGATGACAAAGTGAAACCCTGTCTCAAAAAATAAGTAAATAAATAAAAAATAAAAGCAATACCTTGAATGGCTGTGACAAGTGACATAATATCCTAATGTTAAGCATATGTATATTTACTGTGTGGGATGAAATTTCTATTGACAGCTTCAATTTTGGATTCAAAATTGTACTTTAGACAACTTAAAGTGTAGGTTCTATAGTCTGGAAAACTGTTGAAGAACCTAAAAAGTGGTTCTGGTCAAAGATCTGTATAATGAGTTTGAATGAAAATTATTCTTGTGAAAGGTGAGAGAGGAATAAAAACAATACTTCTAAGTTAATATTTTATTATAATATTATGTATAACTAAATTAGTACATGTAACTAAATTAAATATTCTAACTAGTATTAGGCTAATTCATCGGTATCCCCAAAAGTTATTAAAATTGGCACTCAAAAATTATTTGGATCTTCAGAATCATTTATGTTTGGCCATTTACTGTAGAACCCAGGTTTTTGGCCAGCTCACGCCTATAATTCCAACACTTTGGGAGGCTGAGGCAGGCAGATGGATCCCTTGAGTACAGGAGTTCGAGACCAGCCTGGGCAACATGGCAAAACCGTGCAAAAAATACAAAAAATTAGCTGGGCGTAGTGGCATGTGCCTGTAGTCCTAGTTACTCACAAGTCTGAGGTGGAGGATTGCTTGAGCCAAGGATGTTGAGACTGTAGTGAGCCTTGATGGCGGCACTGCACTCTAGCTTGGGTGACAGAGTTTAGACCCTCTCTAAACACAAAACCAAAAACAAAAAACTAGGTCTTAACCACCAGGCTATACTACCTGCATACGGGATAGAAATCACTGGATTGAAACTAAGTTCTTTCATTATGATAGTCAGGAGGGTTTACGTAGTCTAGTTTTGTTCTTCTAGTAGTTATGTTGAAAGTATTATATACTTTTCTTTTTATCTTGTGTGTTTGATAGCACCAAAGACTCTGCACAGAAGCAGAAGAACTCGCCTCTGTCGAGTGTAAGTAGCCAAACAATAACCAAGGAGAATAACAGAAATGTCCATTTGGAGCACTCAGAGCAGAATCCTGGTTCATCAGCAGGTGACACCTCAGCAGCGCACCAGGTGGTTTTAGGAGAAAACTTGATAGCCACAGCCCTTTGTCTTTCTGGCAGTGGGTCTCAGTCTGATTTGAAGGATGTGGCCAGCACAGCAGGAGAGGAGGGGGACACAAGCCTTCGGGAGAGCCTCCATCCAGTCACTCGGTCTCTTAAGGCAGGGTGCCATACTAAGCAGCTTGCCTCCGGGAATTGCTCTGAAGAGAAATCCCCACAAGCCTCCATCCTAAAGGAAGGTAACAGGGACACAAGCTTGGATTTCCGACCTGTAGTGTCTCCAGCAAATGGGGTTGAAGGAGTCCGAGTGGATCAGGATGATGATCAAGATAGCTCTTCCCTGAAGCTTTCTCAGAACATTGCTGTACAGGTCAAGTGTCAAGTTTCTACTACTAAAATGTAATTGGGGGGTGGTGGGGTTCAGGGTGGGAGATATTTCTTCATATTTGGTGGAGAACTTGCTGGCTTGTTTTGTTTTTTGTTTTTTTTGCTAGCAACCATCATACTACTCTCATACAGTGCCATACAATGACTTCATTCTGATGTTCAGTAAATAAGAAAGCCAGTAGCCATTGTCTAATCTTATGGCAAGTAGGAACTTTATGACCTACGTGTAGTCTCTTTCACTGAGTAACTGATGAGTGCAGGACATTAGCATTCATATTTATCATCTTTGACCGTGCAGGAAGAATCCTTGTTAATTCTCTGAGTCACATCTTAAGAAGTACAGTGTATCCTGCCTTCTAGTGACGGGTGTGCTTTGTTGTAGGAGAAAGTATGGGCACAACAGACTGTAGAGGGCAGACGTCTCATCTCAGACTTGAGGCTTTCTCTCAGTCAGTCACTGGGTCTTGTTTGGGTTATTTTGTGGGACCGATGATTAATGCAGCGTGGATGTTGGTGTCCATTTGCCAGAACTACATTGCTTAGCTTGCTTGGAAGCTGGTAAGGGGAAAGAGCAAAAAGTTAGTTACCTGTGGCGGAATTCTAGGTGTTAGTGATTCTGCCTCTTTTAAAGTGTCTCTGAACGATTCTAAATACAACTTTTTTCCTTTATAGACTGACTTTAAGACAGCTGATTCAGAGGTAAACACAGATCAAGATATTGAAAAGAATTTGGTAAGTATTTAAACTGTCCTTGTTACATGAAGCCATTATCAAATAGAAGATCTAGAGGCGTATCATCTCAGTTGGAAAAGGTGCAGGAGTCCCTTTCATAAAATTCCTGACAGATGGTCAGGTGACTTTTCCTTGATCACTTCCAAAGATGGGAAGCTTACTACCTCACAAAGCAACCAGTTACGTTTAAAAAAAAAATAGCTCTTATTGGCCAGGCACAGTGGCTCACACCCATAATCCTAACATTTTGGGAAGCCGAAGTGGGTGGATCGCTTGAGCCCTGGAGTTTGAGACCAGCCTGGGCAACACAGTGAAACACCATGTCTACAAAAAATACAAAAATTAGCCAGGTGTGGTGGTGCATGCCTATAGTCCTAGCTACTCAGGAGTCCTAGCTACTCAGGAGACAGGTGGGAGGATCACCTGTTCACCTGAGCCAAGGAGGTCGAGGCTGTGTGAGCCGTGATTGTGCAATTGTACTGCAGCCTGGATGACAGAGTGAGACCCTGTCTCAAAAAAAATTAAAAAAAAAAAAAAAAAAAAAAAAGGCCAGGCACAGTGGCTCATGCCTGTAATCCCAGCACTTTGGGAGGCCAAGGCAGGCAGATCACCTGAGGTCGAGAGTTTGAGACCAACCTGGCCAACGTGGTGAAACCCCATCTCTACTAAAAATACAAAAATTAGCCGGGCATGGTGGTGTGTGCCTGTAATCCCAGCTACTCGGGAGGCTGAGGCAGGAGAATGGCTTGAACCCAGGAGGCAGAGGTTGCAGTGAGCCAAGATTGCACCACTGCACCCCAGCCTGGACAACAGAGAAGCTCCATCTCAAAAAACAAAAATGAAACCTCTTATTAGATTTTATTCTGAGATGAAGATAAAACCCTTATAACTTCTTGCTTCAGGCCGGGCGCAGTGACTCACGCCTGTAATCCTAGCACTTTCAGAGGCTGAGGCGGGTGGATCACCTGAGGTCAGGAGTTTGAGACCAGCCTGACTAACATGGTGAAACCTCGTCCCTACTAAAAATACAAAAATTTAGACCAGGCACAGTGGCTCACGTCTGTAATCCTAGCGCTTTGGGAGGCTGAGGCAGGCAGATTGCCTGAGCTCAGGAGTTCGAGACCAGCCTGGGCAACATGGCGAAACCCCATCTCTACTAAAAATACAAAAAATTAGCCAGGTGTGGTGGCGTGTGCCTGTAATCCCAGCTACTTGGGTGGCTGAGGCATGAGATTAGCTTGAACCTGGGAGGCAGAGATTGCAGTGACCCGAGATCGTACCTCTGCACTCCAGCCTGGGTGACAGAGTGAGACTCTCTCAAAAACAAACAAACAACAACAAAAAAACAAAAATTAGCCTGTAATCCCAGCTACTTGGGAGGTTAAGGCAGGAGAATTGCTTGAACCCAGGAGGCTGAGGTGGCAGTGAGCTTCTTGCTTTAGGCCAGGCGCAGTGGCTCATGCTTGTAATCCCAGCACTTTGGGAGGCCGAGGCGGATAGATCACGAGGTCAAGAGATTGAGCCCATCCTGGCCAATATGGTGAAACCCCATCTCTACTAAAAATACAAAAATTAGCTGGGTGTGGTGGCGCATGCCTCTAGTCCTAGCTACTCAGGAGGGTGAGGAAGGAGAATTGCTTGAACCCGGGAGGTAGAGGTTGCAGTGAGCTGAGATTGCACCACTGCACTCCAGCCTGGTGACAGAGTGAGAATCTGTCTCCAAAAAAAAAAAAAAAAAGTTCTTATTGTAGCTTTCTCTTGAGCTTTATGGAATAAATCCAGTTCCTTTCCTGCTTGTTAGCCGTGTGTATATTTGAAGTTTTTTTATGCCTCCTGCTCTTATTCTCTTACTCCCCAAGTTCAAACCTTTCCAGGTGAAACATCCTCAGATGTTTTTAGTATTCTTTTTGATACTATTTTGATACTATTTTCCATTTCTTTATCATCATTCTGGTTACTTTCACTTAGACATGTTCTATTTTATCAATATTTGTTTTAAAAAGTGATCTTGAGAACCATATATAATAGTACAGATACACTATAATTACTTTATAATACAGTGGGATCTCTCAGTATCTCTCATTCTAGACCCTATTTCTTAAGCTTACATTGACTTATTTTGGCAGTTTTTTCATACTGTTAAGCTTTTAGTCAAATTCCATCCAGTCTTTTTTTCATGTATTATTTACTTGTGTCTTTTTAATTTTATCCCCAGATAGTTGGCTTTTGAAGAGAACGTCACACTTACCTTTGTTAAAATGCTCCCTTTGATCCATCCCTGGCCTTTTGTGGCTAAAACTTCCACCTTTAAGTATATGGATATCTAAATGTACACTTTTTAAAGGGAAGGTAATGCTGGGAAAGGCACCCCAGGAAGAGGTCTTTAGGGTAGGATATGTTAATTTATGAAGAGTGGTATAAAAAGGGAAAGTGCTTGTAGCAACCAGATAAGAGAGTGGATATTTGGTGCAAGTTGAAGAAATTGAAGGGCATACGGAAAAAAGTTACTGGTGTACATTAACCAGATGAAGCCAAGAAAAGTTTTAAAATAGAGACTAGCAACTTGGAACTTAATTGTAACAGTCAAGTAGATGAAGCAGGAACGAATGGAAACCCAGCAAGTTACTGGGCCAGAAGAGGCCCAGGGTTGAGTTTTGTTTGGCTCTATCTTTTGGGTGGTAGTGAGGTCCACATGCTTTTAAAAAGGCAGTGAGGCCTGAGGCCGGGTGCAGTGGCTCACACCTGTAATGTCAGCACTTTGAGAGGCCAAGGCAGGGGTATCGCCTGAAGTCAGGAGTTCAAGACCAGCCTGGCCAACATGGCAAAACCCCATCTCTGCTAAAAATACAAAAATTAGCCGAACGTGGTGGTGGGCGCCTGTAATCCCAACTACTCTGGAGGCTGAGGCAGAGAGAATTGCTTGAACTCGGGAGGCGGAGGTTGCCGTAAGCCGAGATTGCACCACTGCACTCTAGCCTGGGCGACAGAGTGAGACTCTGTCTCAAAAAAGAATAATCTACTGGTTTCAGCTTTTCTTTGGTTAAGATCCTCTTTCAGAATCTTTTGGAAACTTTGAATTCTTATCACAGAAAAATATATACATTCATCAGTTGCAGAGAGTTCAAAGATTCCGAGGTCCACCTGTAGAATCCAGGTTCAGAATCCCTGGAAAGGTGTGATGCTGAGTAATCAGCTGTTTGGGACACGTTAGTCACATTTCAGTACATGGACTAAAGATTAGCTTGTCCCAAAGCCAAGGTCCTATCTTGAGAGCCTTTTTTATTTTTTATTTTATTTTATTTTATTTTATTTATTTATTTATTTATTTTGAGACGGAGTCTCGCTCTGTCACCCAGTCTGGACTGCAGGGGCACAGTCTCTGCTCACTGCAACCTTTGCCTACCAGGTTCAAGTGATTCTCCTGCCTCAGCCTCCCAAGTAGCTGGGATTACAGGCATGTGCCACCATGCCTGGCTAATTTTGTATTTTTAATAGAGATGGGATTGCACTATGTTGGCCAGGCTGGTCTCGAACTGCTGACCTCAGGTGATCCACCCGCCTCAGCTTCCCAAAGTGCTGGGATTACAGGCGTTGAGCCACTGCGCCCAGCCTTGAGAGCCTTTTGTTAAAATGATTATAATATGATATTTTCCTCATTTGTTTTAAAAATTTTTTTTCTTTGAAAATGGTTATTATTTAATGAAAAAATTCAGTTTAGTGCTCTCAGTTTAAATATTATATGGGCTACTTCATACTAAATGTGTTTTAAGTTGACCCTCTTCAAATTTTAGTGTCCCTTTGAAAGGTAACCATTGATTTTCTTGATTTACTGACATGGGGGTGGCAGAGCTAAACTGTTTTCAGAAGCACTTCTATTTATTTATTTATTATTGTTATTTTTTGATAGAGACCAGGTATTACTATGTTGCCCAGGCTGGTCTTCAGCTTCTGGCCTCAAGCAGTCTTCCTGCCTTGGCCCCTCAAAGCTGAGATTATAGGCTGGAGCCACCGTGCCTTGCCTAGAAGTCTCTCTTCTAATCCCGACTTTATATGAAAGCTTGCTGAGTTGTTCAGTCTGAATACCAGGTTCCCAGGCCTCTTTAGTGGATCCATCAGTTTTCAGTGTTGTTAACCAGTAAGGAATCATGTTCCCGGATGCTTTTTTGAGACAGAGTCTTGCTCTATCGCCTAGGCTAAAGTGCAGTGGCACGATCTCAGCTCACTGTAACCTCTGCCTCCCAGGCTCAAGCGATCATCCCACCTCAGCCTCCCAAGTAGCTGGGACTACAGTGGAGTACTGGCATGCCCAGCTAATTTTTGTATTTTTTTAGAGTCCAGGTTTTGCTATGTTGCCCAAGCTGGTCTCGAATCCCTGAATGCAAGTGATCCGCCCGCCTCAGCCTCCCAAAGTGCTACAGTTATAGGTGTGAGCCACCATCCCCAGCCAATCTCATCATATTTTACTGAATATAGCCACATATGGCTAGTAGAGTAGCTTCATTATTGGATAGTGCGGTCATAGAGCTCTATACAGTGCCTTGGACAGGCACTGGTGAATGTTTCTTGTGATTAAATTAGGAAATAAGCTTTTCTTGTCTTGTTCATAATAGGATAAAATGATGACAGAGAGAACCCTGTTGAAAGAGCGTTACCAGGAGGTCCTGGACAAACAGAGGCAAGTGGAGAATCAGCTCCAAGTGCAATTAAAGCAGCTTCAGCAAAGGAGAGAAGAGGAAATGAAGAATCACCAGGTATTTTGCTTATATTGA